>NC_059211.1:49610380-49924672 GCF_020615455.1 Coregonus clupeaformis | reverse complement strand
CATACCTAACATTGGGCGGTAATGGGTAAAAAGATAACATTTCTCTGTGATATGGGGCAGACCGTACCTGTATTTGTAAAGATAATGCCCAGAGGAGGAATTGACATTAATGGAGAAAAATTATAGTGCGATCAGCCTCTGGTCATAAAGGTATTGAACAACTGTCTGCACCAGTAACACTGGAAAACATGTAAAGACAGAGTGAAGCTACTCTGCCCGGTACTGATTTCAGTACAATGTCCTGTTAATCTATTGGGAAGAGATGCGATGACGCAGTTAAACATACAGTCAAAAAGTATTTAGTCAGCCACCAATTGTGCAAGTTCTCCCACTTAAAAAGATGAGAGAGGCCTGTAATTTTCATCATAGGTACACGCCAACTATGACAGACAAATTGAGAAAAGAAAATCCAGAAAATCAATTGTAGGATTTTAATGAATTTATTTGCAAATTATGGTGGAAAAATAAGTATTTGGTCACCCACAAACAAGCAAGATTTCTGGCTCTCACGACCTGTAACTTCTTCTTTAAGAGGCTCCTCTGTCCTCCACTCATTACCTGTATTAATCGGCACCTGTTTGAACTGTTATCAGTATAAATACACCTTCCACAACCTCAAACAGTCACACCCAACTACTATGGCAAACCAAAGAGTGTCAAAGGACACCAGAAACAAATTGTAGACCTGCACCAGGCTGGGAAGACTGAATCTGCAATAGGTAAGCAGCTTGGTTTGAAGAAATCAACTGTGGGAGCAATTATTAGGAAATGGAAGACATACAAGACCACTGATAATCTCCTAGATCTGGGGCTCCACGCAGATCTCACCCCATGGGGTCAAAATGATCACTAGAACGGTGAGCAAAAATCCCAGAACCACACAGGGGGACCTAGTGAATGACCTGCAGAGAGCTGGGACCAAAGTAACAAAGCCTACCATCAGTAACACACTACGCCGCCAGGGACTCAAATCCTGCAGTGGCAGACGTGTCCCCCTTGCAGCCAGTACATGTCCAGACCCGTCTGAAGTTTGCTAGAGTGCATTTGGATGATCCAGAAGAGGATTGGGAGAATGTCATATGGTCAGATGAAACCAAAATATAACTTTTGGTAAAAACTCAACTCGTCGTGTTTGGAGGACAAAGAATGCTGAGTTGCATCCAAAGAACACCATACCTACTGTGAAGCATGGGGGTGGAAACATCATGCTTTGGGGCTGTTTTTCTGCAAAGGGACCATGGACGACTGATCCGTAGGTAAAGGAAAGAATGAATGGAGCCATGTATCGTGAGATTTTGAGTGAAAACCTCCTTCCATCAGCAAGGGCATTGAAGATGAAACGTGGCTGGGTCTTTCAGCATGACAATGATCCCAAATCACCGCCGGGGAAACGAAGGAGTGGGCTTCGTAAGAAGCATTTCAAGGTCCTGGAGTGGCCTAGCCAGTCTCCAGATCTCAACCCCATAGAAAATCTTTGGAGGGAGTTGAAAGTCCGTGTTGCCCAGCCGACAGCCCCAAAACATCACTGCTCTAGAGGAGATCTGCATGGAGGAATGGGCCAAAATACCAGCAACAGTGTGTGAAAACCTTGTGAAGACTTACAGAAAACGCTTGACCTGTGTCATTGCAACAAAGGGTATATAACAAAGTATTGAGAAACTTTGTTATTGACCAAATACTTATTTTCCACCATAATTTGCAAATAAATTCATAAAAAATCCTACAATGTGATTTTCTGGAATTTGTTTTCTCATTTTGTCTGTCATAGTTGGCATGTACCTATGATGAAAATTACAGGCCTCTCTCTTCTTTTTAAGTGGGAGAACTTGCACAATTGGTGACTGACTAAATACTTTTTTTCCCCACTGTAGCAGTAAGACCGACAGTGAGGGGAATGAAAGCTTATGTGGTAAGGGATAATATGGTTGTAAGTGGTGAAGGGGAACCATGTTATTGGTATAGCCAGGACCTGTTGAGGGGAGGTAACTCAGACATACCAAAGACCTTAGTAGACTAAAACCCTAGTACCTGACTCACCTAAAATGACCAAGGATGACTTACATTGTACTCTGTGGTATAATACACACTCTGGCCCTAGTAAAGAATATGAGGAAGCTCTGTTTAGAACCACAGAAAGGACAATAGGCTTGAAATGGTTTTATTATGATGACACCCATGCAGCAGCAGAAGTCGAATTGGGGCCACAGAGTCAGCAATTCTATAGAGAGAGATGGAGCCCTCATGTCTCCTTGGCAAAGGAAGCTCAAGAGGAGTGGTTAGATCTGGGGAAATGGGTGACACAGGCAAAGTATGTTAAAGACTGGTAGACTGCTCCTAATGGGGACCAACATAGCCAATCAACCGGCCGATATCGTAGGAAGTTGAATTGGAGAGCAGGTTGCACACCCGCTGTGCACCTAGACATAGGATGTGATAATTGATGACCAGACATTTTCCTCACAGAGGAACAAGAAAGAGACCTTGAGATTGTACCTCTAGAGTTGTGGTCTAAGGGACCAGCCGATGTGGGGTTGGTTAAGGGAGTAACTCCAGTCCAGGTGGTTCCGCGGTCAAACCATAGGCCATACCAAAAACAATATCCAATGAAACCAGAAGCCATTATAGGGATTACTCCCACATTTGACCATTTGCTCAAAGGTGGAGTGATAATCCCGGGGGATGAGGCACCGTGTAACTCACCTGTATTTCCAGTAAAGAAGGCAGCTCCAAGCAATGATTGGCGAATGGTAATGGACCTACAGGGGGTAAATAAGAACATAATTCCAAGAGCACCCTGTGTTCCAGACCCACACACTCTATTGAACCAATTGAAACCAGAACATTCTTACTTTACTGTGATAGACATAGCTAATGCTTTCTTTAGTATACCTGTACATCCTGATAGTCAAGGATGGTTTGGCTTTACCTTCAAAGGTCAGAAATACACGTACTCAAGACTTCCACAAGGTTATTCGGAAAGTCCTACAATTTTTTTCCCAGGCTATCACACGTAACCTGGGAATGTTTGAACCCCAAGAGGGGAGCCAAATGTTGATATACGTCGATGATATACTGGTAGCAAACCCCTCGAAGGAGGGGTGTAAAAAGGATACTCTCCAGTTGTTAACCTTTATGGCAGGACAAGGACACAAGGTCAGTAAAAAGAAACTACAACTCTGGCAGAAAGAGGTAATATATCTAGGTCACACGATAACGCAGGATGGGAGAACCCTAAACTCGTCAAGAAAAACAGCAATATTAGAAGCTCCTAAACCTCTGAATAAGAAACAAATGATGAGCTTTTTGGGAATGATAAATTACTGTCGAGCATGGATTCCCCATTATGCATTACACACTGGAAAATTGAGTGATCCTATCTATGGAAAAGCTATGGCAGCACATGATAAAATTATCTGGAATAATGAGGCTGATTTGCAATTTGAGGAAAATTAAGCAATTATTGACCTCTTCAACGGTGCTGGCGTTTCCTAGATATGACAGACCATTCACTCAAACTGTGGATTGTAGAGAGGGATATATGACATCAGTACTGACACAAAAACATGGGGACAAAAATAAACCGGTAGCATATTTTTCTTCAAGGCAATGCCTGTCTGTTTGCAATCAGTTGTGGCAGCTGCTAATGCAGTGCAGGATTCCGCTTCAATAGTACTATACCATGATCTAACCTTAAAAGTTCCACATGCAGTGTCAATTCTATTATTGGAACACAAGATGGTGTACATGTCACCAGCACGACACCTATCTTGTATGATAATATTGCTGAACATGCCAAATCTAACTATTGAACGATGTACAACGCTGAATCCTGCAACATTAGTTCCAGTTGTGAATGATGGTAGTCCCCATAACTGTATTGAAGAAACTGAAAAAATAGTACTACCCAGGCCTGATTTAACAGACTTAGCTATACCATGTTGTGAAGTAACAATGTTTGTTGATGGATCTTCTAGGAAGAATCCTGATGGCACGAATGCAACTGGTTATGCTGTAGTGACAGAGAACGAGGTTCTAGTTGCTGATCCCTTGCCAAGAAACTACTCTGCCCAACAGGCAGAGATAGTGGCATTAACAAAAGCATGCCAACTGGGTAAAGGGAAGGTTATAACTATCTATACCGACAGTGCATATGCCTTTAATACTGTACATGTCTTTGCTGCCCAGTGGATGAATAGAGGAATGGTTACGACTTCAGGTAAACCAATAACACATGCAGAGTTGATTCTTGACCTCCTAGATGCAGTACTATTACCAAAAAAGCTCACAATATGTAAGTGTGAGGCACATACTAAAGAAAAGGATAGCATTACTTTGGGGAATGCAAAGGCAGATGAGGAAGCTAAGAAGGCTGGGTCAAAACACTTATCTGGTTGCAGTCAGCTGTCAAAAGAGGAAGTATCGATAGACAGAGATCTACTTATAGAGAGCTACAGTAGGGCCCCAATTAAGGAAGTTCACAGATGGGTGAAGCAAGGCGCAGTAAATAAGGAAGGAATATGGGTCAAAGATAGCTTACCAATTCTCCCGAAATCACTGTTTAGATATGCTGCAATATTGACACACGGGCAGAGCCATGTGTCAACCGGAGGGATGGTAGAGCAGATTAGACAACACTTTGTTGCATATGGGATTACAAATTATTTAAAAAACTTTTGTTCAAGATGTGTTATCTGTGCTCAAAGTAATCACCAGGGCAGACAAAGGGCACCTCTGGGTGAGTACCCTCCAGCTAAGTACCCCTTTCAACAATTAGAAATTGACTTTATAGAGCTGACCAGGAGTGAAGGAAAGAAGTGGTGTTTGACTATAATAGACAAATGCACTAAATGGGTAGAAGCTTTCCCTACCTCCTCGGCAGATGCTAAAACAGTAGCAAAAGCAATATGCCAGGATATAATACCAAGGTTCGGCCTTCCAGGAACAATTTTTTCTGATAATGGATCCCATTTTTCTAATCGAGTAATAGATCATATTGGACAGAAGTTACAACTAAACATGAAGAAGCATTGTTCGTATAGCCCGAAATCGGCTGGACTTATTGAACGCACGAATCAGACGATTAAGGCTAGATTACGAAAAACTCACATAAGCACAGGAAGGAATTGGGTACAATGTCTGTCAATCGTACTAATGACTATCCGAATAACGCCAGATAAGAATGGATTGTCCCCCTTTGAGAAAGTGTTTGGAAGATCTTACAGGATGCCACAGTTGGCAGGGACAGAACAGGCAGACATAGAAGTAGAAGACACGTTGGCAGAACACATGAGAAGACTGTTCATTAACCAAACACGTATGTCAAAGATTTTGTGCCCCACAGGAGAACTAAAGGAGAAGGTAACCCACTCCATCCAATCAGGTGACTGGGTGTGGATCCAATCCTTAAAGAAGAAAAACTGGAAGCAGCCCCGTTGGGAAGGTCCATATCAGGTCCTGTTGGTGACGGCCTTCGCTGTAAGAATTGCGGAAAGATCCACCTGGGTGCATGTCACACACCTGTAAAAGGTAAACCCAGCTACACCTGACGAACAAACACAGAGTTAGGAGAAAGAACCGATCACCACTAGGGCTCGGGGGTTGGCTCCTTAACGAAGATTCCCTTACCCTGTCTGATCATCCCTGTGTGAGTTCAATAGAAGGTAAAGCAATGGGTTGGCCTCTGGTGTCTGACATGTTCTCAGGGCGAGGGTGGGGATTCACAGGTCTCCTGACGGTAGGTAGCTGTCTGATTGTGGGGGCCATATTCCTAGCACACTCAAACCCTCCTGATCTGCCAGAAGTAGTAGTTAACCTAACACAAGTTGATAAAATAATACCCGAACACAGTCTACGTAGGCATAGGAGACAGCTTGACGTAGGGAAAGGGGAAGTACTAGTGACTGAAGGAAAGGATATCACCTTCGAGGTCTTTGTGGACCAGTTGGGGAGTTGGGGACTACTTGCTGGTAGTATCGTAAAGGATGGGAGATATATATGTATGTCACCATGTACATCCTGGGACCATGTAGTTGCTCATACCGAGAGGGGGGGATATGTCAATCTCCATACACAGTTTAAGGACAGGTGGAGTATTGTGAAAGTAGGGAATTACCAGAAATGGCAGTGCGACCCATATAAGGGTAGGTACTGTCTGAAAGTCCGAATTACGCTAAAACAGGTAAAGGCTACGGATGAGGGAATGTGGTATATAGGATTTGACCGCAAATGTTGTGAAGACCCATTAGTGGCTTTCTGGGTAGTAATCAACCCAGCAGATGTTACAGACCTGACAAGTGAGATATCCTCTTCAACTGGGGCACCCTATAGAGTAAACCTCTCTGAGGGAGGTAGTGAGACCGGGGCTGTGGTGAAGATAGTGCAAACTATAGACCTGAAGGAAGTAGTACAGGTGGAGACTGGGTATAGGGATCCTAACCTGTGGTTGGAATGGATTCAGTATACGGCAAGAACTCTGTCTAAAGAGGACTGTTATGCCTGTGGGACAGCCAAACCAAGGTTAACAACTACTCCGTTCCCCTTGATGGGCTTTAATTCTCCGTCAGGTTTATCCTGAATGATTAAATTGTTCAAGCCACCTGGGAATGTGGTGAAGGAGTCTTGTAGCAACTTGCACTATCTGTATCCCCCGATAACAAAGTCACCCCGACCTAGGTTACCTCCGTTTGAAGTCTCAGGGGATTCTTATTATTGTTTTTATAGGACAAATAACATAGGGTATAGGGTGGGCCATCTTAGCTCCTGCTCCCACACAGAGAATGTCACCACTAAAGCGACCATGACTAATCTCTCCTCTTTGTTGCAGCCAGAGGATTTTAGGAACCAAAATCAGGCCCATGCTGACATCTGGTGGTTGTGTGGTGATGACAGATTGTGGCCTCACCTACATACGAATTGGACGGGAACCTGTGCGTTAGTTCAACTGGTAATGCCCTTCACTCTCATCAAACAATCAAACGTATCAGAGACTGGTGAGTTGGCACGTAGAAAACGGGACCTCCTCCCGGGATCCTTTGATGAAAGGATATATATTGATGGAATAGGTGTACCTCGAGGGGTTCCAGAAGAATTCAAAGCTAGGAATCAGATCGCAGCTGGTTTTTAATCAAGTCTTTTCTGGTGGTCAACAATTAATAAAAACGTAGATTGGATAAATTATATTTACTATAACCAGCAAAGATTTATAAACCACACTCATGATGCAATAAAGGGATTGGCTGAGCAGACAGCGGCAACTAGCTTAATGGCATGGCAGAATAGAATAGCTTTAGATATGCTTTTGGCTGAGCGGGGCGGAGTTTGTGTTTTGTTTGGATCTATGTGCTGTACTTTCATCCCCAACAATACAGCACCGGACGGGTCCGTGACCAAAGCTCTTCAGGGACTCACCACGCTGGCGAACGAACTGGCCGAGAACTCTGGTATTGATAGCTCCCTAAACGGTTGGTTTGATCAAATGTTTGGTAAATGGAAAACTATTGTTGTAACTATTCTGGGTGCAGCTATAGCGTCTATGGGTATGCTTGTTCTTTGTGGATGTTGTCTTATTCCCTGTGTCCGAGGGTTGGTGAGCAAGGCGTTGGAGGATGCAGTTTCCCAACAGATGGTGAGATACGGCCCAATCCCGGACTCCGACCTAAGGAATTAAGAATATGACCCACCAGGCTTGGTGGAAGATGACGACTATTCAGATAGTTTGAGACTGGACGAAACTTTTCTTAGTTCTAATGTGTGAAGGTTGCAGTGAAAATCTAACGAAGAACTGTGACTGGATGTTTACCTATAACTACAAATCTCTAGTTTAAAAGTTATTGTAATGATTTTTTATGTATTAAAGTCTTGTTTTAAGTATGATGTACTAGTTAACCGATGTTGCAGGATGTGATGAAGCAAATGTTCTTCACTATAGGCTTAGACTGTTGTTTCCAGATAGTGGGTAAACAGGTTAGGTACCATTGCTAAAGAGTAACGTTATGCTTTTAATCATGGGGTAACCCTGATGAACCTGTATTGAATGAGACAATTTTTTATGTTTTTATATGCAAATCAACTTATATGCTTCAATGTGTGTGATTCATTTCTACAACAACATATATTTTGTGAGTATGTGTGTCATATTTAGTCAAAGTGTGGATTGATAGAATAATTATTAATGACTAATTATTACACCCTGAAACTGTGTGAAATGTGTTAGAATGTGCGAGTGTAGGACCAGTAAAGATTATGACATCGAGCTGCTATTTAGCAATGTGAGTAAGAGTTAGACCAGACAACAAAGGACAAGGAGAGCTGTCTACAGACAACTGAGAAACCAAGATAAAGAGGCCTCCCAATTTAGGGAGGAGAGAAACTGTTAGGCTTTTTAAGGAGTATGAAATTGTGATGGCAGAATTCTCAATGAATAAAGATCTCTGACTATGCAGACCGGGACTCTATCCCTTTCTTGATCCTTTTGGGAGACGCACAGAGACACTGAAATAGTTGAGTTCAACCATTGAGATTAAATAATTCACTTAACACTGTTGTAAGTAACAGCAAACTTTCCAGGACATAGACATGTCTTCTATGGGCAGAACGGTTAAAATTAATGTTAATCTAACTGCACTGTCCAATTTACAGTAGCTATTACAGTGAAGAAAAACCATGCTATTGTTTGAGGTGAGTGCACCACAACAAACTTCTCACGGCAACTGGTTTGATACATTCACCTCTGAAGGTAAATAATGTACTTACATTCAGTAATCTTGCTCTGATTTGTCATCCTAAGGGTCCCAGAGATCAAATGTAGCATAGTGTTTTTGATCAAATCAATTTTTATATTAAAATGTAGGAACTGGGTTCTACAGTTTGAACCCCTGCTGTCTCTGACGTTGACCTATTATTACTTACTTTCCGATGACCCACTGACGGGAGAGGTTGTGTTTTCTCTAGCAGGAGGTAAGCTTGGCTTCTTATATGGTGTTGAGTAAAGCTTAAACCATGTATTTAGATTGTAGGTAGGTATTGTAGTTAGGTATTATAGGTAGTTTACTCAGGTAGTTATTGTAGGTAATTATTGTAGGTAAGGACTGTATTCGGCGGACCCCGGCGAAGCACGAGGCTAGCTTACCCACTACTTGGACCAACAAAGCTAGCCAGCTAGCGGGTAGCTACCGGTAACTTTTAGCAACTTTTAGCAACTGTGGTTAGCTGTTTCCAATGTTATTTCAAGCTTAAGAGTGCCTGTAATTGAGCCAGCTAGCTGCCACCTTCAGCTGTTTTTCTAACCTCATTATCATTAACGTTAGGTGGTTGGTAGCTGCTGTACTTAATTTCGGCTACTGATTGCAGTCTGCCAGTTTGGCTTTATACATAGCTTGGGCTTTGAAGAGTAAGGCTTAAACTATGTATTTAGATTGTAGTTAGGTACTATAGGTAGGCATCGTGGGCTGTATATTATTAAGTAGTATAGGTAGGCATCGTGGGCTGTTGTGGATAGCTGTTGTGTAGTTATTGTAGGTTACTTTTGTATTCGGCGGTGCCGGGTGTAGCACGAAGCTAGCTAGCTAACTCACCTCCTGGATTAGCTGGCGAGTTGCTATTAGCAACGGTTGCAACTAAAAACAATATCCTTTTAGCCAGCTACATTCGTTCGCAGTGACGCCGCTTTTTCAAACAAAGTCAACACAGTAGCCATTGCTAGCCAGCCAACACTACCAGCTGGCTGTACTGTGGTAGCTAAATACAATATCTTTGTGCTAGCTACCCAACGTTTAATCATTGCTGCGTTATGAAAGGTAAGCTTGGCTTATATGGTGTTGAGTTAAGCTTAAACCATGTATTTAGATTGTAGGTAGGTATTGTAGTTTGGTATTATAGGTAGCTTACTCAGGTAGTTATTGAAGGTTATTGTAGGTAATTATTGTAGGTAAGGACTGTATTCGGTGGACCCCGCGAAGCACGAGGCTAGCTTACCCACTACTTGGACCAACAAAGCTAGCTAGCTAGCGGGTAGCTACTGGTAACTTTTTTGCAACTGTGGTTAATTGTTTCCAATGTTATTTCATGCTTAAGAGTACCTGTGATTGAGCCAGCTAGCTGCTACCATTCAGCTGTTTTTCTAACCTCATCCGAGGCATTAACGTTAGGTGGTTGGTAGCTGCTGTACTTAATTACAGCTACTGATAACAGTCTGCTGTAGTTTACAACAATTCTAATTTCTAAAGTGGAAGTTGGGAGAGTTTTACTCGGGTGGTTCAGTGAAACAATTATAGTTTCTGAGGTGGAAGTTGGGAGAGTTATATATATTTTTTTTTTTGGTGAGGGAGGCCTGCTCTCTCCTTTCCCTGATGTTTAGTTCATTTCATTCCGATCTCCTCTGCATTATTGTAGCCATCTGCTGCAGCCTGTCAACTATGCCTCTGCCTATCCCTGTTCTCTCCTCTCCGCACAGGCTACACAAACGCCTCACACCGCGTGGCTGCTGCCTCTCTAACCTGGTGGTCCCTGCACGCACCACACACCTGGAGTTCCAGGTCTCAGGCAGCCTCTGGAACTGCCGTTCTGCCGCCAACAAGGCTGACTTCATCCCAGCCTATGCTACCCTCCAGTCCCTCGACTTCCTGGCGCTGACGGAAACATGGATTACCACTGAAAACACTGCTACTCCTACTGCTCTCTCCTCGTCTGACCATGTGTTCTCGCATACCCCGAGAGCATCTGGTCAGAGGGGTGGTGGCACAGGAATCCTCATCTCTCCCAAGTGGTCATTCTCAATTTTTCCCCTAACCCATCTGTCTATCTCCTCATTTGAATTCCACGCTGTCACAGTCACTAGCCCATTTAAGCTTAATATCCTTGTCATCTATCGCCCTCCAGGTTCCCTTGGTGAGTTCATCAATGAGCTTGACGCCTTGATAAGTTCTTTTCCTGAGGATGGCGCACCCTTCACAGTTTTGGGGGATTTCAACCTCCCCACGTCTACATTTGACTCATTTCTCTCTGCCTCCTTCTTTCCACTCCTCTCCTCTTTTGACCTCACCCCTCTCACCACCCCCCACTCACAAGGCAGGCAATACGCTTGACTTCATCTTTACTAGATGTTGCTCTTCTACTAATCTCACTGCAACTCCCCTCCATGTCTCCGACCACTACTTTGTATCCTTTTCTCTCTCGCTCTCCTCCAACACTACTCACTCTGCCCCTACACAGATGGTAACGCGCCACCGCAACCTTCGCTCTCTCTCTCCCACTACTCTCTCCTCTTCCATCCTATCATCTCTTCCCTCTGCTCAATCCTTCTCCCTCCAATCTCCTGATTCTGCCTCCTCAACCCTCCTCTCCTCCCTTTCTGCATCCTTTGACTCCCTGTGTCCCCTATCCTCCCGGCCGGCTCGGTCCTCCCCTCCAGCTCTGTGGCTTGATGACTCATTGCGAGCTCACAGAACAGAGCTCCGGGCAGCTGAGCGGAAATGGAAGAAAACTAAACTCCCTGCCGACCTGGCATCTTTTCACTCCCTCCTCTCTACATTTTCTTCATCTGTTTCTGCTGCTAAGGCCACTTTCTACCACTCTAAATTCCAAGCATCTGCCTCTAACCCTAGGAAGCTCTTTGCCACATTCTCCTCACTGCTGAATCTCTCCCCCCTCCTCCCTCTCTGTGGATGACTTTGTCAACCACTTTGAAAAAGAAGGTTGACGACATCCGATCCTCGTTTGTTAAGTCTAATGACACTGCTGGTCCTGCTCACACTGCCCTACCCTATGCTTTGACTTCTTTCTCCCCTCTCTCTCCAGATAAAATCTTGCGACTAGTGACTGCAGGCCGCCCAACAACCTGCCCGCTTGACCCCATCCCCTCCTCTCTTCTCCAGACCATCTCCGGTGACCTTCTCCCCTACCTCACCTCGCTGATCAACTCATCCTTGACCGCTGGCCATGTCCCTTCCGTCTTCAAGAGAGCGAGAGTTGCACCCCTTCTCAAAAAACCAACACTCGATCCCACTGATGTCAACAACTACAGACCAGTATCCCTTCTTTCTTTTCTTTCCAAAACTATTGAGCGTGCCGTCTTTAGCCAACTCTCTTGCTATCTCTCTCAGAATTACCTTCTTGATCCAAACCAGTCAGGTTTCAGGACTGGTCATTCAACTGAGACTGCTCTTCTCTGTGTCACAGAGGCTCTCCGCACTGCTAAAGCTAACTCTCTCTCCTCTGCTCTTGTCCTTCTAGACCTGTCTGCTGCCTTTGATACAGTGAACCATCAGATCCTCCTCTCCACCCTCTCCGAGCTGGGCATCTCCGGCGCGGCTCACTCCTGGATTGCGTCCTACCTGACCGGTCGCTCCTACCAAGTGGCGTGGCGAGAAGCTGTCTCCGCACCACGTGCTCTCACCACTGGTGTCCCCCAGGGCTCAGTTCTAGGCCCTCTCCTTTTCTCCCTATACACCAAGTCACTTGGCTCTGTCATATCCTCACATGGCCTCTCCTATCATTGCTACGCTGACGATACACAACTAATCTTCTCCTTTCCCCCTTCTGATAACCAGGTGGTGAATCGCATCTCTGCATGTCTGGCCGACATATCAGTATGGATGACGGATCACCACCTCAAGCTGAACCCTGGCAAGACGGAGCTGCTCTTCCTCCCGGGGAAGGACTGCCCGTTCCATGATCTCGCCATCACGGTTGACAACTCCGTTGTGTCCTCCTCCCAGAGTGCGAAGAGCCTTGGCGTGACCCTGGACAACACCCTGTCGTTCTCCGCTAACATCAAGGCGGTGACCCGATCCTGCAGGTTCATGCTCTACAACATTCGGAGAGTACGACCCTGCCTTACACAGGAAGCGGCACAGGTCCTAATCCAGGCACTTGTCATCTCCCGTCTGGATTACTGCAACTCGCTGTTGGCTGGGCTCCCTGCCTGTGCCATTAAACCCCCTACAACTCATCCAGAATGCCGCAGCCCGTCTGGTGTTCAACCTTCCCAAGTTCTCTCACGTCACCCCCCTCCTCCGCACACTCCACTGGCTTCCAGTTGAAGCTCGCATCCGTTACAAGACCATGGTGCTTGCCTATGGAGCAGTGAGGGGAACGGCACCTCCGTACCTTCAGGCTCTGATCAGTCCCTACACCCAGGCGAGGGCATTGCGTTCATCCACCTCTGGCCTGCTGGCTCCCTTCCTCTGCGGAAGCATAGTTCCCGCTCAGCCCAGTCAAAGCTGTTCGCTGCTCTGGCACCCCAATGGTGGAACAAGCTCCCTCACGACGCCAGGACAGCGGAGTCACTCACCACCTTCCGGAGACATTTGAAACCCCACCTCTTTAAGGAACACCTGGGATAGGATAAAGTAATCCTTCTACCCCCCCCAATAAAAAAAATGTATAATTGTAAAGTGGTTATCCCACTGGCTATAGGGTGAATGCACCAATTTGTAGTCGCTCTGGATAAGAGCGTCTGCTAAATGACGTAAATGTGCCCTTGAGCAAGGCACTTAACCCTAATTGCTCCTGTAAGTCGCTCTGGATAAGAGCGTCTGCTAAATGACTAAAATGTAAATGTAAATGTAAATGTCTCTGGCTCCACACCCACCCCGCCCGGCCATCTAGATGTGTGAAAGTTAGTATATAAGCTAATGATCCATCATGTATGACATTCCTGGGAGTGTGTAAACTTACATTTTGTATTACCATATCATTTTTGTATGTTCTCTGTAGTTATGTACTTGAAAATGTATCAATTGACCAATTCGGCACATTTTGGCAGACTTGATACAAAATAGTCTCTGGATAATTCTGAAACTTTGTACACACACTGCTGCCATCTAGTGGCCAAAATCTAAATTGCGCCTAAACTGCAATATTATATTGTGGCCTTTCTTTTGTATTTCAAAGATTATGGAACAAAAACAAAACAAATAAATGCATGTTTTTTTGTTTGTATTATCTTTTACCAGATCTGATGTGTTATATTCTCCTACATTAATTTCACATTTCCACAAACTTCAAAGTGTTTCTTTTCAAATGGTATCAAGAATATGCATATCCTTGCTTCAGGTCCTGAGCTACAGGCAGTTAGATTTGGGTATGTCATTTTAGGCGAAAATTTAAAAAAAGGGTCAGATCCTTAAGAGGTTAAATATTTTGTTAATAAATTAGAACTGTAAAGCATCATGTCAAGAAGTTTGCAAAGTTAATTGAGGTGACTGCCCTTGGGTCACCAAACGTAAGAGTTATATTGGATAGTGATTGAACTGCAACTCAACACGATGAGAGAGGTTCCCATAAACACTGTGGCGAGGTGTTACAAGAGAATTGCTGTAATGGAGAAATAGTTCATGGTCAGACCTGCAGCAAAACAGAACCAAAAAACAACTCCGTAGTTATTTTGAAGGATGGGATTATTTTTAGAATCTCCCACTTTCTTAACATGGGTGATCAGTGTTTGTATACCATAGGAAACTATGGCCATTGCATGGTGCAAAAGTTGTCCAGAGGGTCTCTGATCAGAACTCCACTGACCTACATGTCAACCATCTACTTCCCATCAGGCTTTCACAAAGCCATACACACTAATCAGGTAGTCAGACCATGCATGTATATTCAGTGTCCACAGTCCAGCTCCATTGCATGTAGGTTAATGAAGACATATTACTGTAAGTGAAAGGAATGTGAACCAAATGTGAAGAATGCCACGTTTGTATCATCACAATACAAAGGTTGGTTTGCTTATAGTTTTGTAGACTTTTCATTGGTGCACAGAAATACTATCTACAATAGAAATAAGGAAAGGTGAATACAATGGAGGAAAACAACTGATAATACTGTATAGGCCTCAATCCACACCAAAACGAAGCTGTTCACATTGTTGGAGATTATGACCTAGGAGTAACCCAAAGTTAAGTATAAGTAACTCAACTTATTTCTCTGCAATTCTGCATGTCCACAATATTGTAAAATTTCAAAACAATTAGACAGTCCCCATTGCCTAGATCTTTCCATATACACTGATGGGATAGTTTAGAATGTTGTGCAGAAGTATTTACTGATTGCCGGAAACAGTGAACACAATTGCACACATTTCTCTTCTGATGAAGACAACATGTTAATATTCTGTGAGAAAAACAGTGAATTTTGTATTTACTGATGATATTTGTATTCAATGTTTTGCAAAAGGTGGTCTATGCATATCATGGAGTGGTCCGTCCTCGCACCCAAAGATACAATTTGAACTTTCTACAGAACACAATAAATGAAATGAATCATAAAATTAGCCTCTGTACTTGTTATGATCCAAGTGCTTTGAAATGTTATATATTAACCTTACATGTCTCTCTATGATTTTTATACAACACATGCAACATTTCTGTTTGGCTATAACTTGCCCACCCATATAAGTCAGATATTACCAGAATCCACTATGGATCTTGTATGTGTATTTGATGCCATATTTGATGCCACTTACAAGTTTCAGATAGAACATATAACAATATTGTAATATTCTTATATATCTTTCCATATGGATAAATTAATATTTGGGTATTTCTAAAGATTAATGTGGTTTGATAATTCCCATAAACCCAGGGACAACGAAAGAATCCAGCTAGGGCATAGCCTTCCCTAATTACTCGCTATCTTTTGGCTGGGTCTGAATACCGCTCACTTGTAGGGTCAGCTCGGATGTCACATATAATGTTGGTTTGAATTAGTGTCACTGGCAACCAAAAAGGCTAGTAAAAGTTGGTTTGAACTAGGGCTGCACAATTAATCGAATTCACATCGAAATCGCAACATTGACGTGTGCAATATCGATATTGCTAGAGATCATATCACATACAATATTTTTTGAAACGCGACTCAGCCGCGTGTAACTTCCGTTTTTATAATTTACTCTGTTTGTCGTCTCTCTCCCTCTCTCCTCTTGCGGCTGCCTCCTACACACAAATCCATGCCCCCTGTCACAGTTACTCCTCGCTGTTAGATTCGCTATACTGTTAGGGCAGATGTGTTCAACAGATTGTTCCAAAATCAAAAATGATGTATTTTTTCCACTTTGCTTCTTAATATAAATAATTAGATTTCTATGATTCCAACAGTTCACTCAAATGTTTTAATCTATATCGCAAGTAAAATCGCAATCACAATATTTGGTTTTAAAAAACCTTTTTCTGCTGTGGGACTAGAGCTAAAGGCTGAGTGTGCAGGGAGGAGAGGAAAGAGCCCTGTATGCAGAACCGGACTAGATGGGTACATTTACAACTTTAGAGACCTCATTAAATGTTGAGATCACGTCCCATTGCACGGGGAGAGGTAGTGTTTCAACCCCCCCAATGTCCTAAAGTAACCTTGTGTGGAGTGTGGTTCCATGTGGGCTGGATTTTGTGTGTGATGTCATTTTTCAGATCAGGCCGTTCAACACTGGCCAATCGGTTTAAGGCAGGAGGTTTGTGGGAGGCCGTCATGGGAGTGGAAGAGCAGCAGGAGAGATCAGTTATAGCCCTGAAGAGAAAAATATTGACCTAGAGGAAAGTGGCTGAAGCTCAGCCCACCTCTAGTTGTGACAGCTGTGGAGGTTAACCAGATCAGACAAGAAGTGGAATTAGGGTTTAAGTCTCCATTTCAGTCTAAGACACATGACATTGTCTGGCCTCTATTGTGATCAGGCACATTCTTACTGTCATGATTAGTTCCTCTCAGTGTCCCTGGCATTAAAACAGTTACTGTTCGGCAGTTGTTCTTCATCTACTACAAATTATAACGAATTTAATTCATTGTGCTTTTCAGATCAGTTTGATTTTGTCCCTCTGGGTATATTCTGTGCTTGTGTTGGAACTCTTTTCACCTCTGTAGTGTGCATACCTCAGCGTTCAGGAGCAGACAAAGGCTGGAGTCTGGCTGCATCACAGTGTAGCCGGAGGAGATGCATTTTGCAGCTGTAACCAGTTTGTCATGCAACACACCAGGGCCTACTGAACAACGTCCAAATGTCCATAAAGTAAAATATGTTTATGTTATACTGCTGCATGTAATCTATAAAAAAAAAAAAGAAGAAAGATAAAGATGTTTATTGTCACATACACTGGATAGGTGTTTTACGGGGTCAGCCATAGTAGTACGGCACCCCTGGGTTAAGTGCCTTGTTCAAAGCACATTGACAGATTTTTCACCCTGTCAACTCAGGTATTCGAACCAGCAACCTTTCCTTTACTGGCCCAAGGCTCTAGGCAGGATGGCTTCCCCCAAAAATGTACCAATAAAAAAATACATTTAATAAATGTCCTTAAATTTGAAAGAGGCTGAATGTATCTCACCGGAGAAAGCATCCGATCGAACGAAACAGTATGTGTAGCCCATCTATCTGATGCTGTCTGGTCAAAAAGAGTATGACATTGTTGCCGCCCGTAGCATTGAATGCAAGGGAAGCTAGCAAGCATTTGGCCTCCCTTGATAATTTTTAAAATAAAATAATAGCCAATCAGCATTGAGCTAAACTAAATGAGCTCAGCTGTGAATGGTCCTGGCGCACACAAAAAAGTGTCAAGGGAGGCCAGTTTTGGATTTGGCTTCACACCAATCACATCACATCACATCAGAAGCCAAACGTCATTGACAGAAAAAAACGTGAATTGTTGCATCTTGTTGTGTCGTTGTCCTCCGGTGGCTAGCTAGCTAGCTAAAGTCGTCCCTTTCCTGAATTAGCCATGGATGGAGATAGGGATTTGGACTTGTGGTTTTACCTAATTCTCTGTACTGACCAATGATTATAACGGCGATTCTGATCCAACCATAAATTCATATATTGTGCCCCTGGCCTGAGAGGATGGAAGTTCAACATGTAGCTAGATGTAGTAGGCTAATTTTAACCAACTGGCCTGGCGCATCATTGCCCATGAAAGGAAGTTAGTCTAGCGAGCAAGCATTTTAGCCAGGTAGCCGAGGACAACAAAAACTAAAAGTGTGTACTCTATGACAGTCATAGACCGTTTCGGCAACATGAAAGAGAGGAGGATAGCATTGGAGTTTCTCTACAAGTAGGGTGAGTCAACATGTTTTTTTCTACTTGCACACACACACCAACACACACAGAGAGAGAGAGAAATCAGTACCATAGACAGTCACATCATATTTAGCTTACATTGATTGGACAAAATAGTTTTTGGTATCTTTTAGTTGTCGCTGTATTAGACTAAGCATATGTGATTAGATAATGTTGAAATGTTGAAGTTGAAATGGTGCTGGAATAGTGGAGGCAACACCTGTTTTCTTTGCGACTTGCTCTAACTCCGTGGTTCTAAATCAATAGTTGTTTAGTAGTCGGAAAATGTGGGAAACATTAACTTGCTTGACCATGCTGTAGGTCATGTGACTGTTTGTTACGTGCAATATGTTTTGTGGACTTCACCGGACAGATGTTGCACTCTGGTTTTGTGATGAAACAATGGTGTGGTTGAATTTATTCTGCCACTGTGTCTTCTTATTGTCTCGGCCTTAGGCCTATATATCACGGTGTCAAGGAATATGAACTAACAGGTTATAGAGCCAACAACACAATTATCACATAGGTTCGAATATGGCTTTTTTCCCTGTCTTGGCTTCCCTAGTGATTTTACCCACGCACCGCTACTGCTGCTAAGCTACCTGCCGCCTTATATAGGCACCTGGCTTTGACACTGAATGCGGAGACTGAGAGTGCACCATAGTTCAGTCAAGTCAATGGGTTGCCTTGTTCTGTTTGGGATGGGAATGTCTCTATTGCAGTTTCCCAAACTTAAAACGTTGTCACAATCGTCGAAAGGATTGGACCAATGCGCAGCGTGGAATGCGAACATACTTTATTAAATATTCACCACACGAACAAAACAACAAAACGATACGTGAAGTCCTTGGTAACTGTCAGCTTCCTGCCTCCTGTTTGTCTCCGGGCCTCTAGAGGTCATCTGTGTTCCCCTCTGCCTTAGTTCTTCCTCGTGTGTCCTAATTAGCTTGATCCAGGTCACCTGTGCCTTGTTTCCCCTTGTGTATTTTAGCTGTGTGTTTTCCCCTTGTTTCTCACTTGGTTATTGAGTCCTGGCTATGTGTCTCCTGCTTTGTTCCACCGTGTCTTTCCAAGTAAGGTTTTCTAAGTTATCTTTAGTTTGTTTTTCTCCCCTCGTGGAGTTATTTTGTTTTGCCTCCTGTTTTGTTAACATACCTCTTTCTGAGAAGAACTTTTTGTTGGACTATTTGTGAATGGCGAAGAACCTTTGTTTTTACATTAAATCTACTGGCCTGGAGTATTGCCTTGGGTGTTTCATTTGGGTCCTACTACACCTCCTCTGTGGCTAAGGGGTATTACCCCCAGCTCTCCACATCTGAGACCGGAGTTCTAGCACGGCTTGTGACAGAATAACCAAGTCAATCATGGACCCAGAAACACTCAGTTCCCAGGACCTGTTGGCGGTGATCACTCGACATGAGGCTTCTTTCCAGCGCCATGAAGCCGTTCTCAGCCGACAATAGGAGCTGATGGCTAGACATTCTCAACTCCTGGCCGAAATGATGAGTTCCCTTCACCAGCTCTTTGAACGCCTCCTTGGTCCTCTCCCTTCCCCCAGGTCACCTCCCAGTGACGACAGGCCTTCTCGGTTGGCGGAGCCCCGACTACCACCTCCCAAGCCCTTTTCTGGGGATCCAAGCTCTTGCCAGGGTTTCCTCACCCAATGCTCCCTCACCTTCGAGCTCCAATCCTCAAGTTTTCCCACAGACCGTTCCAAGATTGCCTACATCATTACCCTTCTTTCAGACAAGGCGCTCGCCTGGGCCTCTGCGGTGTGGCAGTCCCAGGAGGCCTGTTGTGATTCCCACGCTGCATTTGTAGAAGAGTTCAAGCGGGTGTTCGATCATCCTGTCAGTGGGCGGGAGGCTTCCAAGCGCCTACTGTCTCTCCGTCAGGGCTCCCGAAGCACGGCAGATTTCGCCATTGATTTTCGGACCATAGCAGCAAGGAGCGGATGGAATGATGAAGCGCTGAGGGTCTGCTTTCAGGGAGGGTTATCTGAGCCCCTTCAAGATGAGTTAGCCACCCGAGAACCAGCTGGAGATCTCGAGTCCCTCATAGCCTTGGCCATCCGCCTGGACAATCGTCTAAGAGAAGCGGAGAACGGCTCGCCGCCAGGTGTCTCAGTCCCAAGTTCCTCGGAGCAGCTCTGTTTCTCCTGTTTGGACTCCGTCATTCAGAGCTTCCCCGGCTCCTGAACTGCTCCAGGATTCCCGGAGAGCATGCAGTTAGGCCGTTCCAGGCTTTCTCCCAATGAAAGGGAACGTCGCATGAGGGAGCGTCGGTGCCTCTACTGCGGGGTTGCCGGCCACTTCCGATCCACTTGCCCCGAGCTTCGGAAACGCCAGTTCCCGCCCAGCTACAGGAGGGCTGTGATGGGGAGAATTAGAGCTCCTCCTACTAACGCTGTCCTGGCTATTCCAGCCACTCTGTCCTGGGAGGGCCACCAGCATCGGGTCCAGGCTATGATCGATTCCGGTGCCGCAGGTGATTTCCTGGATGTAACCTTGGCTAAGGAACTTAAGATCCCCTACCCAACTACTTCCTCATCCCCAGGCAGTTACAGCCTTAGATGGCAGACCTCTGGAACCAGGAAAGGTTACAGAGGCGACTCAGTCCCTGCGACTTACCATCTCTCAACACCAGCAGGAGGAAACCTTCTATCTCATTGACTCTCCCGAGTATCCTATTATCCTGGGTCACCCTTGGCTATGCAGACATAATCCCCAGATCGACTGGCCTACTGGCACCATTCTAAGCTGGGGTCCCACTTGCCAACTCACCTGCATGCTTCAGAGTCCCTCAGCCCCTAGTACCCAGTTTCAAGAGTCTGTTGACGTCTCCCTAGTCCCCAGTGTTTACCATCGGTTCAAGGCTGTGTTCAGCAAGGCCCGGGCTACTTCCTTACCGCCTCATCGCACGTATGACTGTGCCATTGATCTACTCCCTGGGTGCTGCCCTCCTAGAGGTCGGATCTTTCCTTGTCCTCCCCGAGCACGCAGCTATGGACACCTACATTAAGGAGTCCTTGGCAGCCGGCCTCATCCATGCCTCTACTTCCCCGGCTGGGGCGGGCTTCTTTTTTGTTGAAAAGAAGGACGGGGGTCTTAGGCCTTGTATTGATTACCGGGGACTCAACAAGATCACGGTTCGGAATCGATATCCTCTTCCTCTCATGGCCACTGCTTTTGAGCTGCTTCAAGGGCTTCCATTTTTTCTAAACTGGATCTCCGCAATGCTTACCATCTCGTGCGGATCCGGCAAGGTGACGAATGGAAGACGGCGTTCAACACCCCACGGGCACTATGAATATCGGGTGATGCCGTTCGGGCTCACCAATGCCCCGCAGTATTCCAAGCCCTGATTAATGATGTTCTCCGGGATATGCTTAATCTGTTCGTCTTCGTGTACCTGGACGATATCCTCATCTTCTCGAGGTCACTGAAGGAGCATGAGGGCATGTTAGCCGGGTTCTCCAGAGGCTCCTTGACAATCACCTCTATGTTAAACCTGAGAAGTGTGAATTTCATGTTTCTCAGACTCAGTTTCTCGGGTTTATTGTCACTCCCGGGCACCTAGAGATGGATCCCAAGAAGGTCGAAGCGGTCCGCAGCTGGCCCACACCTGCCACGGTCAAGGAGGTTCAACGGTTCATTGGCTTTTCTAACTTCTATCGGAAGTTCATCAAGAATTTCAGCTCAGTGGTAGCCCCCTTGACGACGCTTACCAAGGGAGGAGGGACCAAGGTTCACTGGGGTCCGGAAGCAGCAGGGGCCTTCGAGGATCTCAAGCGCCGCTTCACGTCTGCTCCGATTCTGGTGACTCCTGACCCAGAAAGACCTTTCGTGGTGGAGGTGGACGCCTCAGAGGTGGGGGTGGGAGCCGTCCTGTCACAGAGGGGTGAGGATGGGAGATTACACCCTTGTGCCTTCATGTCTCGCTCGCCTGTCTGAGGCCGAGCGCAACTACCACGTGGGGGATCTAGAGTTGCTTGCAGTAAAACTGGCCTTGGAAGAGTGGCGCCATTGGCTTGAGGGGGCTCAGCACCCGTTCCAGGTTCTCACAGACCACAAGAACCTGGAATATCTCCAACAGGCTAAGCGGATGAACCCTCGGCAAGCACGATGGTCCCTTTTCTTTAATCGATTCCAGTTCCTCCTGTCTTACCGACCTGGCACCAAGAACGTCAAGCCGGATGCCCTGTCTCGAGCCTATTCTCCCGAGGTACAAGAGAAGCCCTTGGCATCGATTATTCCGAGGTCTAGGATCGTCGCACCTCTTCAGTGGGAACTAGAAAGAGGGGTACGAGAAGCCCTTGTCCATGAGCCCGATCCAGGCGGTGGTCCTGCCGGTCGCCTGTACGTTCCTCTCTCTGTTCGGGCCCAGCGTCTTGCAGTGGGGTCATGAGTCGCCCTTGACATGCCATCCAGGCAGTGCTCGCACACTGGAATTCCTCCGACGGCGGTTTTGGTGGCCGTCCATCAAGAAGACGTGCAGGTCTATGTTGAGGCCTGCCCGGTGTGCAACCAGGGAAAGTCGACGCGCCAGCGACCCCAGGGACTGCTCCATCCCTTACCTATTCCTCGAAGGCCATGGTCACACCTTTCTCTGGACTTTGTTACGGGACTTCCTCCATCCCAGGGCAACACCGTCATCCTAGTGATCGTTGACCGGTTCTCTAAGGCTGCCCGGTTTATTCCCCTGCCCAAGCTGCCCTCGGCTAAGGAGACTGCTGAGCTCCTCATGAACCATGTCTTCCGGATATTTGGCATTCCCCTGGACGTGGTCTCTGACCGAGGTCCCCAATTCTCGTCCCGGTTTTGGGGGCCTTCTGCAGGCTTATTGGGGCCACAGCCAGCCTATCGTCAGGGTTCCATCCAGAGTCTAATGGCCAAACGGAACGGATTAATCAGGATCTGGAGACCACCCCTGCGGTGTATGGCGGCCAGTAATCCCACGTCTTGGGCCACCTATATCATTTGGGCTGAATATGCCCACAACACCCTCAGTCTTCAGCCACCGGATTGTCCCCCTTCGAATGCCAGTTCGGTTACAACCCTCCATTATTTCCAGAGGAAGAGGTGCAAGTTGGTGTTCCCTCGGCCCAGCGCTTTGTCCAACGCTGTAGGCGGACCTGGAAGAAGGCCAGGTGTATCCTCCTTCGGACCTCCCAGAGATACCAAAGTCAGGCTAATCGGCACCGCCGGACGGCCCCCTAGTTTCCGAGCTGGTCAGAGAGTTTGGTTGGCCACTAAGAACCTGCCCTCCGGGTCGAATCCAAGAAGCTTTCCCAGAGATACATCGGCCCTTTCCGCATTGCTAGAAAGGTTAACCCTGTTTCGTATCGTTTGGTTCTGCCTCGCTCCCTTAGAGTTAACCCCACTTTCCATGTTTCACTCCTTAAACCTGTCTTGTCTTCTCCTTTTTGCCCCCACGCAGACCCCCGCCACCTCCCAGGATCATTGACGGCCAGCCAGCCTACACAGTCCGCCGGATACTGGACTCCCGGAGGGTCCAGAACTCTCTGCAGTATCTGGTGGACTGGGAGGGCTACGGGCCAGAGGAGCGCTCCTGGGTTCCAGCCAGGGACATCCTGGACCCAGGTTTTATCCGAGATTTTCGCACCCTGGGGCCGGGGTGTTCTGGAAGGAACGTCAGGAGTCGTTCCTAGAGGAGGGGGTCCTGTCAGCTTCCTGCCTCCTGTTTGTCTCCGGGCCTCTAGAGGTCATCTGTGTTCCCCTCTGCCTTAGTTCTTCCTCGTGTGTCCTAATTAGCTTGATCCAGGTCACCTGTGCCTTGTTTCCCCTTGTGTATTTTAGCTGTGTGTTTTCCCCTTGTTTCTCACTTGGTTATTGAGTCCTGGCTATGTGTCTCCTGCTTTGTTCCACCGTGTCTTTCCAAGTAAGGTTTTCTAAGTTATCTTTAGTTTGTTTTTCTCCCTCGTGGAGTTATTTTGTTTTGCCTCCTGTTTTGTTAACATACCTCTTTCTGAGAAGAACTTTTGTTGGACTATTTGTGAATGGCGAAGAACCTTTGTTTTTACATTAAATCTACTGGCCTGGAGTATTGCCTTGGGTGTTTCATTTGGGTCCTACTACACCTCCTCTGTGGCTAAGGGGTATTACCCCCAGCTCTCCACATCTGAGACCGGAGTTCTAGCACGGCTTGTGACAGGTAACAAAACACAAACCATACACGGAACAAGATCCCACAATACACTGTGCCAAACAGGCTGCCTAAGTATGGTTCCCAATCAGAGACAACAATCAACAGCTGATTCACGTTGCCTCTGATTGAGAACCACACCGGCCAACATAGAAAACACATAACTAGAGACTACCATAGAAACACAAAACATAGACACTACACACCCTGGCTCAACATAACAGAGTCCCTAGAGCCAGGGCGTGACAAACGTCCATGTTTGTTCCTTGAACGAGTGTATTTGCAAGTAAAAGGAGGTCGTTGAAAACCCCAGATTATGCAAACCTGCAGGTTTTTACTTCCCTTTATATTACATGAAAAACAGCCAAAGACCATTATTCCTCCTCCACCAAATTTGACAGTTGGCACTATGCATTCGGGCAGGTAGCTTTCTCCTGGCATCTGCCAAACTCAGATTTGTTCGTTGGACTGCCAGATGGTGAAGTGTGATTCATCACTCCATTTAGATTTCAGGTAGAATTTCCATGTAAATGTACAGCATTATACTGGCACTACACTTGCCAGCTTAATACTGTAATTTTGCTTTACAGCAAAGATGCTGTAATATGTTTTACAGTACTATTTTCCTTACTGTAAAGACATATTACAGCATCCTTGCTGTAAATCTACAGGGATGCTGTAATGTTTTACAGTAAGGAAAAGAGTACTGTAAAGCTAAATTACAGTATTAAGCTGGCAACTCTGGGCCAGGATAATGCTGTAAATTTACAGTGAAATTGTACCTGAAATCTAAGCGTAAGAAAAATAATACATTTGTACATAAAATACATTTATTTAAATTGGTAACAACATTAAAAACGAATTAACAACATAATTGACAATATAAGTAACAAGAAGTTAACACATATGTAACCAAATAAGAGAATCATTACAACACTAATGTAAAAACTAGAGAGAGGGAGACTGAGTTAAAATTGGGATTGGGTAAAATCTTCAGATGCAGAGCTCCGAGCTCCAACATGCAGGACTAAGAGAAATAAAACAATGAAAATAGTAATAAGAAAAATAGAAATAGTACTATTTACAATACATAATAACAACTGTAGCAGTGATGAATAAATAAATGTCCATTGGGGTGGACATTGACCATAGGGGGAACAGCAGTCAGACTAAATGACCATTGAGGGGGTGTGGGGACCAAATGAAATAAAACAATACAAATAATAATAAATAAATAAATAATAATATATACATACTGTATGTCCAGGCATGAGCTATCTAGTCACATTCCACAGTGAGACAGACATCATGAATACACCCCAATATGTTGCTTATCTACTCTGTCGGACTGCCCAGCGTCGTCTGGGTTTGGCCGGGGTAGGCTGTCATTGTAAATAAGATTTTGTTCTTAACTGACTTGCCTGGTTAAATAAAGGTTAAATAAAATAAATGCAGGTAGAATGGCTTTTATTTAGTCATGTGTGATACTTGACACCGTTGTTACTGTTGATGTAACGATCCCGGCAGTCTGAGTCGGGTCCTGTCGGTGGACTAGTTTTTTCTGCTCGTGATCTCCAGTTTCCCGAGGGTTCTGGAACGCTCCGGGGAGCTCTCTTGATTTCCGCACCTGCATCCCATCAGCAATCTGCACACCTGGTCCTGATCATCACCCTTCTTAGGCTCTGGCCTAACATCCATTCCCTGCCGGATCGTTAGCCATTAACAGTATGTTTTGTCAGCGTATCAGCCTCTTAGTACTAGCGTTAGTTTTGTTGTTTTGCACCTTGTTGACCTGCCTTGTACTCACCTCAGTTTTTTTCTGTCTACAGTCATTCTCCCGGAACCTTCACCCAACCCCCTGCCGTGCCATCATTTAATCTGCCACTTCACCTCCACCTACTCATCTCCGCCACCCGCTCCGTCTCCTGGATTATTCTGCACCTTTTGAATCTGTAGTAAACACTCACCTTCGTTCAACTCTCCTTGTCCTGGTCTGCTTCTGGGTTCTGTCTTAGGGAACCGTGACAGAACGATCCGGCCATTAATGAACCCAGCGGACCTGGACTCTGTCCGCCATGCCATTACCCATCAGGAGAAGATGTTGGGCCATCATAGCACGGAGCTACAGGAGATCGCGTTGGCAGTTCGGAACCTTTCTACCGGTCTGACGGAGGTCCAGAACCAGCGCGAGTTTCCGGTGGAGGATCCACTGCCGGTTTCACCCATCTCGCCTGCCGCGTCTGGAGCGGTGTCCTTCCGTGAGCCCAAGGTTCCGACGCCGGATAAATATGAGGGGGAGCTGGGAAGATGCCGTTCTTTCCTCATGCAGTGTGGGTTAGTGTTCGATCTACAGCCCTACTCTTATGCCACAGACAAGGCTAGGATAGCCTTTGTGATTGAGTTGCTGCGTGGTCGAGCGCTGAGTGGGCTTCAGCCGTTTGGGAACGACAAGACCCTGCATGGCTTCATACCCGGGGTTCACGGCCGAGATGAGGAAGCTCTTCGACCATTCCGTCCGAGGAGGGGACGCAGCTAGGCGCCTGTTTTCGCTTCACCAAGGAACTCGCAGCGTGGCCGACTTCGTGATCGAGTTCAAGACGTTGGCTGTGGAGAGTGGGTGGAATGAGGAGTCTCTGCAAGCGGCCTTTTACCAGGGTCTGTCGGAGCAGCTCAAGGATGAGTTGATCTCCTATCCGGAGCCTAGTGACCTGGACAGCTTGGTAGCCTTGTCTATCCGGGTGGATAATCGAGTCCGAGAGCGAAGGAGGGAGAAGCAATGGGGTCCGTCCAATCGATCAGCTTCTCAGGTTCCAGTCGGGTCGGGGATTGGACCAGAATACGTCGATCATCGTCCACCACACAGGATTAGTGGAGAGGTCCTGTCTCCCGATTCTGAACCAATGCAAGTAGGGCGGCACGGGTTAACCAAGGAGGAACGCCAACTCAGACGTAGGACTAACTGTTGCCTCTACTGTGGTGGTTCGGGACATTACCTCGCCACCTGTTCCCGGCGGTCGTCAAACTGCGCGGCTCGCTAAAGTTGGGAGGACTTTTAGCGAGCCAGTTTCGACCTCTCAATACCTCTGTCAGACCCCGTTTCCCGGCTACCCCTTGTGAACAGGAATCAGAGCTTAGCGATTAACGCTTTTATCGATTCAGGTGCCGATGGAAGCTTTCTTGATGCCGAGTTGGTGGAACAGCTGGGGCTTTCCAAGGAGCAATTGCCGGAAGCCATTGAAGCGACCACTCTGAACGGCAGTAGTCTGGCACGTATCACGATGAGGACTGAACCGGTTAAGATGCTGTTGTCGGGGAATCATTCGGAGAGGATTTCATTCTTCATTCTGCCGTCTTCCCATGTTCCTCTGGTCCTTGGATACCCCTGGCTGAAGGAACACAATCCCACGTTCGATTGGGTGACGGGCAAGGTAACGAGTTGGAGCCTTGATTGTCATGCTAACTGTCTCAAGACTGCCTGTCCCCATTCGGTTCCCAGTCAGGTGATTGAGGCTAAACCCCCAGATTTGTCCCTGGTTCCCGAGACATATCACGATTTGGGGAAGTGTTCAGTAAGCAGAAGGCTCTGTCACTCCCTCCCCACCGACCATATGATTGTGCCATCAACCTGTTCCCTGGAGCTGTCTACCCCAAGGGAAGGTTATACAGTATCTCCCGCCCTGAACGTGAGGCTTTGGAGACCTACATCAAGGAGTCCCTAGCTGCTGGTCTCGTTCGTCCCTCGTCATCACCCCTGGGGGCAGGATTCTTCTTTGTGGGTAAGAAGGATGGCTCTCTTCGACCGTGTATTGATTATCGGGGGGTTGAATGACATCACGGTCAAGAACAAGTATCCCCTGCCCTTGATGAGTTCTGCCTTCGACTCCCTTACAGGGTGCTACGGTGTTCACCAAGCTAGACCTACGCAATGCGTATCACATGGTCCGGATCAGAGAGGGAGACGAGTGGTTGACGGGTTTCAATACACCGATGGGTCACCGAGTATCAGGTGATGCCGTTTGGACTGACCAATGCTCCAGCGGTATTCCAGAGTATGGTGAACGACGTCCTGAGAGATATGATCGGTCTCTTTGTGTTTGTTTACCTGGATGACATTCTGATCTTCTCGAAGGAACCTTCCGACCACGTCCAGCATGTCCGGCAGGTTCTGCAGCGATTGTTGGAGAATCGCCTGTTCGTGAAGGCCGAGAAGTGCGAGTTTCACGCCCACACGACATCCTTTCTCGGGTACATCATCTCCAGGGGAGAGATTAGGATGGACCAGGAGAAGGTTAGAGCGGTTCTGGAATGGGCCCAGCCCGGTACGAGATTGCAGCTCCAGAGATTTTTGGGGTTTGCGAATTTCTACCGCAGAGTTCATCCGGGATTACAGCCGTGTGGCCGCTCCGTTAACTGCCTTGACTTCAGTATCAGGAGCTTCAAGTGGAATCCGGAGGCGGATCGAAGCGTTTCTGGATTTGAAGAGGCGATTCACCAACGCACCGATTCTCTCTCAACCGGACACGGCCCGTCAGTTCGTCGTTGAAGTGGACGCGTCTGATGTGGGAGTTGGCGCCATCCTGTCGCAGCGATGCTCCACGGACAGTAAACTCCATCCCTGCGCCTACTACTCTCGTCGCCTTTCGCCTGCGGAGAGGAATTACGATGTGGGTAACCGGGAGCTTCTCGCGGTGAAACTTGCCTTGGAGGAGTGGCGCCACTGGTTGGAGGGGGCGGAGCAACCGTTTATTGTCTGGACTGACCACAAGAATCTTGCTTACGTGCAATCGGCTAGACGCCTCAACTCCCGTCAGGCCAGGTGGTCGTTGTTTTTCGGACGATTCAATTTTTTCCCTGACGTTCCGACCTGGATCTAAGAACGGCAAGGCGGACGCCTTGTCTCGGATGTTCTCCAAGACGGAGGAGAGTGGGTCCAAGACCGAGACAATTCTCCCCCGGAACTGCGTCGTGGGAGCTGTTAGGTGGAAGATTGAGGAGGAGGTGATGGCGGCTCTTCGGACGCAGCCCGGTCCCGGTAACGGTCCACCCGGTCGGTTGTTTGTGCCTGAGTCGGTTCGTCCTGCGGTCCTCAAATGGTCCCACGCCAGCAAGATGGCTTGTCACCCTGGCGTGGCTCGGACGATGGCGTTTCTTCGCAGACGCTTTTTGGTGGCCTGCCATGGCCGAGGATACTCGGGGGTTATGTTGCTGCCTGTCCAGTGTGTGCGCAGAATAAGAGTACCAATCGGCCCAGCTCTGGACTACTTCACCCCCTTCCTATTCCCCGGCGACCATGGTCGCATCTAGCCCTGGACTTTGTCA
The DNA here is from genome assembly GCF_020615455.1 of Coregonus clupeaformis. NCBI lineage: Eukaryota > Metazoa > Chordata > Actinopteri > Salmoniformes > Salmonidae > Coregonus > Coregonus clupeaformis. The sequence goes on along the minus strand of NC_059211.1, from coordinate 49,895,157 downwards.
CTGGGTTGCCCGCTTCTGAGGGGAACACGGTCGTTCTGACTATCGTGGACAGATTCAGCAAGTTCGCCCACTTTGTGCCAATTGCCAAGCTTCCTCTGCCTCGGAGACGTCCGAGATCCTGGTTAGGGGAGGTTTTCAGGGTCCACGGGTTGCCCAGTGATATCGTTTCCGACCGTGGCCCTCAGTTTACCTCTGCTGTCTGGAAGTCCTTCTGTTTGGCCATTGGAGCTACAGTCAGTCTCACATCTGGTTTTCACCCCCAATCTAATGGTCAGGCGGAGAGAGCCAACCAGAAGATGGAATCCACGCTACGCTGCCTGGCCTCTTCCAACCCCACCTCCTGGGTCTCTCAGTTGCCTTGGGTTGAGTATGCCCACAATACTCTCCCTACATCTGCCACTGGGATGTCTCCCTTCCAGTGCCTGTATGGCTACCAACCTCCCCTTGTTCCCTTCTCAGGAGAAGGAGCTCTCAGTGCCTTCTGTTCAGGCCCATATTCGTGTGCCACCGGACCTGGCATCGGGCCAGAAAGGCACTCCTTAGAGTTTCGGACCGGTATCAGCTCCAGGCGAATCGTCGCCGGATCCCCGCTCCCACCTACACCATCGGAGATAGGGTCTGGTTGGCCACACGGGATCTTCCTTTACGGACTGAGTCTAGGAAGTTGTTACCGAAGTTCATTGGTCCGTTTGTGGTGGAGAAGGTGATCAATCCGGTGGCAGTTCGACTCAAACTCCCGAGGACGCTCAGAGTCCATCCCACCTTTCATGTCTCCTGCCTCAAGCCTGTTTTCCTCAGTCCTCTGTTGCCTCCTCCGCCTCCTCCTCCTCCTCCTCGGATGATCGGAGGTGGTCCTGCCTACACGGTGCGACGCATCATGGATTCCAGACGGCGGGGCCGGGGTTTCCAGTATCTCGTGGACTGGGAGGGGTATGGTCCTGAAGAGAGGAGTTGGATTCCGCGGCGACAGATCCTAGATGCTGACCTCATCCGTGACTTCTACCGCCTCCATCCTGGCGCTCCGGGGAGTCCGCCCGGTGGCGTTCGTCGGAGGGGGGGTACTGTAACGATCCCGGCAGTCTGAGTCGGGTCCTGTCGGTGGACTAGTTTTTTCTGCTCGTGATCTCCAGTTTCCCGAGGGTTCTGGAACGCTCCGGGGAGCTCTCTTGATTTCCGCACCTGCATCCCATCAGCAATCTGCACACCTGGTCCTGATCATCACCCTTCTTAGGCTCTGGCCTAACATCCATTCCCTGCCGGATCGTTAGCCATTAACAGTATGTTTTGTCAGCGTATCAGCCTCTTAGTACTAGCGTTAGTTTTGTTGTTTTGCACCTTGTTGACCTGCCTTGTACTCACCTCAGTTTTTTTCTGTCTACAGTCATTCTCCCGGAACCTTCACCCAACCCCTGCCGTGCCATCATTTAATCTGCCACTTCACCTCCACCTACTCATCTCCGCCACCCGCTCCGTCTCCTGGATTATTCTGCACCTTTTGAATCTGTAATAAACACTCACCTTCGTTCAACTCTCCTTGTCCTGGTCTGCTTCTGGGTTCTGTCTTAGGGAACCGTGACAGTTGAGGTGTGACACGTCATGCGATGCAGGGGGATCTTGCACTGTTGTTTCCATTCGTTGGCCTCCCATTAGCTTGGAACTGTCAAACAAGACAGGGGATCTGCCTGAGCTTGTCCTCTGTGGAATGCTTTGACCAACAAACACATAGGCCTACCCCACTGGGCACAGACCTCAATTCAACATCTATTCCACGTTGGTTCAATTTAATTTCATTGAAATGACATGGAAACAACTGTGATTAAACCAGTGTGTGCCCAGTGGAACATTGATGCAAAGGCCTTCATGCGATGTTGATGCTGTGTTTTGTTTGATTAGATATGATGCACAGTATGAGCTATTCTCTATTATAAACTGGGTGGTTCGAGCCCTGAATGCTGATTGGCTGAAAGCCGTGGTATATCAGACCATATACCATGGTATGACAAAACATTTATTTTTACTGCTCTAATTACATTTTACATTTACATTTACATTTTAGTCATTTAGCAGACGCTCTTATCCAGAGCGACTTACAGGAGCAATTAGGGTTAAGTGCCTTGCTCAAGGGCACATTAACGTCATTTAGCAGACGCTCTTAGCCAGAGCGACTCACAAATTGGTGCGTTCACCCTATAGCCAGTGGGATAACCACTTTACAATTTGGGGGGGGGGGTTAGAAGGATTACTTTATCCTATCCCAGGTGTTCCTTAAAGAGGTGGGGTTTCAAATGTCTCCGGAAGGTGGTGAGTGACTCCGCTGTCCTGGCGTCGTGAGGGAGCTTGTTCCACCATTGGGGTGCCAGAGCAGCGAACAGTTTTGACTGGGCTGAGCGGGAGCTATGCTTCCGCAGAGGAAGGGAGCCAGCAGGCCAGAGGTGGATGAACGCAATGCCCTCGTTTGGGTGTAGGGACTGATCAGAGCCTGAAGGTACAGAGGTGCCGTTCCCCTCACTGCTCCATAGGCAAGCACCATGGTCTTGTAGCGGATGCGAGCTTCAACTGGAAGCCAGTGGAGTGTGCGGAGGAGGGGGTGACGTGAGAGAACTTGGGAAGGTTGAACACCAGACGGGCTGCGGCATTCTGGATGAGTTGTAGGGGTTTAATGGCACAGGCAGGGAGGCCAGCCAACAGCGAGTTGCAGTAGTCCAGACGGGAGATGACAAGTGCCTGGATTAGGACCTGTGCCGCTTCCTGTGTAAGGCAGGGTCGTACTCTCCGAATGTTGTAGAGCATGAACCTGCAGGAGCGGGTCACCGCCTTGATGTTGGCGGAGAACGACAGGGTGTTGTCCAGGGTCACGCCTAGGCTCTTCGCACTCTGGGAGGAGGACACAGCGGAGTTGTCAACCGTGATGGCGAGATCATGGAACGGGCAGTCCTTCCCCGGGAGGAAGAGCAGCTCCGTCTTGCCAGGGTTCAGCTTGAGGTGGTGATCCGTCATCCATACTGATATGTCTGCCAGACATGCAGAGATGCGATTCGCCACCTGGTTATCAGAAGGGGGAAAGGAGAAGATTAGTTGTGTATCGTCAGCGTAGCAATGATAGGAAAGGCCATGTGAGGATATGACAGAGCCAAGTGACTTGGTGTATAGGGAGAAAAGGAGAGGGCCTAGAACTGAGCCCTGGGGGACACCAGTGGTGAGAGCACGTGGTGCGGAGACAGCTTCTCGCCACGCCACTTGGTAGGAGCGACCGGTCAGGTAGGACGCAATCCAGGAGTGAGCCGCGCCGGAGATGCCCAGCTCGGAGAGGGTGGAGAGGAGGATCTGATGGTTCACAGTATCAAAGGCAGCAGACAGGTCTAGAAGGACAAGAGCAGAGGAGAGAGAGTTAGCTTTAGCAGTGCGGAGAGTCTCCGTGACACAGAGAAGAGCAGTCTCAGTTGAATGACCAGTCCTGAAACCTGATTGGTTTGGATCAAGAAGGTCATTCTGAGAGAGATAGCAAGAGAGTTGGCTAAAGACGGCACGCTCAATAGTTTTGGAAAGAAAAGAAAGAAGGGATACTGGTCTGTAGTTGTTGACATCAGTGGGGTCGAGTGTTGGTTTTTTGAGAAGGGGAGCAACTCTCGCTCTCTTGAAGACGGAAGGGACATGGCCAGCGGTCAAGGATGAGTTGATCAGCGAGGTGAGGTAGGGGGAGAAGGTCACCGGAGATGGTCTGGAGAAGGGAGGAGGGGATGGGGTCAAGCGGGCAGGTTGTTGGGCGGCCTGCAGTCACAAGTCGCAGGATTTTATCTGGAGAGAGAGGGGAGAAAGAAGTCAAAGCATAGGGTAGGGCAGTGTGAGCAGGACCAGCAGTGTCATTAGACTTAACAAACGAGGATCGGATGTCGTCAACCTTCTTTTCAAAGTGGTTGACGAAGTCATCCACAGAGAGAGAGGAGGGGGGGGATTCAGGAGGGAGGAAAATGTGGCAAAGAGCTTCCTAGGGTTAGAGGCAGATGCTTGGAATTTAGAGTGGTAGAAGGTGGCCTTAGCAGCAGAAACAGATGAAGAAAATGTAGAGAGGAGGGAGTGAAAAGATGCCAGGTCGGCAGGGAGTTTAGTTTTCTTCCATTTCCGCTCCGCTGCCCGGAGCTCTGTTCTGTGAGCTCGCAATGAGTCATCAAGCCACGGAGCTGGAGGGGAGGACCGAGCCGGCCGGGAGGATAGGGGACACAGAGAGTCAAAGGATGCAGAAAGGGAGGAGAGGAGGGTTGAGGAGGCAGAATCAGGAGATTGGAGGGAGAAGGATTGAGCAGAGGGAAGAGATGATAGGATGGAAGAGGAGAGAGTAGTGGGAGAGAGAGAGCGAAGGTTGCGGCGGCGCATTACCATCTGTGTAGGGGGCAGAGTGAGTAGTGTGGGAGGAGAGCGAGAGAGAAAAGGAAACAAAGTAGTGGTCGGAGACATGGAGGGAGTTGCAGTGAGATTAGTAGAGGAGCAGCATCTAGTGAAGATGAGGTCAAGCGTATTGCCTGCCTTGTGAGTAGGGGGGACGGTGAGAGGGTGAGGTCAAAAGAGGAGAGGAGTGGAAAGAAGGAAGCAGAGAGAAATGAGTCAAATGTGGACATAGGGAGGTTGAAATCCCCCAAAACTGTGAGGGGTGAGCCATCCTCAGGGAAGGAACTTATCAAGGCGTCAAGCTCATTGATGAACTCTCCAAGGGAACCTGGAGGGCGATAGATGACAAGGATATTAAGCTTAAATGGGCTAGTGACTGTGACAGCATGGAATTCAAATGAGGAGATAGACAGATGGGTTAGGGGAAAAATTGAGAATGTCCACTTGGGAGAGATGAGGATTCCTGTACCACCACCCCTCTGACCAGATGCTCGTTACGTTGGTAACCAGTTTATAATAGCAATAAGGCACCTCAGGGGTTTGTGATATATGGCCAATATACCACAGCTAAGGGCTGTGTCCTAGCACTCCACGTTGCGTCGTGCTTAAGAACAGCCATTAGCCGTGGTATATTGGCCATATACCACAACCTCTGGCCTTACTGCTTAATTGAAGCTTTGTGTGGGTGTTATGTGGGCAATGTGTGTAAGCCCTTGACCATCTGTTTGTCATGGTCTTTGATAAAGGAGAAAACAATGCAGCAGGATAACAATGGTGACGGCATGTCACTTTTATCTGCTGTCTATAATAGAACGAGGGAAATGACTGATATAATCTAAATCAATCTCAGTGGGAACGTTGTAATGGACAAGAAACAAAAAGTCCTCATTTTCATGATGCCAGCCTCTACACATTATAGACCTCAGTTCAGTGTAGGTAATTTATCTATAGACATTGTTTGTTTTCCCCACTGTATCTAGCCACTGTATCTATTTTCCTATGTCATCTTCCCTAGGAGCTCTGAATGGTATTAGCCCATTCGAAGGCTTATCTTCTGATTGCGAGGCATTACACAGGAGACACCAGCTCGCCAAACGAGAGACACAGCCTCAGGACCAGACACTACAGCTGGACCCCAGAGCTTTTCACAGGTACAAGCTCAAGTCCAGGAGATGCTGTTTCAATGCCTTTCTAATGAAGTATATCATTGTCAACGGTTGTTTCCACCTTTGTGCTTTGTGTCTTACAATTGTTCACTTTAGGACCTTCCGCTTGCGTCTGAGGCGAGACACGATGGGATTCACGGAGCCTTTTAAAGTCTTCTCTGAAAACAGATCCAGTACAGCGGACCTCTTCCATCTATATTCTGAAGAACTTGAAGGTATGACACTTCAAGGATTCGTGACGTCATAATCCAACATACTGCCTCCCCTCAAAAATACAATCTGCCTGCCTGTCTATCTATCTCTCCCCTCCATCTCTCTCTAACTCCCACCTGTCTGTCACTTACCAGATGAGAGGTGTTCCTCCTGCCACAGCACTGTCATCCAGGGCCAGTTTGAGGGTTCCGTCCTCACAACCAGTGGGACGTATCAGGTAGAGGCCATCCACAGATACACCAGCCAGCCCTCACAACACCACTCCATCATCTACCATGAGGACGACATGGATAAGAGGATTGTTGAACATCTAATGAGTGTTCTTCTTAAATGTATATCAATGGTTATATTGCTTCCCCAAAATGATATGGTCTATTACTGTCACGCCCTGGCTCTGGGGACTCTCGTATGTTGAGCCAGGGTGTTTATTTTGTTTAGGTTCTAGTCGTTGTCTATCTATGTTGGCCTGAGTGACTCCCAATCAGAGGCAACGAGTGTCTGCTGGTTGTCTCTGATTGGGAGCCATATTTAACTGTCTGTCTTTCACTTTGTGTTTGTGGTTTCTTGTTTGTGTTGTACCATAGACGTCACGTTTTTCGTTTGTTGTTTTGATCGTGTGATCATTAAATAAATATAATATGTTCACCTTCAACGCTGCGCATTGGTCCTCCTCATTAGACGATGGTGACAGAAGAAACCACCAAAACTGGACCAAGCAGCGTGTCCAGGAGCCATCGCCTGGGGAATCGCTTACAGATCTCCATGGCAACCTCGACTGGGTCCAGCCTTGTAAAGAGCAGAGTGGATGGACTTGGGAACAGTGGAGGAAGAGTTTCGACTGGGTCAAGCCTAATGAAGAGCAGAATGGCTGGAATTGGGGGCAGAGGAGCGAGAGTTGGGCGAGAACGATGGAGGCCTGGCCCACGGGGAGGAGAGACCCCCAGAAATTTTTTAGGGGGGGGCTCACGACGTCGGGGCAGCAGGAGGCCGCGATAGAGCGGTCCAGCGGGTTGGCAGAGGAGGCCGCCAGGTTACGGGAGTCACTGGTCACCAGGGGGAAGGAGGTTGTAGAGGCACGGCGAGAGGTACTGGCGTGTGTTGCCAGTCCGGTCCGGCCTGTTCCTGATCCCCACGTAGGGCCAGTGGTGTGTGTTCCCAGTCCGGCCTGTTCCTGCCACTCCCACCAAGTCAGTGGTGCGTTCCGTCAGCCCGGCGCGGCCCGTTCCTGCTCCCCGCACCAAGTCAGTGGTGCGCGTCGTCAGCCCGGTCCGGCCCATTCCTGCTCCCCGCACCAAGTCAGTGGTGCGCCCGTCAGCCCGGTCCGGCCCATTCCTGCTCCCCGCACCAAGTCAGGGGTGCGCTTCGTCAGCCCGGTCCGGCCCATTCCTGCTTCCCGCACCAAGTCAGGGGTGCGCTTCGTCAGCCCGGTCCGGCCCATTCCTGCTCCCCGCACCAAGGCAGTGGTGCGCCCGTCAGCCCGGCTCGGCCCGTTCCTGCTCCCCGCACCAAGTCAGTGGTGTGCTTCGTCAGCCCAGTCCGGCCTGTCCCTGCTCCACGCACCAAGCCTACGGTGTGCGTCGTCAGCCTGGTAAGGCCCGTTCCTCCTCCACGCACCAAGCCAGGGGTGCGCGTCGTCAGTCCAGCACAACCCGTACCTGGGTCATGTCCGGGCCGGATCCGCCGCCGAGGCGGAGTGCCCACCCGGTCCCTCCCCCTGTTGTGGTTGGTTGGGCGCGGTCGGAGTCCGCGCCTTTGGGGGGGGGTACTGTCACGCCCTGGCTCTGGGGACTCTCGTATGTTGAGCCAGGGTGTTTATTTTGTTTAGGTTCTAGTCGTTGTCTATCTATGTTGGCCTGAGTGACTCCCAATCAGAGGCAACAAGTGTCTGCTGGTTGTCTCTGATTGGGAGCCATATTTAACTGTCTGTCTTTCACTTTGTGTTTGTGGTTTCTTGTTCGTGTTGGTTTGTGTTGTACCATAGACGTCACGTTTTTCGTTTGTTGTTTTGATCGTGTGATCATTAAATAAATATAATATGTTCACCTTCAACGCTGCGCATTGGTCCTCCTCATTAGACGATGGTGACAATTACAAACGATTCTCAAAATATATCTGCCATTGTGTCACATGGGTATGTATCCACCCTTCCTCATTTTTGGAATGAGGAAATTAATATAAACCTATAAAAAGACCATGACCTCATCTACCAAGGGTCAGGCTGACATATTTTATGACATCATGGTCAGATGAAATGGACTAACGCTCAATGCAATGCCCTGATGCCTCCTTACCACACCAGACCAGAGCAGAGCAGATCATGGCATTGGCCAGCAGAGAGGATCCTGCACCAGGGCCAGACTAATGGCTGGCAATTGTTTCCTATCTCTTCTTTCATCCTAACCCAGTTTTAAACCAGCAGGCTGTGGGCCGAAGTTACGGTGGGTCACTGATCCAGTCATGCCCTGTGCTTTTCAGAGCAGAAAGGAGGTAACGGGTTAACAGAGTCCTCTTATGGAGCTCTGGGGGGTGGGAGGAGGTGGAGACTCACTCAGAACTCCAGCCAAAGAAAATAAAAACCTGAGATGATGTGAGGGAGGAGGAGTGTCAGGTGACCTTCCTCCCAAGGCTGGGAACCCTTGGAGCTGGGTAGGCCTCTGAGAGGGCCTGACTAGAGAGGTTTGGCCAGGTGGCACTCATTGGAAAGAGCCGTCATCCTATTTAACGTACGTCTGTGTGTGTGTGTGTGTGTCAGTGTAAGATGAATTCCAGGAAAGAGGTTAGCTCCCTGGAACCATATTACGCACACAAAGCCAAAACCGACTGCTTGTACTGGAGCTTTCTCAAGCTTTTTGTTGGATAAGGATTAAGGTCTCCTGGTCCCCAGACGTGGTACGGACCAGGTTTGTTTGTAAATAGGCCTTTAGGCACAGCACTCCAGACAGACCGACTGCATGCTTAACGTCTTACTAACGTTACTTTTATCAACAGACTGTCTGACTAGTGTCGTATAGATTTACACCATGAAGGTCAAGCTCATAACACCGTGGAATAAGTTTTACCACACATGGGGTCATAAAGCATTGAGATTATCTCCAATGACTTGGATAAGAGTAGTCTTTTGAAGTGTGTGTGTGTGTGTGTGTGTGTGTGTGTGTGTGTGTGTGTGTGTGTGTGTGTGTGTGTGTGTGTGTGTGTGTGTGTGTGCATGGAGGAGAAGAGAGATGGGGGCAGGCTAGTACTGACAGGTCCCCATGCTGTGTAGAGTCCTGGCAGACAACCCAAAGTTAAACAATACCAGAGAGAGGAGTGTCCGACTGTGTCTGTGTGTGAGCGCTCTGTGGTAACCCCTGGTCACGTGACCTCTCTTTTGAAGTCACACCACCATGGTGTGAGAGAGGGATAACTATCGAGCATTTCTCATGCTCGCTGGGGCTCTGTCATTCAGCCTGCTAGCTCTCCTTCCGCTCTGGGTGTCATTAGTTAAGAGGCTCACTCATGAAAACATACTTAGACATCCCGCCCACAACCTTCAGATTGACAATGTCTCTAGTTCTGCTTGTAAGTGAAAAACAAAATAAAAACAACAGTGAAGAATATGTATTCCAGATGTGTGAAATAATTTTTGCTTTAAGATCTATTCAAAAGATCCTCACACAGTGCTTTCACACATCGTTCACATTGTAGTCCCGTGTAGCTCAGTTGGTAGAGCATGGTGCTTGCACCGCCAGGGTTGTGGGTTCGATTCCGAAGGGGGACTAGTATTAAAAAATAAGTATGAAAAATGTATGCACTCACTACTGTAAGTCGCTCTGCTAAATGGCTAAAAAATAAATATGTGTTGTAAAGGGACAGCTGTTGAATTACATCCAGCCTCAAAGACTGATTTCAGTCCCTTCATGGAGGATTTCGCAGAAAGAATCTGTGTTGGGAAATAGTCCCTGTGACCATGCTTGCAACACCCACACAGGGTCTTCGCCTGGGTTGATGACATGATTTGTAGCCCACCATGGATGACATCTCAGGGGGGCTACTTTTAGCAAATTACTCCGTTACAGTGACAGAACTTGTCAATTAGCACATTCAGGGGATGTGGCCATGTTCTCCTATAGGATTTAACTTTAACTCAAAAAATATATCTGGTGACTGGGGGTTCTGATCTAATCTGTGGCTGAGTATGGCACAGTGTCTCAGTGCACGTTTTATGGAATACACTTTTAGCCCTGAATTGGTTTAATCTTCAGGTAAACCAAACAGGAAATCCACCTATGCTTTTCAAACGTGCACGTTACACATGAAAAGTGTAATAGACTGTTTAAACTATGTATGGGATATTTAAATTAACTAGACTGCAGTGAGACAGATCAAGTTTAGTTATTTAAGTTGGCGAAGAACTATGCCTTTTTTTAAGAGTTTGGCTGCACGGTCCAGGAATTTCTAGAGCGTTTGCTTACTTTTGTCTCCCCATGCACGCATAGTTGAGAGAGAGCACAACTCTCCAGCTCTGAGGCTCAAGAAGCACATGGCAGACATCTGGAAATAATTCTGTCAATGGGTCAACGCCCGGCATTTAACCCCCTCCCCCTCTCCCCGGTCCAACATCCCCACCAATGCCATCTATAGACCCAATAACACATTGTCTCTCTGAGTGTTTGATGGAGCCCAGGCGGCAGCATGACAGCAGTGTTTTCTCAGTCCTCCACGGTTCAACCATCAAGTCTTCCTCTGTCAGCCCTTCAATCTGGGTTCACCAATTAGTAACATGGCAGAATTATTCCAGTAAGTCACATGTGAAAGTGATTATTGTTATGTCATACAGATGTAGAATCTTAATTTGAGCCAGTTTGCAGCAACAGGAAATGTGAATTATTATGTGGATTATAATTCATGTACATTATTTTGTAGGGGCTGATACATTTTTTGTTACGGCAAATCAAGTCTGAAATTTTAAAGTGGAAATTAAAAACTTTAGAAGACTTTTAAAACCTTGAAAAAAAAATTCTCAGCAACAAAAGACTGATCAAATTAAGATCCTACATCTGTATGACATTATTGTATAATATTGAAGCTAATGACAATTATGCATTGATTTAATTGGAACAGTCACATCTCTCAAGTTAAAGCGTGTTCTGTTCTCTCTGATGGGTTTGAGTGAGTAGGCTCAGAGAGATCATGGGGTCTGCTATTGAATAATCCCCAGATCTTCTGGTTTGGCTGGGGGGATATACTGAGACTTATAGTTGAAGTTATAGAGCATGCATTGTTATACCAATAGTAAGCTATGAAAATGAGTTCACTGCAGTTCTTTTCTGTAAAAGACCCACACGGTCTGATATTAGGCCATGATGGTCTGCACTGCCATTGAAGAATACCTTGTTGATAAGGTCAAGGAATAGCAATAATTTGGGGGGGGGGAATATCCAACAACATCTCTGCAATGTTTTTGGTGTCTGGTGTGTGGATGCAAAGGCCTGTGAGAAGCTATATTTCACTGTGTGCCACAGTGGAGCCTATTTTGTGTAAATATTGTAGGGAGATAGCTTCACTTAAATATTTGCTAATTGGAACCGATGTCTATATGCCTTTGGTTAGTACATATTGCTGGAAAAGCAATGTTTCTCTTTGATTTTGTGTGTTTTGTTTAGGATGTCATCCTCAGTTCCCCAAGCTGAAGTATATATCATATGATATTATCAGTTTTCAAAGTTTTCCTTATGAATAATCACTCATTAGACAGTCATTATTATGCATGCGGTCCCATCCTTGAACCGAATTACCTTAAAATCCATTGCAAAATCAAGTTCCCTGCCAATGCATCATACGGGTAACTGCCAAAATAATGTAATACAAAGGATATTGAAAGCAAGTGCTTCCACACAGGTGTGGTTCCTGAGTTAACCCCCTAGAGTCGATTAACGCACAGGTGCGTCAATCTAAGTAACATAATAAAAGAATCCCCATCAAAATCAGTCAGTTTAAGCTAGAGATTGGAGGCGTCTCAAAACACTGCATCCGCCTATGTCGGATTTCCACATCTGCCGTGAAAGGTGGCAGAGCTAGAGCGATGTTTGTCAGACAATGAGACATCCTGAAAATCGGTCTTCTCATGAAAACGTCTGTAGCGTCCGAACCGTTTGACCTACAAATTATTATGACCCATCAATGGAAAGATGAGTCTCACGAAAAAGGGGAGACTCTCATGAACACGATGGTGGGCTCCATTTTGCTCTACGACCCCAATAAGTGTCACGGGAATCGTCTGAAGGTAACCGGTACCGGTTTAAAAGAATTAATGGAAGTATGAAGGTATCGAATCGCATCTCTGCATGTCTGGCAGACATATCAGTATGGATGACGGATCACCACCTCAAGCTGAACCCTGGCAAGACGGAGCTGCTCTTCCTCCCGGGGAAGGACTGCCCGTTCCATGATCTCGCCATCACGGTTGACAACTCCGTTGTGTCCTCCTCCCAGAGTGCGAAGAGCCTTGGCATGACCCTGGACAACACCCTGTCGTTCTCCGCTAACATCAAGGCGGTGACCCGATCCTGCAGGTTCATGCTCTACAACATTCGGAGAGTACGACCCTGCCTTACACAGGAAGCGGCACAGGTCCTAATCCAGGCACTTGTCATCTCCCGTCTGGATTACTGCAACTCGCTGTTGGCTGGGCTCCCTGCCTGTGCCATTAAACCCCTACAACTCATCCAGAATGCCGCAGCCCGTCTGGTGTTCAACCTTCCCAAGTTCTCTCACGTCACCCCCCTCCTCCGCACACTCCACTGGCTTCCAGTTGAAGCTCGCATCCGTTACAAGACCATGGTGCTTGCCTATGGAGCAGTGAGGGGAACGGCACCTCCGTACCTTCAGGCTCTGATCAGTCCCTACACCCAAACGAGGGCATTGCGTTCATCCACCTCTGGCCTGCTGGCTCCCCTTCCTCTGCGGAAGCATAGTTCCCGCTCAGCCCAGTCAAAACTGTTCGCTGCTCTGGCACCCCAATGGTGGAACAAGCTCCCTCACGACGCCAGGACAGCGGAGTCACTCACCACCTTCCGGAGACATTTGAAACCCCACCTCTTTAAGGAATACCTGGGATAGGATAAAGTAATTTAATAAATAAAAAAAATAAAAAAAATAAAAGTAATTTTTTTTTGGGGTAAAGTAGTTATCCCACTGGCTATAAGGTGAATGCACCAATTTGTAAGTCGCTCTGGATAAGAGCGTCTGCTAAATGACGTAAATGTAAATGTAAATGTAAATGTAGTTTTGTGCCTCACCAAAAAAGAGGTTCAATACTGTATGTGTACAAAAAACAAAACATATTTCCTGAGCTTTCTTATATTTCCTAGATCTCCAATCAAAAGTTAGAATCGGCTTCCTATTTCGCAACAAAGCCTCCTTCACTCATGCTGCCAAACATGCCCTCGTAAAACAGTAATTTACAAAATAGCCTCCAACACTCTACTCAGCAAATTGGATGTAGTCTATCACAGTGCCATCCGTTTTGTCACCAAAGCCCCATATACAACCCACCATTGTGACCTGTATGCTCTTGTTGGCTGGCCCTCACTACATATTCGTCGCCAAACCCACTGGCTCCAGGTCATCTATAAATCACTGCTAGGCAAATCCCCGTCTTATCTTAGCTCACTGGTCACCATAGCAACACCCACCCGTAGTCTGCGCTCCAGCAGGTATATCTCACTGGTCATCCCCAAAGCCAACACCTCCCTTGGCCGCCATTCCTTCCAGTTCTCTGCTGCCAATGACTGGAACGAACTGCAAAAATCTCTGAAGCTGGAGACTCTTATCTTCCTCACTAACTTTAAGCATCAGTTGTCAGAGCACCTTACCGATCACTGCACATGTACACAGCCATTCTGAAATTAGCCCACCCAACTACCTCATCCCCATATTGTTATTTATTTTGCTAATTTGCACCCCAGTATCTCTATTTGCACATCATCTTTTGCACATCTATCATTCCAGTGTTAATACGAAATTGTAACTATTTTGCACTATGGCCTATTTATTGCCTTACCTCCATAACTTACTACATTCGCACACACTGTATATACATTTTCTGTATTTTTGACTTTATGTTTTGTTTACCCCATATGTAACTCTGTGTTGTTGTTTTTATCGCACTGCTTTGCTTTATCTTGGCCAGGTCGCAGTCGTAAATGAGAACTTGTTCTCAACTGGCTTACCTGGTTAAATAAAGGTTAAATTAAAAAAAAGATGATTTATTTTTTGACTGCCTTTTTTGCCATTAATGAAGGTGTTATTCAATGCGTTTCTCTAGGCTATTGTAGGCCAAATTCAATATTTTATCAAATAATGTATATATATATATTTGTTTAATACCTAAAGGGGTCCTAAAATTCTAAATCAAATAGCTAAATGATCCACAGTATGACCATCTTAAAACAATTCCATATGTCAGCTTACAAGAAGGGTGTCACATCCCTCCAATAGAGTTCCAGACACTTGTAGAATCTATGCCAAGGTGCATTGAAGCTGTTCTGGCTCGTGGTGGCCCAACAACCTATTAAGACAGTATGTTGATGTTTCCTTTATTTTGGCAGTCACCTGTATGCACCAATTTATGGAAACAGAATGTCTCCCTTGACAGCATGGCTACTCAATTATTTTAAAAAGTTCTGAGTGTTCATGGTACCTGAGTTCTAATTCAAATTCAGACTTATTATTGCGGTTCAGGGAAACCACACAAGAACAACCACAAAGGCTACACAGTCAGTTTATGGTGATTGGATAAATACATGTTTTCTACTCTGAGATAGGCCTACAACTACAACTTAAATATTTAGCATTATTTTATGCACTGGCAAGTTATAGAATGGTATAAGAGTTACACAAAACAAAAAAGTTGAGTTGGTTGTGTTGTAGAGTGTTGAACAGTATATCCTATGTAAAATACTGTGAGCAAAATAAAACAGAAACTTACTTATCAATTAGGTGGTATGTATCTTTTGGGACTTCAAGCAATTAAAGTGGCCTATGCACCTTTGTAGTTAATAATAGTAAGTAATAGCCTCATGAGACATATAGTAGATTACAGATCTCTGTATACAACCTGGGGATTTTCCACATCATCCAGTCTGTTGTACACGTGAAGTTATCAGGAAACACAAACAGTGAGTCAGTAACCTTCTTCGCCATGGCCCATATTTCAGCAATCCATCCTCCATTAACCTAGACTAGTGGGTGTGACGGTCATCAGTGTGTTGATTTTAAACAACGCCATATTAGGGCCAATACTGGTGGATTATCAACAATCATGTGACCACCTCCTACGCTCAAATGGAGGAGTAGAACATACAGTGCCTTGCAAAAGTATTCATCCCCATTGGCATTTTTCCTATTTTGTTGCAGTACAACCTGTAATTTAAATGGATTTTTATTTGGATGTCATGTAATGGACATACACAAAATAGTCCAAATTTGTGAAGTGAAATGAAAAAAATAACTTATACGATATATACAAAATAAATAACGGAAAAGTGGTGTGTGCATATGTATTCATCCCCTTTGCTATGAAGCCCTTAAATAAGATCTGGTGCAACCAATTACCTTCAGAAGTCACATAATTAGTTAAATAAAGTCCACTTGTGTGCAATCTAAGTGTCACATGATCTGTCACATGATCTCAGTATATATACACCTGTTCTGAAAGGCCCCAGAGTCTGCAACACCACTAAGCAAGGGGCACCACCAAGAAAGCGGCACCATGAAGACCAAGGAGCTCTCCAAACAGGTCAGGGACAAAGTTGTGGAGAAGTACAGATCAGGGTTGGGTTATAAAAAAATCTCAGAAACTTTGAACATCCCACGGAGCACCATGAAATCCATTATTAAAAATTGAAAGAACATGGCACCACAACAAACCTGCCAAGAGAGGGCTGCCCACCAAAACTCACGGACCAGGCAAGGAGGCAACAAAGAGACCAAAGATAACCCTAAAGAAGCTGCAAAGCTCCACAGTGGAGATTGGAGTATCTGTCCATAGGACCACTTTAAGCCGTACACTCCACAGAGCTGGGCTTTACGGAAGAGTGGCCAGAAAAAAGCCATTGCTTAAAGAAATAAATAAGCAAACACGTTTGGTGTTCGCCAAAAGCCATGTGGGAGACTCCCCAAACAGGTACTCTGGTCAGATGAGACTAAAATTGAGCTTTTTGGCCATCAAGGAAAACGCTACGTCTGGCGCAAACCCAACACCTCTCATCACCCAGAGAACACCATCCCCACAGTGAAGCATGGGGTGGCAGCATTATGCTGTGGGGATGTTTTTCATCGGCAGGGACTGGGAAACTGGTCAGAATTAAAGGAATTATGGATGGCGCTAAATACAGGGAAATTCTTGAGGGAAACCTGTTTCAGTCTTCCAGAGATTTGAGACTGGGACGGAGGTTCACCTTCCAGCAGGACAATGACCCTAAGCATACTGCTAAAGCAACACTCTAAGTGGTTTAAGGGGGAAACATTTAAATGTCTTGGAATGGCCTAGTCAAAGCCCAGACCTCAATCCAATTGAGAATCTGTGGTATGACTTAAAGATTACTGTACACCAGCGGAACCCATCCAACTTGAAGGAGCTGGAGCAGTTTTTCCATGAAGAATGGGCAAAAATCCCAGTGGCTAGATGTGCCAAGCTTATAGAGACATACCCCAAAAGACTTGCAGCTGTAATTGTTAGTTATGCACGCTCAAGTTTTCTGTTTTTTTGTCTTATTTCCTGTATGTTTCACAAGAAAAAATATTTTGCATCTTCAAAGTGGTAGGCATGTTGTGTAAATCAAATGATACAATCCCCCCCAAAATCCATTTTAATTCCAGGTTGTAAGGCAACAAAGAGGAAAAATGCCAAGGGGGGTGAATACTTTCGCAAGCCACTGTAGTACAAGGCCCCTTACCTTTGGCCTACTGCAATGACTGTTTGAGATGAATTCAGATTGCTGCATTTGTTGGAAAGAGTCTTTGCTTTTTTACGGGAAAACATCAGTATACACTTGTGATAAATACTATGAATTGAGTCACTAGGGTTGGTTTGTGTTAAAAATAAACATTTAAAAGTATATGCAATTGAGAAAGTCAATGTTTTTGTGTTTCTATTTATATATTTGTATATATAAATATATGTGTACACAAACACACACACACACATGCACAGTGTTTGGTATCAGTATTGGCACCA
The DNA here is from genome assembly GCF_020615455.1 of Coregonus clupeaformis. NCBI lineage: Eukaryota > Metazoa > Chordata > Actinopteri > Salmoniformes > Salmonidae > Coregonus > Coregonus clupeaformis. The sequence goes on along the minus strand of NC_059211.1, from coordinate 49,878,177 downwards.
GTATGCCGTAGTGTTTGACAGAACTCATGATAAAATGGCAGTTAAGATAAAAGATAAGAGAAAAGAGTGCCCACATAGTATTGATTTGCTTGTTTTTCCTCTGTAGATGATCTGCAGATACAGTAGCTATTGCAGGTCTTATTATGTTTAGCGATATAAGCTACCCTGTAAATTGATTCAATAAACAGCAGGTATGGCTTTGCGTGCCAGCTCCATGTATTTCCTTAATCTATTGTAGGCAGGCCATTGTCTCTAAAGGCGCCAGGCTAGTTGGGTTATGGTCTCTATATCTTGATCAACAATGGGTACAGGGAGATATGAACATGTACAGAACATCATGTAAAGTTATTTATTTATAGCCACATGCTTGGAAACATACATAATTTCCTTTATTTTGACATTAGCTATAAAATGGATTGAGCAGATGTTGTTCCATGAAGAACTTTCCATCCTGCCGACCCCGTTCTCCCCCCTCAGACACGTTCCCACAGGTGACTGGCCCTGAGGTCACTCTCTGTCTATGTGGCCTTGCTAGCGGCAGATGTAGTACCTTTTTGTTTTTACCAGACAATGTGATTTTAACCACAAACCTTAGCTTTACCCAACAGGGTAATAACCACACATTTGTGGTGGTGTGAGAATGCACAAGGCCGTAAAACTAAATAGCTTGTTCTTGCTGAAAGGTTATGACTGGAAGTTCCAGTGTACAGGTCAAAGAGAATATCGGACAATTCTAAATCCTGCTGCCTGCTCTTTCCTGCCGACCACTTCTACTACAGGAAGTTCAAGAGCGTTGAAGCTGTTGTGGCTCAGGTGATTGGTCTAAAGAAATGTGAACCCAAAAATACCAAATAGGTGGTCTGTATGGATGCCTTTAAAACATATATTTTTTTAGGATTATCCATCTCTATGTAAGGGGGTTTCTTGTGCCTGTCCTTTCAGCCCAATGGTCAAATGCTACTTTCCAAAGTTTGTACCCCAATTAATGTCCATTTATGGAATGGAGAGAGAATTTATCTCATTTTTGGACTGATAAGCAACCTCTGCCCATTCCGTGCGCCATTTGTGAGTTGCTTCAATGGGAAGGGTCGGGGCCCGGGGAGTCTGCCAAATCTGACTTGTTCTACAGTGGGGGAAAAAAGTATTTAGTCAGCCACCAATTGTGCAAGTTCTCCCGCTTAAAAAGATGAGAGAGGCCTGTAATTTTCATCATAGGTACACGTCAACTATGACAGACAAATTGAGGAAAAAAAATCCAGAAAATCACATTGTAGGATTTTTTAATGAATTTATTTGCAAATTATGGTGGAAAATAAGTATTTGGTCACCTACAAACAAGCAAGATTTCTGGCTCGCACAGACCTGTAACTTCTTCTTTAAGAGGCTCCTCTGTCCTCCACTCGTTACCTGTATTAATGGCACCTGTTTGAACTTGTTATCAGTATAAAAGACACCTGTCCACAACCTCAAACAGTCACACTCCAAACTCCACTATGGCCAAGACCAAAGAGCTGTCAAAGGACACCAGAAACAAAATTGTAGACCTGCACCAGGCTGGGAAGACTGAATCTGCAATAGGTAAGCAGCTTGGTTTGAAGAAATCAACTGTGGGAGGAAATGGAAGACATACAAGACCACTGATAATCTCCCTCGATCTGGGGCTCCACGCAAGACTCACCCTGTGGGGTCAAAATGATCACAAGAACGGTGAGTAAAAATCCCAGAACCACACGGGGGGACCTAGTGAATGACCTGCAGAGAGCTGGGACCAAAGTAACAAAGCCTACCATCAGTAACACACTACGCCGCCAGGGACTCAAATCCTGCAGTGCCAGACGTGTCCCCCTGCTTAAGCCAGTACATGTCCAGGCCCGTCTGAAGTTTGCTAGAGTGTATTTGGATGATCCAGAAGAGGATTGGGAGAATGTCATATGGTCAGATGAAACCAAAATAGAACTTTTTGGTAAAAACTCAACTTGTCGTGTTTGGAGGACAAAGAATGCTGAGTTGCATCCAAAGAACACCATACCTACTGTGAAGCATGGGGGTGGAAACATCATGCTTTGGGGCTGTTTTTCTGCAACGGGACCAGGACGACTGATCCGTGTAAAGGAAAGAATGAATGGGGCCATGTATCGTGAGATTTTGAGTGAAAACCTCCTTCCATCAGCAAGGGCATTGAAGATGAAACGTGGCTGGGTCTTTCAGCATGACAATGATCCCAAACACACCGCCCGGGCAACGAAGGAGTGGCTTCGTAAGAAGCATTTCAAGGTCCTGGAGTGGCCTAGCCAGTCTCCAGATCTCAACCCCATAGAAAATCTTTGGAGGGAGTTGAAAGTCCATGTTGCCCAGCGACAGCCCCAAAACATCACTGCTATAGAGGAGATCTGCATGGAGGAATGGGCCAAAATACCAGCAACAGTGTGTGAAAACCTTGTGAAGACTTACAGAAAACGTTTGACCTGTGTCATTGCCAACAAAGGGTATATAACAAAGTATTGAGAAACTTTTGTTATTGACCAAATACTTATTTTCCACCATAATTTGCAAATAAATTCATTAAAAATCCTACAATGTGATTTTCTGGATTTTTTTTCTCATTTTGTCTGTCATAGTTGACGTGTACCTATGATGAAAATTACAGGCCTCTCTCATCTTTTTAAGTGGGAGAATTTGCATAATTGGTGGCTGACTAAATACTTTTTTTCCCCACTGTATGTTTCATGAAGCAGAGAACATGCAGTACATTTGAAACCCTAGCATGCTAGATGCCATCATTATGTAGTATTAGTATGCCATAGATAAAGCATCAGGATTTCCCTGTCTCTCAGTAAGCCCATCCGTTCTATTTACCAGCTTTGTTCTCAGAAGTTGTGTCCAGAACTGGAGGTACTTCTCGATATCGGATACATCTGGACAAAAGCTCACTGACTTGTTTTGGGTCATTTGCATTTGGGTTAACCATTGTTGTCTATCGATATCGGAACTCCTTTTCGGGAATGGTAGGTTTGTTTCATAATTTGATGAGAACTTTTGATAACTTTAGAGCTTTTGTATCTGAACTGTCTGTCAAACAAGTTATTTAATACAGAAGGCTATTATTCTTTTAAAAGCTTTGCTACATAAACCCGACATCAAAGCAATCCTAATAGTGTTTGATGTTATTCAGGATTAGTTAGATTAAATAAAAGATAAATGTCAACAGTTCAATGCTGCTATTCAGTCAGATGACTGGATAAATGCTGCTATTCAGTCAGATTATTAAGGAGACATGTTGGAATTTCATTTTGGTATGTTCAGTATGAGTTAATTCATTCGCTTTTGATGTTGAACTTTCAGGCCTGTTTGCATTACGCATGGGTGTTAAAGACACCCCACCTTCTCTGTGCCAACTGGCAAGCCCTCTCCTCTCCTGACTACACAGCTACTGTGGCACCACACTGGCAGGGATTAGGAGAGAGCTTCAGGGCACATGGTGCCATAGGTGTCAAGGCAGTGTGTCAGGCATAAGCGCTAGCTACCCCACAAGTTAACCCAATGCTAAGGGGATATCAACACAGGTTCAAGTGCAATTTGGCTGCCTTCCCCTCCACAGGGCCTGTATGTGCCAGCTACACCCATCAGTATGTAGTAACACCACTGCCTTGCCCATCACTATTAATATGGCTGCTGGGGCTGCCAAGATGGCTGCAGCCAAATCCTTGTTCCAGGATAGATTCCCCTGGGTGTTGGTGTGACTTTGAGCCGCCATGCCCATGACACAGGCCCAGTCCCTGCAGCCCCAGAGACCTGTAGTGAACTCTGGCATAACTGGCGGACTGACTGGGTCAAAGGCTCACCACCCTGCCCACCGACCAGCCTGCCTGTCCACCCGCCGCCTGCCTGACTGGCTGGGATGCTGTGCAATAAATGTCCCTATGGCAGTGATTTAAGTGTCTGTGTGGAAAATGTCCCATAATGGAACAATGGTAAACAGTGGGTCAGAATGTACTGTATGATGGTCTGGATTAGAGGTTGTCACACATTGACCCGGGAGTCTGGTGACATAACTTCATCTTAAAAAAGAAAAGGAAAAGCATCACACTCTAAGTGCTCTGATGCAATCATTTATTTCCACCGTTTCGACAGCCAAGCTGTCTTCATCGGGGTATACTGACAAACACTGCAGGTCACCAGTTTATATAACGTTTCAGAGGACACACGCAGGTGTTGGTAATTATGACCTGCTGTGGCATGATTTCATTGGTCGATTTACAAATATCAATAGTACATATAAAAAAGCATGAATGAATAACATACGATCATAGATACAATTAGACTACATCATATAGGCCTACAAACACAATATTATTTACAACAGATAGCAAAAACACAATAATCACAGGAATGGCTTCAGCTCAAACTCTACGTTGAGAGTGAAGGGAGCCAGGGTCTTTCAATTAAAGATTCAGGCAGCCTCTCGTTTTAACAAAGAATTATCAAGGTCACCCCCTCTCCTAGGGAGGGTGGCGTGTTCGATGCCAATATAGTGAAGGGACGCAATAGGGTGGTTAGCTTCCAAAAAGTGGGCAGCAACTGCGTACATCAAGTGTTTGCGCCTAATGGTGCTACAGTGCTCAGAGATTCTTACATTTAGTTTAAGCTTCGTTTTGCCCACATAATTTTTACCACACAGACAAGTTATTAGATAAATAACTGCCTTAATGGAGCACTTGATAACACCTTTCATTGGGATCTGTTTCCCTGTTTGGGGGTGTTTGAAGGATCGACATTTGTAAGTGCCATTGCATTGAGCGCAGCCATTACACTTGCAGTATCTATACGGTAGTGGCGCAAGGAGGCGTTGTGGGGGGTGTATTTTGTTGTGTTAAATAAGAGTTTACCAATTGACAGAGGTGTGGACTCGAGTCATGTGACTTGGACTCGAGTCAGACTCGAGTCATGAATTTGATGACTTCAGACTCGACTCGACAAAATGTACAAAGACTTGCAACTCGACTTGGACTTTAACATCAATGACTCGTGACTTGACTTGGACTTGCGCCTTATGACTCGAGAAGACTTGCTACGAGGACTTGTAATGACTTGCAAAGGCTTGCTAAGAGGACTTGAAATGACTCGAAACTAAAATGTAGGACTTTGGACTCGACTTGAGACTTGATGGCTTTGACTTTTGACTCGACTTGGGACTTGCCTCATCTTTGACTCGACTTGACTCGGGACTCGAGGGCAAAGACTTGAGACTTACTTGTGACTTGCATAACAATGACTTTGTCCCACCTCTGCCAATTGATCTCTGAGATTTCTGTCCCGCAAGAATAGGACCAAGGGAGGGTCCGAAAACACATTAACGATACTGTCATCTGATCTTAGAATGTGTCAATGTTTGTGGAGGATTCCCTTAATTTGTTCAGAGCATTTTGAATAGCGCATAGTGAGAACTCAATTATTATTATTTTTGTCTCGATTTTGTTGAGTGTTGATCTTTCCATTTTTGTACCCCCTTTCATTGAATTTTCTTTGCATCTCAGCCATGTTTCTGTCGAAGTTTGATTGTTTTTTGCAAATTCTTTTGATTTGACAGAATCGGCTGTCGGGCAAACAATTTTTCAAGGGAAGTGGGTGACATCTATCAGCCTTCAACAAACTGTTACGATCAATGGGTTTCTTGTAAAGATCTGTGTATAGAACATTATCCACACAAATAATCAATTTATAAATTGATAAGAGCTATTGATAAGAGATAGGTAAATGAGTAATCTGTTTGGAGAAGGGGATTGTAAATACACATAGCAATTGTTTTAGATTATTTTTTCCTGATGATCCCTGGAGACTAATATGAAACCAGCCATATGGAAGCAAACTGAAAACGATATCAACATGAAATGTACTGCGGCCCCTTTTCCACTGTGAAATAGGATATAAATAGCTGTTCCTTTATTCAGAATTTAAATTGTGTGCCCTCATAATTTGCTTGGATAAAATTAGGAGACCAAAGCTATAGGCTTCTGTAGGGCTGAACCTGCCGAGTTGTTGTATGCGCTTTAAAATGTAATTTAAGAACGGGAAGCATAGAAATGGCACAGATAGAACAGATTTACCGCTTCTTAGACTTGCTTTTAATGAGAATGACAGATCTATAACACACATTTCTATGTGAATTTGGTCGGGATCTGAACACGTTCTCTCAGTGTATTCTATTGAGTCTGTCGACAAAATTCTAATTAAAGGGGCACCTTACTTAAAATGATGGCTTAAGATAAATGTACTGTTGGCCAGCAAGTGGGAAGGTTTTCAGCAGTTGAATGAAATGTATTCAGAGCCTGCAAGGTAGCCACACCTGCAGAGCGCGTTATGTGACTGAATAAGGTACAGTGAGGGAAAAAAGTATTTGATCCCCTGCAATTTTGTACGTTTGCCCACTGACAAAGACATGATCAGTCTATAATTTTAATGGTAGGTTTATTTGAACAGTGAGAGACAGAATAACAAAAAAAAAATCCAGAAAAAAACGCATGTCAAAAATGTTATAAATTGATTTGCATTTTAATGAGGGAAATAAGTATTTGACCCCTCTGCAAAACATGATTTAGTACTTGGTGGCAAAACCCTTGTTGGCAATCACAGAGGTCAGACGTTTCTTGTAGTTGGCCACCAGGTTGGCGCACATCACAGGAGGGATTTTGTCCAACTCCTCTTTGCAGATCTTCTCCAAGTCATTAAGGTTTTGAGCCTGACGTTTGGCAACTCTAACCTTCAGCTCCCTCCACAGATTTTCTATGGGATTAAGGTCTGGAGACTGGCTAGGCCACTCCAAGACCTTAATGTGCTTCTTCTTGAGCCACTCCTTTGTTGCCTTGGCCGTGTGTTTTGGGTCATTGTCATGCTGGAATACCCATCCACGACCCATTTTCAATGCCCTGGCTGAGGGAAGGAGGTTCTCACCCAAGATTTGACGGTACATGGCCCCGTCCATCGTCCCTTTGATGCGGTGAAGTTGTTCTGTCCCCTTAGCAGAAAAACACCCCCAAAGCATAATGTTTCCACCTCCATGTTTGACGGTGGGGATGGTGTTCTTGGGGTCATAGGCAGCATTCCTCCTCCTCCAAACACGGCGAGTTGAGTTGATGCCAAAGAGCTCGATTTTGGTCTCATCTGACCACAACACTTTCACCCAGTTCTCCTCTGAATCATTCAGATGTTCATTGGCAAACTTCAGACGGCCCTGTATATGTGCTTTCTTTCTTTTGTGTTTCTTCCATTTGCGAATAATCGCACCAACTGTTGTCACCTTCTCACCAAGCTGCTTGGCGATGGTCTTGTAGCCCATTCCAGCCTTGTGTAGGTCGACAATCTTGTCCCTGACATCCTTGGAGAGCTCTTTGGTCTTGGCCATGGTTGAGAGTTTTTTAATCTGATTGATTGATTGCTTCTGTGGATAGGTGTCTTTTATACAGGTAACAAACTGAGATTAGGAGCACTCCCTTTAAGAGTGTGCTCCTAATCTCAGCTCGTTACCTGTATAAAAGACACCTGGGAGCCAGAAATCTTTCTGATTGAGAGGGGGTCAAATACTTATTTCCCTCATTAAAATGCAAATCAATTTATAACATTTTTGACATGCGTTTTTCTGGGTTTTGTTGTTGTTATTCTGTCTCTCACTGTTCAAATAAACCTACCATTAAAATGATAGACTGATCATTTCTTTGTCAGTGTGCAAACATACAAAATCAGCAGGGGATCAAATACTTTTTTCCCTCACTGTAAGTCTGAATACCAAATACTGAGAAGTGCGTAGGAAAGGTGTGCGTAGGAAAGGCATAAACTCCTAAATCAGGATCGGGCCCTCAGTGAATACAGTGGCTTAAAAAGCTTTGTGGAGGAGATTATGAATTGTATTAATGCCATATCCACTGTACAGTAGTTTTCTCCTTTCCTCCGCTTCTAACCGCATGTGCTGCCATAGAAATATAATTAATAGAACAGGCATTCCCATTCAAGTCAATGATGGCATAATGGGTGGACTGGCGGCCATTGCGACTGTATTCATAGGAGCGAAGCAAGAAGTAAAAGCAGGAAGTAAAAGCAGGAAGTGTACCCATCAATAAGTGCTGTGATTTGTTGATTTAATTCAACTGGCATTACAAAAAATACATTCCATTGCATGATCCACGTCAGTTAACATCATTTGAAAGAACATTCTACATTACCATGAAAATGATTGCATCACTCTACCAGGCCGCAATTGTGAGTGTACCCATGAGTTTACCAGTCAAATTGCCAGAGTTAGAGGTTCCAAACCCATTCTATTAATTGTTTTCTACAACACCTTGCTTGTTTCAACAAGGGGCAACAAAGATTAATCACGTTGTTGAGTCCATGTTATCGCAGAAACGGACTCAACAGCATGAATGCCCGGCAGTCCTGTCTTCAGTCAGCTGTTCGTTATCAAAATAGTTATGTCTTCATCCATAACCGTCGGTTATATGGTAATTGTGCCAGCCCTAACTGTAGTGAGTCTCCTCAAGCAGAGAAGTATAGAATCACCTCTTTAGAGAAGCAGTGCACATACTGTACACGGTGAGCGTATTTTGTTGTTGAATATTCTCCCCCTTTTGCCTCTGTGTCCTCCTCCCGTAGGTTGCCTCCTACGAGAGAGTGGTGAATGATATTTATGACAAGGCCGACTTTGACGGACTCAAGCTAATCAACTTCAAAGTGAAATACCTTTGTGTAAGAACTCCTAGACTCACAATGGCTGCAACGTTTCGTGTTTCAGGGCTTATCCAATTTAGATGTGCTTATACTACAGTATGATAACCCCTAGCTTCAACTTGATGTGCAATTCACAAACTAGTTATGTTTTCCCTTTCTTTCTCTCTTCCTTAAACTCAAAGGCACCTTTATGACAGATTTTAGGAAGAGCTATTATAGAAATAATGCAGTGTTCTCAGGTGGTGCCGATGTGTCTCCCATAGGTCATGAGGGAAGAGGACAAGACCAACCCTCTGCATCGGACCTTCATCGGCCCAGAGAAGCTGCTCAGTCTGTTCTCTGAGAGAAACTGGGAAAACTACTGTCTGCCCTACCTGCTGACCAACAGGGACTACAGTGGAGTCCTGGGGCTGGCCTGGGAGGGCAAGACAGACACACACCGACACACACGACCACCTTGTCATCAATGGCCTGTAATACTAACCTGCACTATACTGCATTTGCACTATGTACACTTCTGCACAACACTGTAGATGCACTGTACATATTCACCACGGCAGCATCCCTGCATCTGCTTAGATATATTCCCTCTGTAAATTGTATATTCCCACTGTAATCAGCCTATACTCCAGAGTGTTATGTTTGATGTTTACTGTTCCGATATTGCTATATTCTGTATGACGTCTGTGTGGACTTGTCTGTATTCTGTTTGTATATTGTCTATTGCTGGCAGCAACCTTCTCACTGAGGCTAATTCCAGGTATGTGTAAATGTACTTTGCAAATAAAGGTGATTCTGATTCTGACACAAGCACTCTTGTTATGGGACGTGATCTAACAGAATCCCCTCAGCAGTCACAACATGGACATAAAATATCAATAACATGCATGTCAATCTCTCCTGGCTCAAAGTAGAGGAGAGATTGACTGCATCACTGCTTTTCTTTGTGAGAGGTATTGACGTGCTGAATGCACCAAAGTGTCTGTTCAAACAACACACAGCTCAGACACCCATACATACCCCACAAGACATGCCACCAGGGGTCTCTTTACAGTCCCCAAGTCCAGAACAGTATCTGGGAAACACGCAGTACTATATAGAGCAATGACTACATGGAACTCTCTTCCACATCAAGTAACTCAAGCAAGCAGTAAAATCAGATTAAAAAACCCCCAGATAAAACAAAACGGCACAACGCGGACTGTGAAGAGACACACAAACACACACACGCGTACGCACACACACTCTACACACACACACATTGTACTGTTGTGGTATTGTGAATTGTATATTGTAAATGTGTAATAAGAGAGTAATAATGTAATAATGACTTGTATGATGTATTATGTTATTTCGGATGTAGGCTGTTATTGTGTTTTGTTTTAATGTAATTGTTTTAACCCTGCTTGTAACCCATGAAGAGTAGCTGCTGTAATGGGGATCCTAATAAATAAAATAAAAATACTAAATCAAAGTTGCATGTCCAATGTATTTGCTACAAGCCAAATTCACATCTGAACTTGTCCACATATGATATGCATCTTATTTTACCTAACTCGACCTGTTTGAATACCACAGGTTTTGTGGGTAAAGCGTTTTACGGAAACTGATCATCTTTGCAAAACACCTCAGGAATGTCATCAATAAAACACACAGTGCTGCCATTCTATGGACAATGTGGCGTTTCTTAATGTCACCGCGGTTTCACAGGCCGGTGACAAAGCCTTCTCTGTTTTATTATTGTTGTTTTGGAGGAAGCCGGACATGTTCCCACAGTGGGTGGAGCACCTTTTCCATCACATTGTCAGCTAGGCCGCCTTTTGATTGGCTAATCGGAGGGGTGTGAGAGAGAGACTTTCATGGTCACGTGACCAGAATGCTTTGAACCCTGGCCCCAGCTACCCCCCTCCCCCACCCCCAGACGCCTTAACCTCACTGAACACAGGGTGACCGCATTCCACAGCCCCTGCAGAGGCATAGTTTGGTTACCATGGTGAGGTCTCACATGAGGAGCACACTCACACATGCAAACATGCACACTCACACACAGTCTCGATGACATTGCTGTGACTTTGAATGGCTTGGACCACTGACATGTGACAACCCAAAGAATTACCACAATGTGAGATCTCGAGAATGTTTGACCTGAGTCTAGATACAAGGCCTAAATCCACAGTACCGCCATCAGCCAAATCTTCTTTCTTTATTGGTCAAGGTTGAGAGATTGGGTAACATGAACTATATGCCATGGTGCTATAAACCCAGAGACATTGGTGTCGCTGGTGCCACTGGTGTCTCTGGTGCCACTGGTGTACCTGGTGCCACTTCCCAGCCCCACACCACCAAAATTAATTTTCCTTTTGACAAGCTGATTGCAAAGGTATGGGTGTTAACAATATGGGAGGTTGTTTAAATGACTCCATAAAGCACTGTGGTAGCATAATGGTTAACTACCTTTTTATGTTTTACTGAACAACAGGGTTAGGGTCAATTCTATTCAGTTCAGTCAATTCAGGAAGTAAATTGAAATTCCAATTGAAGAATTGAAAGAACGTCATTGAATTTGAATGCTATTTTTCAATTCATGAATGGAAATTTCAATACATCTTAAGTTGAATAAAATTAATAGAATCCAGCCTTTACAAAAAGGGTAGGCAATGGCCTTTACATAAAAATACTTTTGATAATCAGGCATACAGTTTAGGAAGGGAATTTATTTGGAGTGAGGGCACTATGAGCAAATCAAAACACACAAGACTTACCCCCACCCACACACAGACAGACAGAAACACAGACACACACACACATAAACACTGCCCCAGTTGTTCCTCTGTTGGCAATGAACTCAGTGGAAGGGTGTCCATAGTGATGAGGAGCAACAGCTTATTCCATTGGAGCTGCATCAAAAATGTTTGGCACACAGAGCCTCGCAGAGCTAAAACAGCATTGTCTGAGCTCAGTGGAAAACTAGCCTGATGTACGGTGCCTTTGGAAAGTATTCAGACCCTTTGACTTTTTCCACATTTTGTTACGTTACACCCTTATTCTAAAATGGATTAAAAATATATATATCCTCAGCAATCTACACACAATACCCCATAAATAAAAGCAAAAACATGTTTTTTGAAATGTTTGCAAATGTATTAAAAATAAAAAACAGAAATAACTTATTTCCGTAAGCATTCAACCCTTTGCTATGAGACTCGAAATTGAGCTTAGGTGCATCCTGTTTCCATTGATCATCCTTGAGATGTTTCTACAACTTGATTGGAGTCCACCTGTGGTAAATTCAATTGATTGGACATGATTTGGAAAGGCACACACCTATCTATATAAGGTCCCACAGTTGACAGTGCATGTCAGAGCAAAAACCATGCCATGAGGTCGAAGGAATTGTCCGTAGAGCTCCGAGACAGGATTGTGTCAAGGCACAGATCTGGGGAAGGGTACCAAAACCTTTCTGCAGCATTGATGGTCCCCAAGAACACAGTGGCCTCCATCATTCTTAAATGGAAGAAGTTTGGAACCACTAAGACACTTCCTAGAGCTGGCCGCCCGGCCAAACTGAGCAGTCTGGGGAGAAGGGCCTTGGTCAGGGAGGTGACCAAGAACCCGATGGTCACTCTGACAGAGCTCTACAGTTCCTCTGTGGAGATGGGAGAACCTTCCAGAAGGACAACCATCTCTGCAGCACTCCACCAATCAGGCCTTTATGGTAGAGTGGCCAGATGGAAGCCACTCCTCAGTAAAAGGCACATGACAGCCCGCTTGGAGTTTGCCAAAAAGGCACCTAAAGACTCTCAGACCATGAGACACAAGATTCTCTGGTCTAATGAAACCAAGATTGAACTCTTTGGCCTGAATGCCAAGCATCACGTCTGTAGGAAACCTGGCACCATCCCTACGGTGAAGCATGGTGGTGGCAGCATCATGCTGTGGGGATGTTTTTCAGCGGCAGGGACTGGGAGACTAGTCAGGATCGAGGCAAAGATTAATGGAGCAAAGTACAGAGAGATCCTTGATGAAAACCTGCTCCAGAGCGCTCAGGACCTCAGACTGGGCGAAGGTTCACCTTCCAACAGGACAACGACCCTAAGCACACAGCCAAGACAATGCAGGAGTGGCTTTGGGACAAGTCTCTGAATGTCCTTGAGTGGCCCAGCCAGAGCCCGGCCTTGAACCTGATCCAACATCTCTGGAGAGACCTAAAAATAGTTGTGCCGCAACGCTCCCCATACAACCTGACAGAGCTTGAAAGGATATGCAGAGAAGAATGGGAGAAACTCCCCAAATACAGGTGTGCCAAGCTTGTAGCGTCATACCCAAGAAGACTTGATGCTGTAATCGCTGCCAAAGGTGCTTCAACAAAGTACTGATTAAAGGGTCTGAACACTTATGTTAATGTAATATTTCAATGTATTTTTTTTATAAATTAACAAAAAATTCTAAAAAACTGTTTTTGCTTTGTCATTATGGGGTATTGTGTGTAGATTGACGAGGGAAAAAACAATTAAATCAATTTCAGAATAAGGCTGTAATGTAACAAAATGTGGAAAAAGTCAAGGGGTCTAAGTACACGGCACTGTACATTAGAAAGCATACAGTGGCTTGCGAAAATATTCACCCACCTTGGCATTTTTCCTATTTTGTTGCCTTTTGGGGGGTTTGTATCATTTGATTTACACAACATGCCTACCACTTTGAAGATGCAAAATATTTTTTGGGTGTGAAACAAACAAGAAATAAGTAAAAAAAACAGAGCCACCTTTTGCAGCAATTACAGCTGCAAGTCTCTTGGGGTATGTCTCTATAAGCTTGGCACATCTAGCCACTGGGATCTTTGCCCATTCTTCAAGGCAAAACTGCTCCAGCTCCATCAAGTTGGATGGGTTCCACTGGTGTACAGTAATCTTTAAGTCATACCACAGATTCTCATTTGGATTGAGGTCTGGGCTTTGACTAGGCCATTCCAATACATTTAAATGTTTCCCCTTAAACCACTCAAGTGTTGCTTTAGCAGTATTCTTAGGGTCATTGTTCTGCTAGAAGGTGAACCTCTGTCCCAGTCTCAAATCTCTGGAAGACTGAAACAGGTTTCCCTCAAGAATTTCCCTGTATTTAGCGCCATCCAACATTCCTTCAATTCTGAGCAATTTCCCAGTCCCTGACGATGAAAAATATTCCTACAGCATGATGCTGCCACCACCATGTTTCACTGTGGGAATGGTGTTCTTGGGGTGATGAGAGGTGTTGGGTTTGCGCCAGACATAGCGTTTTCCTTGATGACCAAAAAGCTCAATTTTAGTCTCATCTGACCAGAGTACCTTCTTCCATATGTTTGGGGAGTCTCCCACTTGGCTTCTTTAAGAAATGGCTTTTTCTGGCCACTCTTCCATAAAGCCCAGCTCTGTGGAGTGTATGGCTTAAAGTGGTCCTATGGACAGATACTCCAATCTCCGCTGTGGAGCTTTTCAGCTCCTTCAGGGTTATCTTTGGTGTCTTTGTTGCCTCTCTGATCAATGCCCAACTTGCCAGGTCCGTGAGTTTTGGTGGGCGGCCCTCTCTTGGCAGGTTTGTTGTGGTGCCATATTCTTTCCATTTTTAATAATGGATTTAATGGTGCTCCGTGGGATGTTCAAAGTTTCCGATATTTTTTTATAACCCAACCCTGATCTGTACTTCTCCACAACTTTGTCCCTGACCTGTTTGGAGAGCTCCTTGGTCTTCATGGTGCCGCTTGCTTGGTGGTGCCCCTTGCTTAGTGGTGTTGCAGACTCTGGGGCCTTTCAGAACAGGTGTATATATACTGAGATCATGTGACAGATCATGTGACACTTAGATTGCACACAGGTGGACTTTATTTAACTACTTATGTGACTTCTGAAGGTAATTGGTTGCACCAGATCTTATTTAGGGGCTTCATAGCAAAGGGGGTGAATACAGATGCACGCACCACTTTTCCGTTATTTATTTTTTAGAATTTTTTGAAAATATATTTTTATCTTTTCACTTCATCAATTTGGACTATTTTGTGTATGTCCATTACATGAAATCCAAATAAAAATCAATTTAAATTACAGGTTGTAATGCAACAAAATAGGAAAAACGCCAAGGGGGATGAATACTTTTGCAAGGTACTGTAGCTCCAGCTTGGACCAGACTGAAACCAAACACACATCACTGTACTCACACGGTACAGTGGCACCTCTCGACAACCTACACTTTTGCTGCTTAATGTGAAGTGGATAAATGATGTGAAGGTGTTGTTGTTTTAACCGTGCAGTCTAAAGTAGCACACGGTCCATTTCCACTTAATTTCCACCCATCTGTTTCCCGGGCGTCCTCATTCAAATGAGAGCCTCACTTGAGTCAGGTCCTCCTTCTACTATTGTTTGTTTGTTTGTCCAAGACCATGAGAGAGAGTGTGTGTGTATGTGTGTGTCTGTCTGTGAGAGAGAAAGAGAGAGAGAAAGAAAGAAAGAAAGAAAGAAAGAAAGAAAGAAAGAAAGAAAGAAAGAAAGAAAGAAAGAAAGAAAGAAAGAAAGAAAGAAAGAAAGAGAGTAACTGCAGTGTTAGTGTGTGGGGGCTATGTGTTTGTGGTGAGTTTAGAAGACTAATAATAGGAGGCATTCATCAGGGCTCTTTATAAGGCAGAGAGGAGGAGGGGGACATAACATAAACAGAGCTGATTGCAGTTGGCCAAACCACAACCTAAGATCACAACACTGGTGCCAAAGCCATGCTCTTTCTAGGAAACTCAGCCCTCTAAATAGCCCCTTTGGGTCAATTCAGGGAGTCAGTGGGGATGCGTATGGCATTCTTGATTAGCCTGGAGATGTCTGTGTTGGCATGCAGCCTGGCGTGTGTTGTGAATTCCCCAAGCGAAGCATGCCTGGGTTGGCTATGCGTACTCAAGCAGTGACTCGTTTTGATGGTGATTCTTAATTGCCTTTTTGATCAGCCTCAAAGGCATGGCAATCTCTAGGACTTCTAATCCAGTCCTGTGATGCTGAATCCCATTGGGATGAACACTTTTGGATTAATGTACAGTAAAAACAGCCTCATCCACAAAGCAGCATGGATTAGATGCTCAAATTAGAGGTTGCCCTAACCCACAGATCTAGGATCAGATTATCATATCTCCAATATTAACCTCACATAGCCTTGATTAAATAATACCTGACTCTATATATCATCAATTAGGGGCAACTCCTCCCTACTTTGGGTTGGGCAGGCAGGGGAAAGAGGGCTGCCTTGTTTTGCAGCTCAACCTTTACTGTCCTCCAGTGCAGTGGTGGAAAAAGTACCAAATTGTCATACTTGAGTAAAAGTAAAATTTGAGTAAAAGTAAAGATACCTTAATAGAATATGACTCAAGTAAACGTGAAAGTCACCCAGTAAAATACTACTTGAGTAAAAGTAAAAAAGTATTTGGTTTTAAATATACTGTACTTAAATATCAAAAGTAAATGTAATTGTGTAACAGAGGGGTTATATAAAATACATAGGTAGCACTTGCATGTGCTTGACAGGCCCTGATACCCAAAACATACACATAAGGCATGGGACTGATATACCGGAAAGGGGACAGACTGTATATGTGTGTGAGGGGAGTTTCCTTGTTCTTCTTTATTATTAGCTAAATCTATACAGTAATCAAATGAGACATTGTCCTTCATTGTTGTTGTTGTTGGTTTTGATGTTGTTGATGACTATAGTGGTTATGCAGTGGTAGCGGGAGGTTTAATGCTAGTAGTGGTTATATTTCCTGGGAAACAACATAATACGTGCTGTCCTCACTATTTGCTTGTATAAAGTGCAAATATTGTTTGTCTGAGACAGGTAGAAAAGGCTAAACGCCACACCGACATGCCCTGAATTCCAAACAGTATTCCTAGATGTGGTAAAGAGATCAATCGCACTCGACCAAAACAATGGAAATGTAATAGCAACGCCACTCACGCATGCCCCCGTGGGAGAAAGATTCAGAATCTGGTTCTGACTAGAGGGAGTACAGCTATGACCGGAATTGACTTTTTCGTAGCAGGTAAGGAGAATTTACGCAGCAGTTAAGGATAACTAACGTTGCAGGTTAGGAGACTTAGGTTAAGGGTAGGAAAAGGGTTAGGGTTAGCTAAAATTATCTCCTAAACTGCTATGAAAAAAGTCACTTCCGGTCGTAGCTGTACTCCCTCTAGTCACAACCTCAGAATCTCTTCATTCCCCCCCATAAAAATGTGCCCACATTTAGGCTGTTGTTTGTATGTGTATTGCACACTATGTTGGGGTACAAATCAGAGTATAATGCTTTTATGGATGTCAACTCCAATACATGTTCATGTCATCGTCCCCAATCAACTGCATTACACTTAAAAAACGGCTAGCTATGCTACCAGCTTATACGAATGGGAGTTAGCATTTAGCAGACATTCTTTCTAACCCCAAAAATGACTATTTCTAAATATTATGCAGCAAAAACAGCCAAATGTATCCAAATCGGATTTTAGTAACCACATTGTGGGCCTGTTTGAACACAAAAATCATGACGGATTTGACAAATATATCCACTTTGTAAGATCAGATTGTTTTGAAAGTGCGCCAATGACTGGGTCCTTGTTCTTTCCCCCAACGGTCTGCGTTCCATTGATCTCTTTACCGCATGTATCTGATCAATAAGTGTCTGTCAGTGCCCCCCGAGAAGCAGGGCTGACCCTTTGTTGAGCCAAGGTGAGAGGTCACTGCCCAACTCCTAAAGCCCATGTCAGCTCCATGACCAAGGTTGTTCAATGATCCACATACTGTAACAAAATGGACCTCTCTGAAATGAGTGGTGGCCTAGTTGAGGGATGATGTCACAGTACTATATTCTGTGAGAAAAAGGCCAGCTGTTTGTAACTGGTGGCAGTGGGATCGCCTGCAGTGCAGGAGTGTTATATAAGCCAACAGGCATCGGAGGTCACCGATACAGACCCAACTGGCTGTGAGGCTTTCATCTGCCACTGTGAGACCTCAGCCTGCCTGATGACCTGTCCACACTTCCACTAATATGCAGGGGCTGGGGACAACCTCTTTAAAACTCTTGGAAAAAACTGCCCTGTTTTGTGAAAGTATTTACTGAAAGGATGTGATAGGGTCAAGGTCACAGTGGTCACTTATGCAACCTAGAATGCAAACAATATAGTGTAGGGTGGAAAAAAGTCCATGGGGACCTCTGTTGGACAGTTAGACAGCATTAACATGGCTATTCAAGTAGAATGTATAAGTAGAGCTATATACCGCTCCTGCACTAACACCTAACACGTTCATGATGTTAAGCAACCCAGCACAGCTGAGGTTTCTCCCACTCTATTGTCACTGTCCTGTACATGTTGTTCTCTACTGTACACATTCTGCCAAGCAAATTGCCCTTTCACCTAAAGAGGCTCAAGACTCTATTTTTACCTTACCTTTGCTCTCCTTACCTTTCCCTTATATTTAAGGGAACTGGGGAGGGATTTGTTCAAGACACACGCTGCAGAACTACACCCAGTGATGTTTTATAATAATAATATATAATATAATATGCCATTTAGCAGACGCTTTTATCCAAAGCGACTTACAGTCATGCGTGCATACATTATTTTTTTATATTTTTTTGTGTATGGGTGGTCCCGGGGATCGAACCCACTACCTTGGCGTTACAAGCGCCGTGCTCTACCAGCTACATATGTCATTATATGCCATTTGATTACATAACCTCTTTTTATTGTACAGGTCTTGTTGCAGCTCTCTGTGTTAATTCATTGCAGGACTTTAACCCTATGGGCAGAAGCGTTCCTATCTCTTGAAATTGAAACAGTATCGGCCACAGTGTGTAACTATTACAAATGGAAACATTAGGCCATAGGGTTAGATAATATCATGTCCTGGCTTGTGGTCAAGCAGGATTTGTTTTGAGTGTGTACATGTAGTATGATCAATCCCAATGATCTGCCAGTTCTGCATTTCCCACGTATTGGGCACCCTAAAACCTATATGGCTGTTTGCATTGTTCCAGAACAATTTTTTTATTTATTTTTTATTTAACCTTTATTTAACCAGGTAAGCCAGTTGAGAACAAGTTCTCATTTACAACTGCGACCTGGCCAAGATAAAGCATAGCAGTGCGATAAAAACAACAACACAGAGTTACATATGGGGTAAAAAAAACATAAAGTCAAAAAATACAACATAAAATATATATACAGTGTGTGCAAATGTAGCAAGTTATGGAGGTAAGGCAATAAATAGGCTATAGTGCAAAATAATTACAATTAGTATTAACACTGGAATGCTAGATGTGCAAGAGATTATGTGCAAATAGAGATACTGGGGTGCAAAAGAGCAAAATAAATAACAATATAGGGATGAGGTAGTTGGGTGGGCTAATTTCAGATGGGCTGTGTACAGGTGCAGTGATCGGTAAGGTGCTCTGACAACTGATGCTTGAAGTTAGTGAGGGAGATAAGAGTCTCCAGCTTCAGAGATTTTTGCAATTCGTTCCAGTCATTGGCAGCAGAGAACTGGAAGGAATGGCGGCCAAAGGAGGTGTTGGCTTTGGGAATGACCAGTGAGATATACCTGCTGGAGCGCAGACTACTGGTGGGTGCTGCTATGGTGACCAATGAGCTAAGATAAGGCGGGGATTTGCGAATGATCCACTTCACTTCGCCGGATGTTAAAAAGATTGATCTTTAGTGACAAACGTACACTGAGTGTAGAAAACATTAGGAACACCTTCCTAATATTGAGTTGCACCCCCTTTTGGCCTCAGAACAGCCTCAATTCGTTTGGGCATGGACTCTACAAGGTGTCGAAAGTGTTCCACAGGGATACTGGCCCATGTTGACTCCAATGCTTCCCACAGTTGTGTCAAGTTGGCTGAATGTCCTTTGGGTGGTGGACCATTCTTGATACACATGGGAAACTGTTGAGCGTGAAAAACCCAGCAGTGTTGCAGTTCTTGACACAAACCAGTGCGCCTGGCAACTACTACCATACCCCGTTCAAAAGGCACTTAAATATTTTGTCTTGCTCATTCACCCTCTGAATGGCACACACACAATCCATGTCTCAATTGTATCAAGGCTTAAAAATAATTATTTAACCTGTCTCCTCCCCTTCATCTACACTGATTGAAGTGGATTTAACAAGTGACATCAATAAAGGATCATAGCTTTCACCTGGATTCACCTGGTCAGTCTATGTCATGGAAAGAGCAGGTGTTTCTAATGTTTTGTATACTCAGTGTATGGGGCATTTTTTGCGCTTCATGTCAGAAGCTGTCTGTTTTTCTATGCTTCATGTTTCCTGTTGCAACTTTTAATAAACCAGATTGATTTTTGATTTACTTTATCTGCAACTGCTCAACTGTGTTCTTAATGTTTTGTATACTCAGTGTACATCGAGTATCTTCATAAATTACTGGAATTACTCAGTTGCAGATAGAGAGAGCGAGAGAGATAGAGAGAGTGAGAGATAGAGACAGAGGAGGTATTTTTTGTTCAGACCTATAGCGCCTTACCCACGAAGCAGTCATCCTTTTTGATCTTCAGGACTTGGCTGATATGCTTGATGCTGCAGGGAGAGAACTTATCGTTGTTCTCCCGGACCTCATTAGTGGTATGAGGGAATATCAGGAACCTGCCTTTCACTCCAGAAGAACCCAGGTTCCCAATTTTGGGAAAGCAACTACTGAAGTCCTTTTTTTTTTTTTTTAAGAGTTCATTCCCCTCTTTATTGCTGGATACAAATGCTTGTTAACTTAGATGAAGGTCATTTGACACGAGAGACAAATGTGCTGTGTTACTGATGCCCATGGTTCTGGAAGAGGAATACAATGTTCTCATAACAAACAACACACCAAGGACAACACAGATAGATGGGGGGGGGGTGCAACTCAATATTAGGAAGGTGTTCCTAATGTTTGGTATACTCAGTGTATATGAGTTAGCAGTGTTGAGATTAGCTAATGTGTGTGGGTATACATGTTCTGTCAGCAATTGATCAGCCAATCAGTGGGAACCAGATCATGGAGGAGGGGGAGGAGTGTGATGTGGGCCATAACAAGACATACCTCTGCTGCACAGAGCCAAGGAACCCATGGGCACCAAGTGTTGCCTGAAACATGGCAAGCATTGCAGGTAACTTCTGGTCAAAAGTTTGTAGTAGGATCATTAGTAGAATGAAAAAGTCCCTTTGCGATTTGCTGATCCTAGATCTGTTTCTATGGGTAATTACTAATTTCTGTCCAAAGTTTACATAACATCTCCCATGGAGCTCTTAATAAGAACATTGTTAACATTTTGGGCAAAGCATAGTTGTTTTTGTGGCTAAAGGGATAATTACCGCTTTTCATACCATTCAAAACAAAACAGTAAACAACACAAGTTGTCTCTTTGCCTGTTTGCCCACCCACCTGTTTCTTTCTTTCTTTCTTTCTTTCTTTCTTTCTTTCTTTCTTTCTTTCTTTCTTTCTTTCTTTCTTTCTTTCTTTCTTTCTTTCTTTCTTTCTTTCTTTCTTTCTTTCTTTCTTTCTTTCTTTCTTTCTTTCTTTCTTTCTTTCTGTCTGTCTGTCTGTCTATCTGTCTGTCCCCTCAGTCTCAGTCAGGGACTATGCTGTGGCCAAGAGTGTGTCATAAGCTGTCAGGGGACAGCTGTGATGAGGAGTCGGACTGTCAGCTGGAGAGTGTGTGCTCTGGTCTCTCCCCCGTCTGCCCTGAGCCTACAGCCAAGGCCAACATGACCGTATGCAGTTTGGGGACTCGGGTGTGTCTCAATGGAGGGTCAGATAATGACTCAACATTTTCACTCATTGCACACACTGTCTCAATGAGATGACATTCCAACGTCAGCAGTATCCACTTTCACAGGATCTGTCTTCATGTTGTCCTTGGTTGCCATCTTGAGTGAATTTCCTCCATTATTTTACCCTTTCAGATGATAAATGTGGTTCTGAGTTTGGAGAGTCGTTCTGAATGGGAAGATTTCAATGTAAATTCCATATGTATGGCTCTCTATGGGGGCATACATCCTGAAATATAAGATTTGGGCCAGAACCCATTTCTGACACAGCCTTGAACAAGGAACAAGTTAACTGAACACGGATGTTTAGGATTTGTGGGAATGAGCAGGCCTGTCTGGCAGTGTCTAGCAGACATTTTTTTCTGTGAGACTTCACTGAGGGGCCATAATATTCTCAACCAGGCTTTGGTGTTATTTTTCTCGTGTTCTCCTTTCATTCGCTCTATGTCCTCTCTCCTGTATTTCACCCTCCCTCTTTTCCTCTCTCACTATCCTTCCCTCCTCTTCCCCTATCCTTTTCCCTTTCTCCATCTCTCTCTCTCTCCCTTTCTCCCTCCTTCCCTCTCCCCTATCCTTCTCTCTCTGTCCATTTCTCCATCTATTTCTCAGGATTGTCACTGTGAGTCACTGTGTGTGAGGTACGGCCTGGAGCAGTGTGACTGTCTGGGAGAGTCCAAGAAAGAGAAGTGCCACATGCTGCCAGCAGCCAGGTAACCACAATCCCTCTTCTCCTCCCTCACCCTCGTCTCCTCTCCCGCTGCGCTTAAATCTGGGGAATGTGTTTATGATTTGGGGACAAACAAGACTTTCCCCAAACAACCAAAAGGGCATCTGATGTGGTGGGCTGTGTAAAAGCAGAATTTAACAAGGATAAGGAGCTTGGTTACCAATGTGTGCATGTGCTTTTTCACTCAGTAAACTCAATCTTTCACCTATCACTTGTATTTTCCCATGGATTTCTTAAACCTTAGACAAGCCTGCGACCTGCGCCAGCACTACTTCCTCTGTCCTGACTAAGCAATTCCAGGGGAAGCGTGTAGCCTTGGTTGCCGGGAAGCCGTGTTCAGCCAAGCAGATCTACTGCGACCAGTTCCTGGTGTTCCAGGCATCCTGGACACTGACAGGCCCATCGCCAGGCTGAAGAACTCCTTCCTCCACCTGGTAGACCTGGATGAGTTTGACAACCTGGCTGAGTGGATGAAGGTTTGTTTATCTATCTACCCTATGATGTATTCAGGGTGTTCATTTACAACAGGCCAGAGGATCCTAGAAGATGTAGTGTGTTGAGATGCATGTTGAGCTCAGTTTGTGTATGGAAAGCTTCCTGTTTTGATGTTCTTCGTTCAGATGTTCCAGCCTCAGTTGGCTTTGAGCTTTGGCCTCGCTTTAAAGTGCGGCGAATCAGGAATGCCCACAGGGATTTAAAAGAGCTACTCGGGTCACACATCAGGTTGAGTTAGAGAGACGGTGACCCCTTCTAGCGCTTAGATGTACCGCTCACTCACTGACCAGGGCTTTCTAGTGTTAATTGATTTTCTATTGTCCGTATCTGCGCATTCATATCTGCTCCAGCTCATATCTTTTTTTGTATTGTACTTTTTACCCCTTTTTCTCCCCAATTGGTAGTTACAGTCTTGTCCCATCACTGCAACTCCTGTACGGACTTGGGAGAGGCGAAGGTCGAGAGCCATGAATCCTCCAAAACACGACCCTGCCAAGCTGCTTCTTGACACACTGCCCGCTTTACCCGGAAGCCATCCGCACCAATGTGTCGGAGGAAACACTGTACAACTGGTGACTAAAGTCAGCGTGCATGCGCCTGGCCCACCACAGGAGTCGCTAGGACATCCCGGCCGGCTAAACCCTCTCCTAACCCGGACAACGCTGGGCCAATTGTGCGTCGCCTCATGGGTCTCCTGGTCGCGGCCGGCTGCGACACAACCTGGAGCATCTGGTCAGAGGGGTGGTGGCACAGGAATCCTCATCTCTCCCAAGTGGACATTCTCAATTTTTCCCCTAACCCATCTGTCTATCTCCTCATTTGAATTCCATGCTGTCACAGTCACTAGCCCATTTAAGCTTAATATCCTTGTCATCTATCGCCCTCCAGGTTCCCTTGGAGAGTTCATCAATGAGCTTGACGCCTTGATAAGTTCCTTTCCTGAGGATGGCTCACCCCTCACAGTTTTGGGGGATTTCAACCTCCCTACGTCTACATTTGACTCATTTCTCTCTGCCTCCTTCTTTCCACTCCTCTCCTCTTTTGACCTAACCATGGATAACTAGGTTGTAGGTAAGTATTGTATTTGGCGGACCCCGGCGAAGCACGAGTGCTAGCTAACCCACTACTTGGACCAACAAAGCTAGCTAGCTAGCGGGTAGCTACTGGTAACTTTTAGCAACTGTGGTTAGTTGTTTCCAATGTTATTTCACGCTTAAGAGTACCTGTAATTGAGCCAGCTTGCTACCTACCATTCAGCTGTTTTTCTAACCTCATTATCCGAGGCATTAACGTTAGGTGGTTGGTAGCTGTACTTAGTTACAGCTACTGATTGCAGTCTGCCACCCAGTTAGCTGGCGTTGGGTAAGTTTGGCTTTATACTTAGTTTGGGCTTTGTCGAGTAAGGCTTAAACTATGTATTTAGATTGTAGTTAGGTATTATAGGTAGGCATCGTGGGCTGTATATTATTAGGTATTATAGGTAGGCATCGTGGGCTGTTGTGGGTAGTTGCTGTATGTAGTTATTGTAGGTTACTTTTGTGTTCGGCGGTGCCGGGTGTAGCACGAAGCTAGCTAGCTAACTCACCTCCTGGACTAGCTGGCTAGTAGCTATTAGCAACGGTAGCAACTAAATACAATATCCTTTTAGCCAGCTACAGTCGTTCGCAGCGACGCTGTTTTTCAAACAAAGTCAACACAGCAGCCATTGCTAGCTAGCCAACACTACCAGCTGGCTGTACTGTGGTAGCTAAATACAATATCTTTGTGCTAGCTAGCCAACGTTTAATCATTGCTGCGTTATGAAAGAACTAGACACGGACACGAATTATCTGTTTAGTGTGTTAACACACTATTGGTAGTTTGTTGTAACCAAGTATTGGTGCTAAACTGTGTGTTATTGGATGCCAGCATGCTAGTTAGCTATGGCGTCATAGTTAGCTAGCTGAATAAAGTAAGTTGAGTCTAGTCCTTGAAACATTGAACCGCTGTAGTTTACATCAATTCTAATTTCTAAAGTGGAAGTTGGGAGAGTTTTATTCGGGTGGTTCAGTGAAACAATTATAGTTTCTGAAGTGGAAGTTGGGAGTTATATATTTTTTTTGGTGAGGGAGGCCTTGCTCTCTCCTTTCCCAGATGTTTAGTTCATTTCATTCCGATCTCCTCTGCATTATTGTAGCCATCTGCTACAGCCTGTCAACTATGCCTCTGCCTATCCCTGTTCTCTCCTCTCCGCACAGGCTACACAAACGCCTCACACCGCGTGGCTGCTGCCTCTCTAACCTGGTGGTCCCTGCACGGACCACACACCTGGAGTTCCAGGTCTCAGGCAGCCTCTGGAACTGCCGTTCTGCTGCCAACAAGGCTGACTTCATCCCAGCCTATGCTACCCTCCAGTCCCTCGACTTCCTGGCGCTGACGGAAACATGGATTACCACTGAAAACACTGCTACTCCTACTGCTCTCTCCTCGTCTGACCATGTGTTCTCGCATACCCCGAGAGCATCTGGTCAGAGGGGTGGTGGCACAGGAATCCTCATCTCTCCCAAGTGGTCATTCCCATCTGTCTATCTCCTCATTTGAATTCCACGCTGTCACAGTCACTAGCCCATTTAAGCTTAATATCCTTGTCATCTATCGCCCTCCAGGTTCCCTTGGAGAGTTCATCAATGAGCTTGACGCCTTGATAAGTTCCTTTCCTGAGGATGGCTCACACTTCACAGTTTTGGGGGATTTCAACCTCCCTACGTCTACATTTGACTCATTTCTCTCTGCCTCCTTCTTTCCACTCCTCTCCTCTTTTGACCTCTCCCTCTCACCGTCCCCCCCTACTCACAAGGCAGGCAATACGCTTGACTTCATCTTTACTAGATGTTGCTCTTCTACTAATCTCACTGCAACTCCCCTCCATGTCTCCGACCACTACTTTGTATCCTTTTCTCTCTCGCTCTCCTCCAACACTACTCACTCTGCCCCTACACAGATGGTAACGCGCCGCCGCAACCTTCGCTCTCTCTCTCCCACTACTCTCTCCTCTTCCATCCTATCATCTCTTCCCTCTGCTCAATCCTTCTCCCTCCAATCTCCTGATTCTGCCTCCTCAACCCTCCTCTCCTCCCTTTCTGCATCCTTTGACTCCCTGTGTCCCCTATCCTCCCGGCCGGCTCGGTCCTCCCCTCCAGCTCCATGGCTTGACGACTCATTGCGAGCTCACAGAACAGAGCTCCGGGCAGCTGAGCGGAAATGGAAGAAAACTAAACTCCCTGCCGACCTGGCATCTTTTCACTCCCTCCTCTCTACATTTTCTTCATCTGTTTCTGCTGCTAATGCCACTTTCTACCACTCTAAATTCCAAGCATCTGCCTCTAACCCTAGGAAGCTCTTTGCCACATTCTCCTCACTGCTGAATCCTCCCCCCCCCCCCCTCCTCCCTCTCTGTGGATGACTTCGTAAACCACTTTGAAAAGAAGGTTGACGACATCCGATCCTCGTTTGTTAAGTCTAATGACACTGCTGGTCCTGCTCACACTGCCCTACCCTATGCTTTGACTTCTTTCTCCCCTCTCTCTCCAGATAAAATCTTGCGACTAGTGACTGCAGGCCGCCCAACAACCTGCCCGCTTGACCCCATCCCCTCCTCTCTTCTCCAGACCATCTCCGGTGACCTTCTCCCCTACCTCACCTCGCTGATCAACTCATCCTTGACCGCTGGCTATGTCCCTTCCGTCTTCAAGAGAGCGAGAGTTGCACCCCTTCTCAAAAAACCAACACTCGATCCCACTGATGTCAACAACTACAGACCAGTATCCCTTCTTTCTTTTCTTTCCAAAACTATTGAGCGTGCCGTCTTTAGCCAACTCTCTTGCTATCTCTCTCAGAATGACCTTCTTGATCCAAACCAGTCAGGTTTCAGGACTGGTCATTCAACTGAGACTGCTCTTCTCTGTGTCACGGAGGCTCTCCGCACTGCTAAAGCTAACTCTCTCTCCTCTGCTCTTGTCCTTCTAGACCTGTCTGCTGCCTTTGATACTGTGAACCATCAGATCCTCCTCTCCACCCTCTCCGAGCTGGGCATCTCCGGCGCGGCTCACTCCTGGATTGCGTCCTACCTGACCGGTCGCTCCTACCAAGTGGCGTGGCGAGAAGCTGTCTCCGCACCACGTGCTCTCACCACTGGTGTCCCCCAGGGCTCAGTTCTAGGCCCTCTCCTTTTCTCCCTATACACCAAGTCACTTGGCTCTGTCATATCCTCACATGGCCTCTCCTATCATTGCTACGCTGACGATACACAACTAATCTTCTCCTTTCCCCCTTCTGATAACCAGGTGGTGAATCGCATCTCTGCATGTCTGGCAGACATATCAGTATGGATGACGGATCACCACCTCAAGCTGAACCCTGGCAAGACGGAGCTGCTCTTCCTCCCGGGAAGGACTGCCCGTTCCATGATCTCGCCATCACGGTTGACAACTCCGTTGTGTCCTCCTCCCAGAGTGCGAAGAGCCTTGGCGTGACCCTGGACAACACCCTGTCGTTTCTCCGCTAACATCAAGGCGGTGACCCGATCCTGCAGGTTCATGCTCTACAACATTCGGAGAGTACGACCCTGCCTTACACAGGAAGCGGCACAGGTCCTAATCCAGGCACTTGTCATCTCCCGTCTGGATTACTGCAACTCGCTGTTGGCTGGGCTCCCTGCCTGTGCCATTAAACACCTACAACTCATCCAGAATGCCGCAGCCCGTCTGGTGTTCAACCTTCCCAAGTTCTCTCACGTCACCCCCCTCCTCCGCACACTCCACTGGCTTCCAGTTGAAGCTCGCATCCGTTACAAGACCATGGTGCTTGCCTATGGAGCAGTGAGGGGAACGGCACCTCCGTACCTTCAGGCTCTGATCAGTCCCTACACCCAAACGAGGGCATTGCGTTCATCCACCTCTGGCCTGCTGGCTCCCTTCCTCTGCGGAAGCATAGTTCCCGCTCAGCCCAGTCAAAACTGTTCGCTGCTCTGGCACCCCAATGGTGGAACAAGCTCCCTCACGACGCCAGGACAGCGGAGTCACTCACCACCTTCCGGAGACATTTGAAACCCCACCTCTTTAAGGAATACCTGGGATAGGATAAAGTAATCCTTCTAAAAAAAAAAAATTTGGAAAGTGGTTATCCCACTAGCTATAGGGTGAATGCACCAATTTGTAAGTCGCTCTGGATAAGAGCGTCTGCTAAATGACGTAAATGTGCCCTTGAGCAAGGCACTTAACCCTAATTGCTCCTGTAAGTCGCTCTGGATAAGAGCGTCTGCTAAATGACTAAAATGTAATGTAAATGGCTCTAGCACTGCGATGCAGTGCCTTAGACCGCTGCGCCACTCCGGAGGCCCCCAGCTCATAGTTTATGTCTTATTTTTTATTTAATTCGAGGACAGTACTACACATAACTGGTTTGGGAGCCATGCCAGCTAAGGTAAAGGTTATTAGGCTGTGGTATGGCAACAGTAGTGTTTCCACACCACAGCTGAACCACTATTGCATGCCCATTGGTTCCATCTAACTGAGTGTGACACATTTGGAATGTTAGCTGACTAACATCCTGTAGCAAATGGCTTCCTGAAGAAAAGATAATGTCACCTCAAGTCAATGTGAATGAAAGTAAATGGAATTGGAGGTGTTTTGGCTATTAAACAGCTGACTATAGCAGACTTGAACTAGAGTGGGCGAATGTTTGACTTGTGCTCTTGTCGTCCGCAGGCTCACTGATAGGCTATTCTCCTGGCCATCATGACTCTGTCTGCCGTGATGGTCAGCACTGTGTGTCTGTGTGAATGCACCCTGGACATGGGGGACCCAGAGTAACCCGCCGTAGCTCCATTTCTGTCTCTGACTAGGACAAAGACTGTAACCGTTAACTATCTATCTATATTAACAAGTACGTCACAACTCTGTGCCGTGTTCCTCAATGCACGTGTGGTGGAAAAGGGGGTGTTGCCAAGTTTGTTTTGCCCTCACTGATCTACGAGTGGGATGTTCTTTTTTAGAACCACCTGTCCATTCATGCACTTAATGTACCATTCTTCCTTCTGTCCATGGCCCTCCATCAGTGACCTTCACTCAGCAATTTGAACCTGAAGGCTAATGTGATCCTTAACAATCATCCAGTTTTCCACCGTAGTGGCATTGTGTCTCATTTGACACAATGGACCAGCTTGGACCAGTTTGAAGGACACAAGGATTGCCTCTAGTTACCTGTATTGTGTATGTCTGTCCACTAGAGTACTGAGGTATCTAGGTGAGGTGAGGACTAAAATAAGCTGTGTAGACAGACATGGTACACCAGGCAGAATAGTCCAGTATTACTTGGGGCTGTTGCTGTTCATCAGCCATTATACTGGAGCTCGAAAAGAGAGCGCCATTGAAAAACAAGAGACCATTTGATATTGGTGGGTCACCTTGCCCTTGGCAGCCAAATGGAATGGCATCAGGGACAAAATGGAGTCAGTCAGGTTTATTTGAGTGCAGGATTAGAACACAATGGGCAGTGTTTCTATTGTCGAGAGAAAGTTCCAGTAAAAATATGTGATGACCACTTCTTGAATGAGATTGAGTAGAGGGAAGTGACTGAAAGCTTTGTGATTGTTGTACAGTGCCTTCAGAAAGTATTCATACCCCTTGACTTTTTCCACATTTTGTTGTCTTACAACCTGAATTTAAAATGGATTAAATTGATTTTGTTTCTCACCCATCTACACACAATACCCCATAATGACAAAGTGACATTTTTGCATATTTATTCTAAATGAAATACAGAAATATCTCATTTACATAAGTATTCACACCCCTGAGTCAATACATGTTAGAATCACCTTTGACAGCGATTACAGCTGTGATTCTTTCTGGGTAGGTCTGTAAGAGCTTTGCACACCTGGATTGTACAATATTTGCACATTATTATTATATTTAAAAAAGTTGGTTGTTGATCATTGCTAGACAGCCATTTTAAAGTCTTACCATAGATTTTCATGCCAATTTAAGTCAAAACTGTAACCAGGCCATTCAGGAACATTCAATGTCGTCTTGGTAAGCAACTCCAGTGTATTTTTGGCCTTGTGTTTTAGGTTATTGTCCTGCTGAAAGGTGAATTTGGCTCCTAGTGTCTGTTGGAAAGCAGACTGAACCAGCTTTTCCTCTAGGATTTAGCCTAGGCTTAGCTCTATTCCGTTTATTTTTATCCAAAAAGACTCCCTAGTCCTTGCCGGTGACAAGCATACCCATAACATGATGCAGCCACCACCATGCTTGAAAATATGAAGAGTGGTACTCAGTGATGTGTTGTGTTGGATTTGTCCCAAACATGATGCTTTGCATTCAGGACATAAAGTTAATTTCTTTGCCACAATTTTTGCAGTTTTACTTTAGTGCCTTATTGCAAACAGGATGCATGTTTTAGAAACATTTTATTCTGTACAGGCTTCCTTCTATTCACTCTGTCATTTAGGTTGGTATTGTAAAGTAACTACAATGTTGTTGATCCATCCTCAGTTTTCTCCTATCACGGCCATTAAACTCTGTAACTGTTTTAAAGTCACCATTGGCCTCATATTAGGAAGGATACCTGTATCTTTGTAGTGGCTGGGTGTATTGATACACCATCCAAAGTGTAATTAATAACTTCACCATGCTCAAAGGGATATTCAATGTCTGCTTTTTTTATTTTATTCTACCAATAGGTGCCCTTCTTTGCAAGGCATTGGAAAACCTCCCTGGTCTTTGTGGTTGAATCTGTGTTTGAAATTCACTGCTCGATTGAGGGACTCTGTATGTGTGGGGTACAGAGATGAGGTAGTCATTCAAAAATGATGTTAACCACTATTATTGCACACAGTGTGTGTCCATTCAACTTGTTAATAAGCACATTTTTACTTCTGAATTTATTTAGGCTTGCCATAACAAAGGGGTTGAATACTTATTGACTCAAGACATTTCAGCTTTTCATTTATAATTAATTTAGAAAAATTTCTAAAAACATAATTCCACTTTCACATTATGGGGTATTGTGTGTAGGCCAGTGACACAAAATCTCAATTTAACACAACAAATTTTGAAAAAAGTCAATGGGTGTGAGTACTTTCTGAAGGCACTGTATGTTCTAAAATGGAATGTAGATTGTGTATCATGGATAATACATTGCTGAGTTTGTCTCTTCTTGAATGTGTGAATGGGTTAAAATTGTATAGTATATCTAAGCATGATCCTGGACAATTTTACAACTATGTTTCCATTAAAAACACTCATTCAACTTCAAAATAGCAGTTCCAATTTATTAAAGTATGTATATAGTCACATATTTACAGGTGTATATACAGTATACCGATTGCAGATATAATAAAAAAAGATAAGAGGGTAAAAAATATATTGTAATATTCTTTACCATAGAATCATATGCTAATAGGATATTTACACATGGTGCACTTAGCAACTGGTTTAGTAACCCTTTCCTCTGTTTTCAGTGCAAAAGTTTTACATCTCCACCTTTTCTACAGGCTCAATAGAACAGGCAGAAATGAAATAAGTCACAATGATTACAATACCGATCTCTAAATGTATAATATTAGTTATAAATAGCCTACTCTACTGCTGTTAAAATAGTCTGACAATCAGATATATTACTAGGCAATTATTAACTGTAACGATGATGCAAGTCCACTGTGCACAGTCTACTGAAGAAGGCTGTCATGTTTCTATTGCTGATGTCAGCTCACTTCACAATAACCACTCATTGACTTCTTTGAGTGAAGCTACCTGGTCACAATTATAAAATGACATCCACAGCTAAATGAGCATTATAGTTAGTTTATAGTTTTATAGTTTAGCAGCAACCATGGATATGTTAGTCAAAATACATCACATAAGCACTTGCTAGAGGTAACAGTTCCATATGAATCATTGTTAAAAAAAAAAAAAAAATCTAGTATAACATATTTATAACATTGTAATAACTACAAAAAATAATGGTTCTCACTGATATGCACCGTATTTTGCTGCAAAGGCCTCACTATTGCTGGTTTCAAATTAATATACTGTGTAAAAATAGCAGCCATTGCATTATTGCTCAAGTGCTTGACTAAATTCACAAAGTTCTCGGAAATAATGTGCACTTCGGACCTCACGAATATTACTGTCTCAAAGACCAGGTAAAAGATACAACTCACTATAAAAAAAAACGTACACTGTCATCAACAACAACAAAAAATACATACAGTAGGTTAAGACAAGTTCATTGACAACAAGTTATTTTAAGGCACACGGAGTCCGATCCTACAATCACATAGTATTGAGGACGACAATGGTGAATGCTTTGTTAAGCATAAAGTAAGGAAACACATGAGGTTTGAACTGCAGGTACCTCGAGGCCTCTACTCAGCCTGTCAATGGGTCTCTGTCAATCAGAGGCACCAAAGACTTTGTATAAGAACCATCTCTTTGGGGTTGCCAGAAAACCAGCAAAGACGATGGCATTTACTATCCTTTAGCACCACACCGTAGTTGATGTGCCACAAAAGCAGTGCTTACAAAAAAGATTGTTCACATAATCACATACATTTTTAAATAACACACAGTTCTAGTTCTGTACACAATATACAATGTGATAATGTCTTTGTATAGTTTGAAAGACAAAATAAATTACAGCTGTAAAAATAATTTCTCTAAGAGCTGCGGAAGGAGGACATTTGTCTGTTGCTCCGTACATTCAGTGTTAGTGGTTCCCCAGGTTCACTCTGTAAAGCAAACACAGGGTTAATATTTGTCTAATCAATGGACCCGACTGGCAATAATCCAGGAAAAAAGTATTGCACGAAGAAAATAATAGTTGATTAGATTTTTTTTTTTAAATCACCTTTTTGAACTTTTCCTCCATTCGTCCTTGCATTTTACAAACGTAACTTCCTGTTGTAAGCTCAGAGCATGAGGATCTTTAATGCAGAACACCATCCTGGAAAAGGGTCAAACAAGAAACAACATTAAACGGTAAGTCAACTAATAAATAATAGATAATTGTTTTGCACTTTATTTCAAAAACTATTATATTTCTGATGTTTGTATGGATAAAAATTGTCTCTGTTTCATGATATTAAAGAAATTAGGCCTCTTAAAACGAACTTTTTTTGCGTCTCCCCGACTCTGATGCGTATTTTGTGGACCTCCACTTCAGACTCCGCATTGTCACCTGACCACCAGGAAGACACCATGTTGAGCATGAACGAGGCAGACCAGCTAGTAGACTCCTCCCACTTGAATTTCACCATTAGGAGGTCACCAATGTCTTTCTCTGCTACCAGCAGGAAGGAATGGGTCTTATTGGTTGTTATCTTCTCCTTTCTGCCAATGAGAAAGAGCATAGAGGCTCAACTGATTATTGTCAACTCACTTCATAAGAACTCATTTACCTCTCTGAGTGAAGGTGTCATATCTAAGCATAGACTACAGTAGCACTAGAACTTGAACTATAGACCGTAAAGATTAATGTTATCATAAACATGAGAAATTGTATCAGGTGTCTTATCATGTTGATGTACTAGCATGTGGTTTGTTGTATGGTTTAGGGTTTAACTGCTTGTTGGAGCAGGTACTCACAGTGTCAGTTTGAGGTCTTCAACCTCTCCTTTGGTTCCAATCAGAGAGACTGTCAGTGAAGGCTCCATCTCAGACCTGTTCACCTTGCTGGAGAAGTGGATCTTCACCTGGTAGTGATAGACTCTGAACGGCATGGAGGCCCTGGTCTTGGTGTACATCTTGATGCTACGTGTCTTGCGGACCTTGCTGATATCGTAGCCCACGGTGTTACAGTGGTTCTTGCGGCAGCTGAGGCACATTCCTCGGTCGAACATATCGTTGCTCCCGCAGCGGTACACCATGCTGGCCTCCTGCTCGTTAACCAGGGAGTCGATGAACAGGTGGATGGAGCGCTCGTGGGAACACCTGGGAACATCATTGATAGCTAGGAACATAAAGGGGATAGTTGCATCACTGGTCCGCATTCAAAACCAGAGTTGAGATTATCTCAATTGGAGGACAGGCAATCAAATGATATCAAGTAGATGTATCTAGTAGTATATCACTAATCCTGATAAAGTTCCATTCCCTAGCATTACCATTATAGATAGAGTTATATCAACCTTTTATCTGGGGAGCTACAATAGGAGTGATGTTGTTGGTGACCTTCTGAAGGGATTTTCTCTAGCCGTGATGTTTGCGGTCCTGAATAGGTCTTTGTCAGGCTGATGTTAGACGTAAAGTCAGATTAGTGACTAGCTGCACAGTTACTGCAACTGATGTCATGTTGATGTACGTCAGGTTGTACCGACTTGACCACACTATTGTTCCTTGTTCACAAGCCCTGCCATCTTCGAATAAGTTGCAAGCAGACAATTACATGTCTGACTTAGCCAATGATAACTCAGTACCCAGATTGACAACAGAGTCATTGTGTGGAAAGTGATTGTGAATGTTGTTATATGTCTAATATTTAACCAATTGTATAGAATGACACACTAAAATATCAAGATGTGATTCTCACCAAAGAGGCCAAATTTGGATATTGTTTCCAGGGTGCCTTGCAGATTGCAGCCTGGCTGGAAGCTGCCTCCATTGGGGTAGATGTCCACATGGCCTATAGGCTGCTGGATGCCGATGCTAAAGCCCAGAGAGCCCCGCGTGAACGTGTGGAGAACATCCACAAAGTGGGCATCATCTGGGGACAGGCGGCGGTGAGCGTGCTCCCCCTCGAAGTCTGGACCGGCAGGGTCAAGACCTGTAAAGAGAAGGGGACCAATCAGTGAGGAGTAGAACAAGCCAAGGGCCAATGAATGAAAGTTGGTACAGGCCAAAGAGTCAATCAATGATTAGCAACAGTGCTATCATCTTGTCTATGTTTCTCTATAAGACGTTATATTTACCAGTTATTCTGCCCACTTTATTGGAGGCGTGGCTCCCAGCGAATCCTGCCACATGAGCACCCAGACTGTAGCCAATGAGGTGGAGGTTTTCAAGAGGGATGTTGGTTGCCTCCTTGGAAACACATTGGAGTAAAGTGTCAAGTTCATTGCCATATTAACAATATACTGTAACTCTTTATACCTTTTGTTTAAAATATGTTATTCATGCTTTATCTGAGAAACACTGCAGTGTCTTAGATGTTGAGTCATTGTACAAACCTCCAGCCAGTCAATGAAGCGAGCTATCTCTTCTCCCACCATCTTGGTGTTCTGGGCGGCTACTGTATAGTGGTTCTGGGCTGTGTACAGCCAGTCCACCACGATCACATTGGCTTCCTGCTCTCTCTTGTACAGTGCCGACACCAGCTTGGCCACCCAGCTCTCAAACAAGCCACTCACCTGTTGAGGCAGATGGAAAGAACGAATGGTGTTATTGACGGGGGAATCCAATTCCTTGAGCAATAGTTGTTAAGGACTTAATGTCACAGACATGCTGCTACAGGTTGGAGGGGCTTACCGTCCAGCCGTGGATCACAAGGAAGGTTTTGGAGGTGCTGTTGAAAGTGCATTCTTTGAGAGATTCCGGGTTGCCGGGGATGATGTAGCAGATGTCATCTTCCGGCATCAAAGGCTTCCGGAGGGAGAATTTGGCATGGGCATGAGGGGTGGGTTCCTTGTTTTGAATCAAGTCCTTGAGGTTGTCCATGAAATTATCTGAGAGAGGAAAGTAAACAAAACATATGCTTAAGAAATTTTGGAAAATTCATTACTAAGTGTTTGAAGATACCATTGCAGTAAAGAGAGAATGGAAGCCTCTAGCTGACGGCCAATGGATTGTTAGATCTTTAGATCCATCCGTGCTGTTTCTAATCTTTAACCACATAGGTGGTGGTGGGAACGTCTGACTGGGGGGTTACTAGCAGGGTCAGATTAACAAATCATATACATTTCCGGGCTTGGGCCCCGGGGTTTCAGCCCCTGTAAGCCCCTGCATTAATCAGGCCCTGGCTACTAGGGTTCAGTCGGTCAGACAGACCCTATAGAAACCACAAGTTTTCCCAGCTTTGTTCCTCTAGCTCTGAAAAATCCCACATGGATTCAAAGTAGCTGTGTTCCCAATGGGTCAGCTGACTCCTAAGCCAAGGCTACTGCACTGTAATGAATGGAGGTTGCATATTCCATGAAGGTTAAAGCAGACATAATAACTACATTATATTTCTAATAATGAAAATAAACAATAGACTATGTATTCATATGCATAAACTGACTACATCTATGTCCTACTTCAGTTTTGCTGAAGAAAACCTAGATTATTATTTTTTTTAAGGGGAAAAAATACATATATATTTGAGATTATGTAGCCTATCAATTTTGTCTGTTCTTATATGTCCAATATGCATCAACATTAGAACACAACGTTTCTTCAATCCCTATAGTAACATTACTCAAATAGAGTATGAATGAATGGGCGTTCAGCCTTATACTTTAGTCATCATATCCTATACTAACAATGTAGTCTAAGTCATCACAAACTCATTTGTAGTCTGTTATTATAGCACTTCCCGAAAATGTACTGTTTATAGTAGCCTAACTATAAGTGGCAGTATATGTAGGCTGTCAACTACATTAATGAATTATTTGAAAGATTCGATTCTTCAAAAAATATTTCACTTAAGCAGCACAAATACAAACAGATTTTATCAGACTGCAAAACAATGCAGAAACGTTTTTTTGTCAATTGGTTACTCACCAAGCGTAGAAACGGAGTTCCCCTCTTCCAAAGACGTCACATAAAATACTGCATTTAACACAAGAAAGTAAAGACATTGCACTTGCAACCCTTTCATTTCTTTTCTAGGTAATAAATCGTATTTTTGGAAAATGTATGTAAAGTTTGCAATCTCAGCCCAGAAAAGAAATCTAACGTAAAACCGTGACAATTTTCCACCGGTTAGAATATTTCCCGTGCGTTCTCTGGCGCGTAGTGTTGATATCTGAGCCACCATGAACTGCCCAGTTCTTAAATAGGACCTCTCCCTTTGTCGTAAACCCATTGGTTGTTTTCCCTTTCCCCAGGGGTGACGGGGTGGGGTGATAGTGGGTTGGTGGACGGGGTGGGGTGATGGTGGGGGTGGGGGGGGGGGTTAAAGTAAATTATAATAAGACATCACGTTGATAACTGGCAATGACTTTTATTCACGTTATTAGTGTTATTTATTTACAATGTGTGAGATAGAACACTCAGGCCTGGATTCAGTCAGATCAAGAGTTAACCAACGATAGCCGATATCTGCAAAGCTGATGTTTTGTCTGTCAGAGGTGGAACTACATTGGAGCTGTTAAATCGGTGAGCAGCTGCTCTGAACTTGTAAACAAGGCTGCAAGGGATTTCTCTTAATGCGATTCCAGGTTTCCACTAGTTACCATAGCCACAAAGTCTAAATTGGCTAATAGTAAGAATTCATGAAAACAAACAAAAATTTGCTTTTTGGTCTTAATTTAAGGTTATGGTTAGGCATAAGGTTAGCAGTGTGGTTAAGGTTAAAAATCAAAATTTAAGAAGATAAATTGTAGAAATAGGCGGATTTTAATGATTTTGTGGCTGTGGAAGCTAGCGACAACAGTGATTCAGTGCCGGCTTTAGGTATAGGGAGCCGCTTGTGAATTTGACAGGGGCACAACTTTCACTGGGGGGGCTATATCCCCCATGTGATACATAACTAGGCAATGGTGTGCTTTAGGACCATGCGGACACCTCCAAGCTAAAGCGGATCTGATTGAATCTGCTCTCAAATGCAACCTGGACTCAGCGGTAGACATAACATAGTACATATACATCTGTCTCCTTCCATTTATTATGAATGTCATGTTTCGTATGGTATGTATTAATTTGTGGATGTCCATCATCCATTTTGTATGACATGTTACGAATTACAATTAAATCTTCGCTTTATACGCCTACCCATCGACCCCGACTAACCACCCTACTTCGTATTTGTTTTAAGTAACCTTCTGTCTTATGTAACCATACCAAACATAACATATAATACTAATTTGAGGCCGCCGGATTTACATTTACAATGTTATGGCTAGTCTATGAGACCAGGCTGTCAAATGTTGAGTCTGATCTGGCTAGATTGAT
Source organism: Coregonus clupeaformis (assembly GCF_020615455.1). NCBI lineage: Eukaryota > Metazoa > Chordata > Actinopteri > Salmoniformes > Salmonidae > Coregonus > Coregonus clupeaformis. Next base: position 49,840,287 of record NC_059211.1, on the reverse strand, counting down.
TTTGTTGTAGCCTATCACAACAAATGGCCTTGCTCTTGAATGCATGAGTGAGGGATATTTAAGCATAAAGGTTTTTTAGCATGCCTGCATTACATTATGTTAACTTAACACTTTGCATTATTTGGTCAATTAATTTACAGTATACTTAGGCTATTAGAGTAGTAGTAGTTGCAGCCAGAATGCAAAGTAAACCTTGAAATTGATACATTGATGACATGATAACATGATACCATAACTATTGGACATATGATCATGTTTTTCTTCTTCAGAGGGTTTTATGGTACTTGCATGCCAGGGGCACCTCAGCCCACCTAAGGTCAGCTAGAGGGGACTGTTTCTCACAGCAGGTACAGAATGTGTTAAATGGGCCATGTGGGGATTAGGAGCACAACTAGAGTGGAACATCATGTTATGAGAAGCTGCGTACGAACCTGTGATGTCATCAACATTACTGGCTTTAGTTCCAGAAGACTGCCCTGAGTGGAGGAGGCCAGATGGGCCAGTATAAATCATAGTCCAAATCCTAACCAACCACCCCTCTACCCTCTTTTCCAAGCCCCTTCCCCTAGCCACCATTCACCACTCTATACATCCATAGACCCTTCCCCTAGACCTAGAGAGAGATATTGTGGTCTAGTAATGATGCAAGATTGTATCAATAACATTTCTCCCCAGTTCTCTAAGAAAAGCTGTCTTTGACCTAATCCAAACTTGCTTTCTTTGCAATGCAAATATCAACTGGATGTTTAGCATTTTTATTTTACTACTAGCACTGACTTTGCTGATAAATACTATGTTAAGGGAAAATGTATCTGATACGATTGTGATGTGTTGTTGTCTCACCTAGCTAGCTGAAGATGAATGCACTAATTGTAAATCACTCTGGATTAGCGGTCTGCTAAATGACTAAAATGTAAAATGTAAATGTGCACTACCAGTCAAAAGTTTGGACACACCTACTCATTCAAGGATTTTCCTTTATTTTTACAATTTTTTACATTGTAGAATAATAGTGAAGACATGAAAACTATGAAATAACACATATGGAATCATGTAGTAACCAAAAAAGTGTTAAACAAATCAAAATATATTTTAGAGTCTTCAAATAGCCACCCTTTGCCTTGATGACAGCTTTGCACACTCTTGGCATTCTCTCAACCATCTTCATGAGGTAGTCGTCACCTGGAATGCATTTCAATTAACATGTGTGCCTTCTTAAAAGTTAATTTGTGGAATTTCTTTGCTTCTTAATGATTTTTAGCCAATCAGTTGTGTTGTGACAAGGGGGGGGTATACAGAAGATACCCCTATTTGGTAAAAGACCAAGTCCATATTAGGGCAAGAACAGCTCAAATAAGCAAAGAGAAACAACAGTACATCATTACTTTAAGACATGAAGGTCAGTCAATATGGAACATTTCAAGAACTTTTAACGTTTCTGCAAGTGCAGTCGCAAAAACAAAAAAGCGCTATGATTAAACTGGCTCTCATGAGGACCGCCACAGGAATAGAAGACCCAGAGTTACCTCTGCTGCAGAGGATAAGTTCAGTTGAGTTACCAGCCTCAGAAATTGCAGCCCAAATAGATGCTTCACAGAGTTCAAGTCACAGACACATCTCAACATCAACTGTTCAGAGGGGACTGTGTGAATCAGGCCTTCATGGTCGAATTGCTGCAAAGAAACAACTACTAAAGGATAAGAAGAGACCAATAATAAGAAGAGACCTGCTTGGGCCAAGAAACACGAGCAATGCACATTAGACCGGTGGAGATTTTTGGTTCCAACCTCTGTGTCTTTGTGAGACGCGGTGTGGGTGAACGGATGATCTCTGCATGTGTAGTTCCCACCGTAAAGCATGGAAGAGGAGGTGTTACGGTGTGGGGGTGCTTTGCTGGTGACACTGTCTGTGATTTATTTAGAATTCAAGGCACACTTAACCAGCATGGCTACCACAGCATTCTGCAGCGATACACCATCCCATCTGGTTTGGGCTTAGTGGGACTATCATTTGATTTTCTACAGGACAATGACCCAACACACCTCCAGGCTGTGTAAGGGCTATTTTACCAAGAAGGAGAGTGATGGAGTGCTGCATCTGATGACCTGGCCTCCACAATCCTATGACCTCAACCCAATTGAGATGGTTTGGGATGAGTCGGACGGCAGAGTGAAGGAAAAGCAGCCAACAAGTGCTCAGCATATGTGGGGACTTCTTCAAGACTGTTGGAAAAGCATTCCAGGTGAAGCTGGTTGAGAGAATGCCAAGAGTGTGCAAAGCTGTCATCAAGGCAAAGGGTGGCTATTTGAAGAATCTCAAATCTCAAATATATTTTGATTTGTTTAACACTTTTTTGGTTACTACATGATTCCATATGTGTTATTTCATAGTTTTTATGTCTTCACTATTATTCTACAATGTAAAAAATTGTGTCCAGACTTTTGACTGGTGTAATCAAATCAAATCCAATTTTATTTGTCCATGCGCCAAATACAACAGATGTAGACCTTACAGTTTAAAGAAAGAATACCCCCAAAAAATCACAAAAAGATACTATTTAAAATAATACGAAATAAAAGTAACAAATATTTAAAGAGCAGCAGTAAAAATAACAATAGCGAGGCTATATACAGGGGGTACTGGTACCGAGTCAATGTGCGGGGGCACCGGTTAGTCGAGGTAATTGGGGTAATATGTACATGTAGGTAGAGTTTTTAAAGTGACTATGCATAGATAATAAACAGAGAGTAGCAGCAGCATAAAAGAGGGGTGGGGGGGCAATGCAAATAGTCTGGGTAGCCATTTGATTAGAAGTTCAGGCTTGGGGATAGAAGCTGTTTAGAAGCCAAATACAAATACAGGTATATTGTTATCCCCGTTTCGTTCCATTTGCTTCCATTTAAGAAACGTTTTTCAACAGAATCGGTGGAATGAATACACCCCTGATCACACACAAACACAGTTTACATTCATAGCTGCCAGATCGTTGTTTAATTCCTTCTCGCATCTACGCACTCTCCTCCTCTCACCTTTTCCCTTCGCTTATGGACTTCAGTGCACAACACATCAGCTGTCTGTGACCAGGTGAAAATAACTTTCCAAGCCAAACCTTCATATCATAACCGCTAACCGCTACACACAGCCTACATCGTTGTCAGCATATTAGCTAACGTCAAGTCAGCAACATAGCTACTAGAACTAACGCGTTAGTAAACCTGCTACTGTCACGATCGTCAGGGAGAGACCAATGCGCAGCGTGTTGAACGAACATAGTGAACTTTATTATCTTTAGTGATAATAGAACACAATCAACAAAACAAGAAACGACTCGTGAAGTCCACGGTAACAATGACCGAACACGGAACAAGAACCCACAAACACAAAGGGAAAATAGACAGTATAAATATGGCTCCCAATCAGAGACAACCAACGACAGCTGACACTCGTTGCCTCTGATTGGGAGTCACTCTAGCCAACATAGAAATAAACACACCAGAATTACCAACATAGAAATAAACACATAGAATTACCAACATAGAAATAAACACATAGAATGAACACACCCTGGCTCAACATATAGAGTCCCAGAGCCAGGGTGTGACAGTACCCCCCCCCTAAAGGCGCGGACTGCGACCGCGCCTCAACCTGAACAAAACAGGGGAGGGCTGGGCGGGCATACCTCCTCGGCGGCGGTTCTGGCTCCGGCCTTGACCACCACCCTCCAATAAACCCCCCATAGCGCCCCTGGTCCAGTCTGGCCCCGCCGGCTGGAGCTGAACTGGACTTAGCAGGAGCGGTTAGCTTCAGCTCCATAGTGGAGCAGTTGACCGGTACCTTACCAGGCACCGGTGACCCAGGCACGGGTTGTGCTGGACTGACGACGCGCACCCCTGGCTTGGTGCGTGGAGGAGGAACGGGCCTTACCAGGCTGACGACTCGCACCCCTGGCTTAGTGCGTGGAGGAGGAACGGGCCTTACCAGGCTGACGTCTCGCACCCCTGGCTTAGTGCGAGTAGCAGGAACAGGCCTTACCAGGCTGACGTCTCGCACCCCTGGCTTAGTGCGAGTAGCAGGAACAGGCCGGGCCGGGCTGGCGACGCACACCGTAGACTTGGTGCGAGTGGCAGGAACAGGCCGGGCCGGGCTGGCGACGCGCACCGTAGACTTGGTGCGAGTGACAGGAACAGGCCGGGCCGGGCTGGCGACGCGCACCGTAGACTTGGTGCGAGTGGCAGGAACAGGCCGGGCCGGGCTGGCGACGCGCACCGTAGACTTGGTGCGAGTGGCAGGAACAGGCCGGGCCGGGCTGGCGACGCGCACCGTATACTTGGTGCGAGTGGCAGGAACAGGCCGGGCCGGCGACGCGCACCGTAGCCTTGGTGCGTGGAGCAGGGACAGGCCGGACTGGGCTGGCGACGCACACCGTAGGCTTGGTGCGTGGAGCAGGGACAGGCCGGGCTGGGCTGGCGACGCACACCGTAGGCTTGATGCGTGGAGCAGGGACAGGCCGGGCTGGGCTGTCGACGCACACCGTAGGCTTGGTGCGTGGAGCAGGGACAGGCCGGACTGGGCTGGCGACGCACACCGTAGGCTTGGTGCGTGGAGCAGGGACAGGCCGGGCTGGGCTGTCGACGCACACCGTAGGCTTGGTGCGTGGAGCAGGGACAGGCCGGACCGGGCTGGCGACGCACACCGTAGGCTTGGTGCGTGGAGCAGGGACTGGCCGGACTGGGCTGGCGACGCACATCGTAGGCTTGGTGCGTGGAGCAGGGACAGGCCGAACCGGGCTGTGGAGACGGATAGGAGACCTGGAGTGAAGAGCGGCCACAACCCGTCCTGGCTGAATGCCTACCCTCACACACTCTGTGTGAGGCATCCGCACAGGACGTACAGGGCGGTGTATCCGTAACCTGGTGGCCTGAATCCGCCCCTTTTTTTCCTCCGTCAGCCCCGTCGTCCATGCCGTGTGCCCCCCCCTAAAAATTTTCTGGGGTTGCCTCTCGACCGTCCGACGACGACCCTGATCACGCCGTTGCTCCTCTCTCCGTCGCCTCTCCACTGTCTCACTCCATGGCCGGCGATCCATCCCGGCCAGGATTTCCTCCCAAGTCCAGGACCCTTTACCGTCCAATATCTCCTCCCATGTCCAGGCTGCCTGCTCCTCTCTACGGCGTGCCTCCACCGTCTCTTCTCCCGGCGCTTCCTCCCATGTCCAGCCCAAAAGCTGCCCCTGGACACGCTGCTTGGTCGTTGCATGGTGGGTTCTTCTGTCACGATCGTCAGGGAGAGACCAATGCGCAGCGTGTTGAACGAACATAGTGAACTTTATTATCTTTAGTGATAATAGAACACAATCAACAAAACAAGAAACGACTCGTGAAGTCCACGGTAACAATGACCGAACACGGAACAAGAACCCACAAACACAAAGGGAAAATAGACAGTATAAATATGGCTCCCAATCAGAGACAACCAACGACAGCTGACACTCGTTGCCTCTGATTGGGAGTCACTCTAGCCAACATAGAAATAAACACACCAGAATTACCAACATAGAAATAAACACATAGAATTACCAACATAGAAATAAACACATAGAATGAACACACCCTGGCTCAACATATAGAGTCCCAGAGCCAGGGTGTGACAGCTACAATCATGCAGTACAGTGTAAAGTTAGCAAGCAGTTTAGCAGTTACACCGGTGGGCCCCCGTGGCAATAAATTAATAAATTAATAAATTAATAAATTAATAAATTAATCAAACCAAAAGTTTACCTTGACTTGGAAGAGTTTCAGTGTTGGATAGCCATAGCCAGCTAGGTAACATAGCATCCTTCTCTGTTTGAGCCGGGTGTTTGAGTAGGCTAAACTAGGTAGCTATCTTCATTTGCTAGCTAAGTGAAAAGTGAAATAAATATGAAATATAGCTAGCGCTCTCTCTCTCTCTCTCTCTCTCTCTCTCTCTCTCTCTCTCTCTCTTGCTTCTCCTTAACCACGAGCTTCCTAGGTTTTGTATTGAAGTCAATGTACCCAGAGGAGGATGCAAACTAGCTGTCCTCCGGCTACACAATGATGCTACCCTACAGAGTGTTGTTGGGGCTACTGTAGACCTTCATTGCAAAACAGTGTGTTCTAATCAATTATTTGGTGACGTGAAAATATTTAGTATAGATTTATTTAAGAATTATAACTTTTTTTATGTTTCACTATTTTTATTTTCTGAAATTCACTGAGGAGGATGGTCCTCCCCTGCTTCTTCTGAGGAGCCTCCACTGATCCATTAGTATTACTACTGAAGGAGGAATAGGCCTACAACCAACATGACATAGGCCTAGTTTACCCTCTTCCTCACTTAAGATCATTGATCTTCCCAACATTTACATATTTAAAAAATATAGATTTTTAGTCATTTAGCAGGTGCTCTTATCCAGAGCAGCTTACAGTAGTGAATGCATATATTTTCATACTGGTCCCCTGTGGGAATCAAACCCAGAACCCTGGCATTGCAAGCGACATTATCTGAGCAGTGCACCAGTGTGTGTGAAGGACTAAGAATAATGTCACCTGCTACGGTCACATGCTTTCCTTCAGGAATGTGCACATCAAGTGTGTCTAGCCTCTATGATTGACCACTGATGTCGAGCGCCAAGGAAAAGTCCACAGCGGACGCCCTGACAAACCTATCAGAGGCCCCTGGTCCCCCTGGTTGCTCGGAATGAGATGGAAACAAAGTTTGGCTCCAATGCTGGTATTTGCCGCTGTTGTTATGTGACAGGTGGGACACAAGGGGAGAAAAAAAAACATAGCGGAAGTTCTCTTATTGCACTGTTGCCAGATTCAACACACACATCCCTCCTGCTGCTTCCCACCAGAAGAAGCAGCTCTTGTAGCGGTCCAGTTGGCATCCAATCTAATGTTGCTTTTCTAGGAACATAACAGAGTTTCCCTGTAAAGCAGGAATAGCAGTATTAGATTAAACAGATGCAATCACTCCCCATCGCTACGGTGCTGCCATTCTCTTTGCTTTTGAAAGAGAAACTGATTCGCTTTTGGAGGGAAGTATCTCATTAAGTGGGATTTTGATTCAGTTTGTTTTGATTAGAGAAACAGTGAAGTTGTACTGTAGAGATTTGCAAGAGACAGTGATTTGGTTTGGAAGCCAACGAAACAAGAGCTGCTCCCCAATGTTTTGAAGGTGACACATTGTTCTGGAATGTTTTTTCCAAGGGTTTCCGAGGCTTCTTTTTAGGGTTCTTTCTAAGAAAAACACGTGTGGTTCTGATGTGATGTACAGTGTGTGTTGTGTAACTAAATTACCAGGAAGTGGAGCTTTCTCCCATGAGGAACATCATTTAACTATTCTATCCTCACTGCCAAATTAATCTCATGTTGTTTGTTTTGTTTTGGGAGCTTTTCATAAGATTTCTTGTGGAAAATTACAATAACATCATAGAGAGGCATTCTTGGGACATCAGGTTTGGGTCAATAGGGTCAGTGAACAGTACAGTTTTAAAGGTCATCTTTGTGGGGTCAGCTATCATCCACCAACACAAACACAATAAGGGAATATTTCCATGACCTAAAGGGAGGGGAGAAATTCACCAGCAAGTTCATGGGATGACACATCACAGTACCCTTCCACTGTCAGGCAACACTCACCCCACCAACACACCCAACATATCTCGGTCCAGTACTTACTTAGACCCATCACCCCTGGTCTAAGTAAAAACATCTGTCATCCCCATTCAGCAAGTTACAGGCAATTGAGGACCGGATTGCTGAAACACAGTGTATTTCCTCAACCCTCACATTACCCGATTGACTGTAACTTGCTGAATGTGGATGACCGATGGTTTTCTTGTTTTTCCCTAATACTTTTAAGATATGTTCTTAATATTTATTAATTAATTAATTAAAGTTGACCAACTTTAATTAATGTTGACAAAATGTGCTAGGTATCTCATGTACTTTTGTACAGTAACTATCCTGTGATTATTATTATTACAGTAGGGAGTAATATAAAAAAAATACCTTTCCTATCATGTTTCCCTCCTCTTTTTTTGACGCTCCAAATTCCAAGAATCATCACAAAGCTATTTGTTATCTTAGTGTATTGCCACTGTGTGTTACACAACTTGTTTTGGTATTTTAGTGTACTGGGCTTTGTGATGATAGGCCCTAATGTGTATGTTGTGCTACTAGTACATGTCAGACATAAGGTTTAAAGAGCCGCAGGTGTCAGATTAGGAACAATGAGACCACTGTGTGTAAAGCACAGGAGTAATAATAATGTTATGAGTTATGCCAGCAATTCACCAGTCAGGGGCAGAACAGCAGTAGCCATCCACGTCAAACAATATTAGTGTTACAGTATGTGTCTCTTACACAAGTAGGAAAATGTTGATGATACCTGTGAATGACAACTGTCTCTATATTGATGGCATGTTGCTCAGAATGTGGTCATATGCTTATGGTCTGTCTTGAAAGAGATGTAGGACTATTTCCAACGATTATATACACTATTGAGCAGAGTGCGAATTACACCATGACATTCGGGGGTCTCTGTATTTTTTTTATAGGCCTAATAATAATGACGTAATTTAAACGGTAAAAGCGTATTACCTTTTAATGTGGCATGAACACAACCAGTCATGATATTTTCATCTGATTGTCAAACAAGTCACTTCAAAAGTAGGCCTGTTTGTCCACTCCAACATAATTCCAGCATGTATACTCGCGCCATTTGATGAATGGAAATAGACATCTGTTCAAAACACCAAAAGTGTGCCTAATGACATTCAGCGATTGCCATTGATTAGGCCTACATTAATTGATGCGTCTTGCTGACAAATTGACCTTTTTTGTAGCCTGAAAAGTCAGGACACCTGAAATGGGGCTGAAACTGTCCCCGGAAAAACGGGATGGTCGCCCTAACACAAGCAGTAAACTTACTAGACTAGGCTAAAATGTGTGTTACCATGAACTTGAAATAGCCTACCCTCTCAGCCAAGGCAATTTTCAATACATTAACATACACAGAAAAGCCTACATTCAATATAATAGTCCCGTGTAGCTCAGTTGGTAGAGCATGGCGTTTGCAATGCCAGGGTTGTGGGTTCGATTCCCACGGGGGGCCAGTATGAAAATGTATGCACTAACTGTAAGTTGCTCTGGATAAGAGCGTCTGCTAAAAAAAAATTAAAGTAAGAAAAAAATAATACATGATTTTAATCAAAACATGTTTTACACCCTAGTCCATGAGTTGTCCATAATTCATGAGTTAATGCTTCACAGATCATGTGACATAAAACACTACCTTTCTTTCCTTACATTAATGACATTTATGACAGTGTTATTTGTTCTAATCTTGAATGCTGATTGGTTAAAACCACATTCCAGCCGGTGTTTATTCCACAAGTTACCACCGGCTAAATCTATGACATTAAAATGCCTATTTATACTGTTCCATCTGACTGCGCAATCCACTGTCTCATCAGCCCAGCCAGGCAATTTATAAACTTGATCTCCACCATAAAAAGCATCTAGAAATTATCTCACATTAGTTTTCAACAGCAGAGATTTGTAGAAACCTTGCTGTCTGTCTCTCAGACATTTGCAACATTGTTTCAATATTCAAATTAGATCTCCAGCTGTCCGATAGTAATGAACGTGTCGGGAGTCGAGAAGGGACAGGCAGGCAGCATTCTCAGCCAGTCAAAATCATGAATCAGTTGGCAAAATGTTTATGGATATATACAAAGAAATGTCAATTGAAAAAGCAAAAAAAAAAGAAATGAAGTGCTTGTGTTGGCTGTGTTGTTGGCTAGCTCCTCTGAACAACAGTTTCCTGATGAGAGAGCACATTTACTATGCCAGGCGAAATTGCGCCTCATTAACTCATTGTTATGGATGTATCCAATTAAATGTCACTAGGAAACAGCTTAAACAAATGCAGCTACTGTTGTTATTCTGGCAGCACTGTTTTACGTGACTGTAAGTTAGCCGTAGTTGGCTAGCTAGCAAGCAAGGGATAAAAACAATGCCAGCCAGCCAGTATGGCAATGGAACATTTAGAACGAACGACTGGGTCGCGTCCATAGATAAAGAACAAAAAGACTGAACGACTGGGTCGCGTCTCTGGCAACCGAACCGATAGGGAATGAACGACCAGCCGGCTTGGGTAGCAACCCTAGATTTGTGTCGGAAATGTATATTGTGGAAGGATGAAATAGTTACAATAGTTAATAATTTTTTTAATGAAAATATGTACATCTTTATTTTAATATGTTGGTAACCCGTTGTCTAAAAGTGATAATGCCCTCGAAGCCGGTGTTTGTTGGATATATTGGCACTGTTTGCCGGCTCTCGACTTCGTCTCCGGCCTAACAACATCTGTGTCAATATATCCTCCAAACACCGGCTTCTCTGGCATTATCACTTAATTAGTAAGCATTTAACAATCGAATTAGAACATTGAACTTAAACCCTGTAGAATCATGGATCTTGGAGATCTCGGAAAATGCACTGTAAGTGTAACTATGCCTACATAACATTGAATCAAATATTGATAGAAAATAATAAAGCCAAATAAATAGTCTACTACTTCTGGCACAGAGAACACCAGTACCTACACAAACAGCTGACTGCCAAAAGCAAACAATGATAAATCAACGGATATATCTAATGAATTGGAATAAAGGCTATTTTTATCGAGGACACATTTCAAACAAATGGCGAAAATTAGGAAGTACAAAGGAAAATCTATGCATAAAGGAGCTCATCTAAGGCCAAAATTCAGCACTACTGGATGGACAGCGTTGCCACACGTTTCATTTGAATATTTTATTTCATATTTACCACTGTAAAACATATTTAACACTTAATGTTAAACAAATAGGAGAATGGTTGAATTAGCATTATTTAGAGACCCCCCAAAGTTGTACTTTTGTTGCATTTAGGGGAGCTAACATCTCATTCAGGGGAGCTGAGCCCTCCCCCCACGCCGGCTCCACTGTAATTCACACCATGCTATTGAGTTATGTTGACAGAGATTTGAATAATGTCTTCTTTTTGGTCATATAGAAAGGTTAATTCCTAAGAATAGCTACATGTTGTATCTATTTACTGTTTATATGTTCTAGGGTTAGAATAATATCGAAGGAATTCAAGAACACAATATGTAGTTTAGGGTGGTAAAAAAAATCAAAGAATACCAAAATGTATAATGTATTCACTTGATTAAAGTATAATTTTTTTGTCTTCATAGAGTGCACTGCATTTCAGTTCAGAAAAATAAATGCACTCATCAGCTGGCATGGAGACCAATTTGATCAGTCTGTCCAAAGCCACACACATAAAATCACACTGCTTCATCTATAAAAACAGTGACAGCTATGGAAATCTGCCCAAATATATTACAGGTTAATATACAAATATATACAGGTACATTCAATAAATAGAATATGAAACATTCTTGGGATGTATTATGGCTATTATGTAGGGCTGCCAACCCATGTTTGCAAAGTCTCACATAAGTTATACATTTAGTGTAGCATTTTGTTTGACCTTTTAAAAGAAAATGGCATGTTTTAGAGGGCATGCTTGACCAATAGGGTTAAGGTCATTGTTTCCACATGATTTTTGACCTATAAAGGAAGTAATAGAAGTATTAAGGACATACTAACTTCTGCTTGTGACCTCTATTCTTCAGAAGTCCAGTGACCAATTAAAGAATGATCTAAACATAACAATCCAGTTTAACTAGTTGATGAATGATCAAATTGACTGACAGGGACTAACGCCCTTAAAGTGACCAGTGCCAAACACAATAACCAAATGCACACAAAGAACAAGCAGGGAATTAATCTACAATGATAACTCATATATATAATACTGATCGAAAAGCTATTTACACGGATCACTGCAATATTCAATTCAGTAGACAGTGTCACCATCTTTCGTCCCTGTGATGGTGGCAATTAGTGGTTTAGGCATGACAGCATTAGTGACATGATTATTATAGTGTGCATACTGAATGTGGCAAAAATATTTTATAAAAGTGGAATCTACGTCAATCTCTTTGATTCGGAAGTTTGAATCGGAACTACCTAGTATAGGGTTAGAAATTAATTGATTTGATATAGTAGGTATACATAAACACAGTTGAGATGAAGGATTAAAAAGATAATGTAGCAACGTTAGACCAAGTCAAAACCATAAAAAAGCAATTGTAACACTCTCCATGATGATGGTTAATAGAAGAAAAGTGATTGTGCTTGGGGGTGGAGATGAGATGACACAGGTTGGGAGGCAGAACATACAGTACAGGTCAGAGACTTAAATCCCCTATCTTCTCTCCAGCGTATTCTCCCAGGCTCCATCCAGCTCAGCTTTGGCTGTGTGGTTCAGTGTGAACTCTATTCAAGTGCTGCTTCATGCAATGTTCTTCTTGAAGAGGCTTCCCTGCATCTTGAGTCTGTGCATCCTGAAGATGAAGATAAATCAAAAGAAGAACATGAGAAAATAAGTTCTGAATCCCATCTTTGGTTTAATAGATTTTTCTATATTCAAATGACCAAAGTTTCAAAGTTTGCCAAATGTTCAGGTTTTCTTACATTTTCTCTTTCCGGCTCATGTTGTCCTCTTTTGACTTGACAAAGACTACGTCGTCTTTTCCTCTGACGAGGTAGGCAAACTCTCCATCTTTAGCGCTGAAGATCACCCTGGAGTCAGACAGTAAAGACTATCAATAAAACCCTCGACACCTTTAACGTATAACCCCAAAGACTGGCAATGTGAAAGGTGATGTGCTGTGTCAAAGGTATTCAAATACTGTCCACAGTACTGTTGGGTTTTGATTGATGAATGTAATTAATTGGCCTTAGAGTGAAACCAGCAATGCTGCTGACCTTGAGGCCCGTGAATTTGAATACCCCTTCTAAACTCAGCAAAAAAAGAAACGTCCTCTCACTGTCAACTCCGATCCTGTGCAGGTGTTGTTACACGTGGTCTGCCACTGCGAGGACGATCAGCTGTCCGTCCTGTCTCCCTGTAGTGCTGTCTTAGGCGTCTCACAGTACGGACATTGCAATTTATTGCCCTGGCCACATCTGCAGTCCTCATGCCTCCTTGCAGCATGCCTAAGGCACATTCACGCAGATGAGCAGGGACCCTGGGCATCTTTCTTTTGGTGTTTTTCAGAGTCAGTAGAAAGGCCTCTTTAGTGTCCTAAGTTTTCATAACTGTGACCTTAATTGCCTACCGTCTGTAAACTGTTAGTGTCTTAACGACCGTTCCACAGGTGCATGTTCATTAATTGTTTATGGTTCATTGACCAAGCACGGGAAACAGTGTTTAAACCCTTTACAATGAAGATCTGTGAAGTTATTTTGATTTTTACGAATTATCTTTGAAAGACAGGGTGCTGAAAAAGGGACGTTCTTTTTTTGCTGAGTTTACATACAGAAATGCAGCTCATCATTATTATCATGACTTACTTGGACTGAGTCTCCCCGGCCTTGACACGTATTTTGCGGATGTGGAAGTTTTTGTTGCCCCAAATGTCAGACCAGCTGAAATAGGCATCTTTCTCCCAGCGCAGCTTGACCATAAGCAACTCCCCGACATCCACGTCGGTGGTCAGCAGGAATGACACAGTGCTGTTGGTGTTCAGAAAGGGCCTGAGGGGTCACACACAGGTCAAAGGTGAGTGGATCAGTTCACCTTCTGTACTGTATATAGTACCCAGCTGAGGTGGGGTGGCGAGGTGACATTTCTAGGGTTCATTATGAGCTACAATGTCAGTGTTTTATATTTGTACGTTTGGTTTAGATATTATATCAAGCATTTCTGGACAAAGTATTGCACAAAATGTTTTTGTATTTCCTATAATTTCCTTATTTTATTATTTTCTTTCATATCAGACTATACGTACATGGTGTAAGGAATATCTGTCTTCTCATCATGGGTTCCGTACAGAGAGATTTTCATGGGCTGCTCAGTGTAGGCCAGTTTCTCACTGCTGAAGAAATGCACCTTCACTTGGTAATGGAAAACTGTGGAAAGAATGACAGAGACCTTAATTTAGAACCATGCCACATACAGACGAGTGTCACAGAGAAGGTTTTGCCCTCTGAAACCCTGAGTATGTTTTTTCCTATGGAAACACCTGCAGTCTGCCCAGTTAAGAAACATTCTCCGACAGTTTGAAGTGTTTGGGGCATGTGGACATAATCCCATCACTGACGCCCACAGTTTGAGCTAAAGATCCCTGCTCACACACTATTGTAGTACCTCAGTGCTTAAGACCTGTCTTTACATAACCATATTATCGATCCACATACTGCCTTTGTGTGACTAAGGGAAAGAAAATACAGTGTTTAGCTTCAGATTAAGTTGTCCGACCTTCCACTCCTTCCACTGTAAAACCAAGTGTTTAGGATCTGAACACATTACTAAACACTTTTCTGTAACACTTTTTAAATACATCGAGGCATTTAGAATATCAAATGAAAATGTGTCACAGTGTTTAGACTGTAAACACCAGAACATGTTTATTCGCTGTAACACTTTTAAAAAACATGAACATGTTTATTCAGCACAAGGCGTCTAGGTTTTAAACACTAAACACTGGGGGTGTTGTTTTAACACTGTAGGGTGTAAAGCCGTATTTGCATATTTCACAGCATGCCTTTCGAGTGAATGTGAGGGATACCCACCCATGTCTGTGTTTGTTAGTAACAGAGACATGGTTGTTGTATTCAATAACTTCTATTCCTGAAGCCTTCATCAAGTGATTGCCTAAGTGAATGTGTTTCAATTAAAAGAAAACCCTTTATGACCACATTTGATACACTTCATAAGGCCTTTAGTTAAAATCCTGGCTCATGGGCCCCATCAGACCTGCAAGTCACCGTACTCTGGTTTGTGAAGTGATTAGTAATTCCTATCAGAATCCAGCCAGAGGGAGGATATCCAACAATTTGAATATTTTATCACCCACAACCTGCACTCAGAATGTCTGCTATGGTGAAGAACTTAACAATCAAGACTACCCAAACCATCTAAACTGGAACAACCATCTCAGTAACGCGTGCAATAAGTCCAACCCCTTGGAGATTGGATTAGTTTAGAAACATTTCAGTTATTTATATTTGTATAGAATAAGATCAATAAGGCCTCTCGAGTGGCGCCGCGGTCTAAGGAACTGCATCGCAGTGCTTGAGGCGTCACTACAAACCCGTATTCGATCCCGGGCTGTGTCACAACCGGCCGTGACCGGGAGTCCCATAGGGCGGCGCGCAATTGGCCCAGCGTCGTCCAGGTTAGGGGAGGGTTTGGCCGGGGGGGCTTTACTTGGCTCATCTCGTTCTAGTGACTCCTTGTGGTGGGCCGGGCGCCTGCAGGCTGACTTCAGTCGTCAGTTGAACAGTGTTTCCTCCAACACATTGGTGCAGCTGGGTTAAGGGGGTGGGTGTTAAGGAGCGCGGTTTGGCGGGTCATGTTTTGTAGGACGCATGACTCGACCTTCGCCTCTCCCGAGCCCGTTGGGGAGTTGCAGCGATGAGACAAGATTGTAATTGGATCACAATTGTATATCACAAAACTGGGGAGAAAAAGGGGGTAAAAAAATAAAATAATAATAATAATAATAAGATCAATAAATTAATGTGTATGAGGAACCATAGATATTAAAACTGGAAAAGCTGACTATCTTGCATTCTAAATGCCTGTGTTTAAGATGAGAAGACTTATTGGAAAATCTAAATGCCTGATGTTTAAGTTTGAAACACTGACGTTTAGGTTATAAATGTGTCACATGCTTCATGGTTTTACAGTGTACTATGCAACTACAGAGATATTATTGTGTGCCTAGATTCAAAGCCAGTGCCAGAAGCATTTCCAATTGGCGTGAAAGCTTTCCTCTAACTTTCCACCGTAAGAATTCACGTGCAGTGGTTTCCAGTTACCAAACTACGCCCACTACTGAAATACTAATAGTCTCACTCTCATGTGACCTTAATGGCTTGTTTGTCCCTGACGCCACTACCTTATCAGATATGTCAGACTGTGCCAATCCTAGAGTAGTGGGGTGAGGAGGGTGGGAAATGGACGCAAGCTGGGCGGATGTTATAGAATCTTTTATGGATAGTGAGTCAGGTGACTGATAAGGGAGTGACTTGTGTAGACTACAGTAGTTGTTTGCTCAGGGGGGTACAGTACCAATACAGTATATGCACCGGTGGGGCCCGTTGTACTAATGTAACATGCATAGGATGGCAAAGAGACTCAGTATTAAGTTCTCAAGGCCAGCTCGGGCCAGCTCCTAGCCAACACTACCGGACCAATGCATTGAGGATTTGGCAATTAATGTACGTCAAGTAACTCTTAACTTGTGGAATTCTATTTTAGTGCCAGGAAATGGACCTTCTGTTGTGAAAAAGATTGATCAAATTGTTACTTTGTGTATGCATGCTTTCTCGTCTTAAGACAATTCCTCTCTCATCCTTACGTTTGAAGGGCATCATCTCGCGGGTCTTGAGGTACATTTTGGCGCTCCGAGGCAGGCGGACCTTGTTGACACCGTAGCCCACCTTGTTGCAGCGGTTCTTGCGGCAGTTGAGACACATTCCCTTCATGAAGGCCTCCTTGGAGCTGCAGCGGTAGGCCATGGTCTGATGTTCTGCTGCGTTCACAAGCGAGTCGATAAACAGGTGGATGGAGCGCTCATGGGAACATTTCACGAGCTGGTCCATATCTGCATAGGACAGGCGTAAAACAAGACCATTAGGACCATGAAGTCTGAAACACTGGCTGATTCTCTAATATACACCTGACTAACCGTGTGACTGTGTCTGTGAAATGTGCTTATTCTGGCATATGACGTATGGCTTTCAGTGTTATGGTTAGAAAACTGAAGACTTTGAAAACGCCACTTTTAATGGAGTCAAAGTACTTGTTGCAGATGTTAAAACTTCAAGAAACAATACTCATGAAGATTTACTACAGAATAATAACAGACTTTGATGTTACACTATGCTTTACTATATGTCAGACAGCAGAAATATGGAGAAGATAGAATAGTAGAAGGCATTCTACAGTACAGTGTCCAGTTACAGTACGTACTACGGATGCCGGTGGTGGCGATCATCATCATGGTGTTCTGCAGGTCACAGCCTGGCTGGAAGGTTCCTCCGTTGGGGTAGATGTCCACGTGGCCCACGGGTCTCTGGATGCCGATGCTGCGGTCTGGTGAGCCCCGGGTGTTGGTGTGCAGGACGTCCACGAATAGAGCATCATCAGGGGACAGGGTGCTCTGGGCATCAGCAAACTCAAAGGTCGGGCCGGCTGGGTCCAAACCTGGGAGCCGGATGGAGGGAGAGAGCGAGAGAAGGGGGAGGAAGAGAGAGAGGGGTAGAAGCAGAGACAGAGAGGGAAAAAGAGAAACGTTATAGATCAGTCACGGTCCTGGAGGTCCATACTGCACATGAGTCCATGCAGTCCTGGCCAAAGCCCACAATGTGCTCTTGTGATGATTTGATTGTGGTTTTCAATGGCCTGATCTGCTTCAGGGGTAAACAAGTTATTATTCTAAGCAGGTCAAAGAGATGTAATAGTTGGGTAAACTTTATGGAGACAAATGGGAGTACTATTGAGGCTAAATGCATTGAGATCGAACTTGCACATGTAGGCCTATGCATGTACAGTGAGGGAAAAAAGTATTTGATCCCCTGCTGATTTTGTACGTTTGCCCACTGACAAAGAAATGATCAGTCTATAATTTTAATGGTAGGTTTATTTGAACAGTGAGAGACAGAAGAACAACAAAAAAATCCAGCAAAACGCATGTCAAAAATGTTATAAATTAATTTGCATTTTAGTGAGGGAAATAAGTATTTGACCCCCTCTCAATCAGAAAGATTTCTGGCTCCCATGTGTCTTTTATACAGGTAACGAGCTGAGATTAGGAGCACACTCTTAAAGGGAGTGCTCCTAATCTCAGTTTGTTACCTGTATAAAAGACACCTGTTGACAGAAAAAATAAATAAATCAGATTCCAAACTCTACACCATGGCCAAGACCAAAGAGCTCTCCAAGGATGTCAGGGACAAGATTGTAGACCTACACAAGGCTGGAATGGGCTACAAGACCATCGCCAAGCAGCTTGGTGAGAAGGTGACAACAGTTGGTGCGATTATTTGCAAATGGAAGAAACACAAAAGACCTGTCAATCTCCCTCGGCCTGGGGCTCCATGCAAGATGTCACCTTGTGGAGTTGCAATGATCATGAGAACGGTGAGGAATCAGCCCAGAACTACACGGGAGGATCTTGTCAATGATCTCAAGGCAGCTGGGACCATAGTCACCAAGAAAACAATTGGTAACACACTACGCCGTGAAGGACTGAAATCCTGCAGCGCCCGCAAGGTCCCCCTTCTCAAGAAAGCACATATACAGGCCCGTCTGAAGTTTGCCAATGAACATCTGAATGATTCAGAGGAGAACTGAGTGAAACTGTTGTGGTCAGATGAGACCAAAATGGAGCTCTTTGGCATCAACTCAACTCGCAGTGTTTGGAGGAGGAGGAATGCTGCCTATGACCCCAAGAACACCATCCCCACCGTCAAACATGGAGGTGGAAACATTATGCTTTGGGGGTGTTTTTCTGCTAAGGGGACAGGACAACTTCACCGCATCAAAGGGACGATGGACAAGCAATGTACCGTCAAATCTTGGGTGAGAACCTCCTTCCCTCAGCAAGGGCATTGAAAATGGGTCGTGGATGGGTATTCCAGCATGACAATGACCCAAAACACACGGCCAAGGCAACAAAGGAGTGGCTCAAGAAGAAGCACATTAAGGTCCTGGAGTGGCCTAGCCAGTCTCCAGACCTTAATCCCATAGAAAATCTGTGGAGGGAGCTGAAGGTTCGAGTTGCCAAACGTCAGCCTCGAAACCTTAATGACTTGGAGAAGATCTGCAAAGAGGAGTGGGACAAAATCCCTCCTGAGTTGTGTGCAAACCTGGTGGCCAACTACAAGAAACTTCTGACCTCTGTGATTGCCAACAAGGGTTTTGCCACCAAGTACTATGTCATGTTTTGCAGAGGGGTCAAATACTTATTTCCCTCATTAAAATGCAAATCAATTTATAACATTTTTGACATGCGTTTTTCTGGATTTTGTTGTTGTTACTGTATGTATCCATGGTACATGCATCTACATTGTGACAGACTGATAGATAAACATTAAAACCTCTTCAGCTGAGAAAGTCTGTCTGCTCACCTGTGATCCTGCTGACTTTGTGGTTGGTGAGGAGACCAGCGATGCCGGCTACATGAGCACCCAGACTGTAGCCCAGCAGATGTATCTTCTCCCAGGGGTAGTCTAGCGTTTTCTGACAAGGGGGGAAAGCAAACATGGTTTTATTTATATTTTCCAGGGTGACTTGTGACTGTGTAAAGTATTGGCTGTAAAACTTGCTATGCCATTCCAACACCCTCTCAAGTATATTCTGTTCTGTCAGTTATACTGTACGCTTACACATGTAATAATTTCAGGCAGTTTATCATACCAATGTCTCCTAGCCCTTGTCTTTTTCTAGCAGAGGATATGCTTCACTAGCTCCACCTGCTGTTTCTATCAATAATGAGCTGTGTAATGAGTGGGAAATGTGGTCAACATGGCTGTAGAAAGCCTTTAGGTATCCTAAATCATAGCCAGGAGTAAAATACATCCACAGCATTGACTTCTAAACCATTGCATCATCACGAGTCACATATTGCATAATTCAAATAAATTTATGCATTGTCAACATGAAAGTCTGATCTCAAGTTAGAAATCAGGCCATTGTGTGAACCATGCTGAATTATTATTTTTGCCCATGCTACAGATGGCTATTTCTGTCCGTTAATACAGGACTAGTAATGGCCCAGTGCACTACTTTTGTAAAAAAACAAACAAAAAATATATAATATTACGTTTTTTTCTCTCGTTTTTTTCAGGGGGGTTTTCAGCACCCCTACTTCCTGTGGCTATGTTCCTATGTACCCAGTGTCCTTGAGCTCACTCACCTGCAGCCAATTTACAAACTTGGCCACGTCTTTGCCCACCAGCTTGGTGTTGGCTGCGGAGGTGAGGTAGTGCTGCTGGGCCCGGGTCAACCAGTCCACCACGATCACGTTGGCCTTGGGCTCCCTCTTGTACAGCGCTGTCACCAGCTTAGGGACCCAGCTCTCAAACAGCCCTGTGACCTGGACAAACACAGTTCTGGGGTCAGTGGCAGGCCTGACTCACTGTGGCCCTAGCCCTCATTCTCTACTCACAGCACTGATTGAAGACTAGCCAAGTGTCAGCACTTGTACACATAAATGATCACTACAACATTATGCCTAGGGACAGCGGGGGGCTTCTCATCATGCATCTAGTTATCAATGCTGAATTTATTTTTAGGATCAACATTGTGGAGTTATTTCCCTCATTATGCACAACAAGCCTAATTGAAATTATGGTCAACAACTTATGCTTTTGTGCCAATCATAATAAAGTGTGAAAGCTTTACCGTCCATCCATGAATGACCACGAACGTCTTATACCCAGGGTTGAATTCACACTCTGGGATGGTTAAGGGCTGGCCGGGAACGATGTAGCACAAGTCATCATCGGGTATCGCAGCAGTTCTCAAGGAGAACTTGGATACAATGTCGGTGTAGTCCTCAAGCCATTCAGTAGAGTTGCTGTTACCTGCACAGACACAGAGTGATGATGTTAAACTGGCTCAGTCAGTCATGATGTTACTCTACTAGTAGTGCATGATCTTGCATGTAAGCACTTTAAATCCTGTTATCAAGGCATACAGGTTACCATTATGCACAATGCAGGGGAGTCAAGAGTCTTTAGGTATCTACCTTATTCATGACACTATTGTTTACATTTAACAAGATAAAAATTGAAACCTAGTCTAGATGTCCTATTATTTATGACTTTTTCATAATCATGATTGTACAAGGAGGTCACTAGCATTTCAAACACTTTACCACAACCAAAATGTAACTTCTTATTTGCATGACAAATCAAATCCAGCATCTACAATTTGGTTACAAAGAAACCAATTGCTGTATTTTTCATTGCATCTTTCAAGTGGTGGTGGTAATTCAACTTTTTTTTAATCTTCAAACACTATCTATTTAGGAAGAAAGTAATTACAAACACACAATCTGCAGAATCTATCAGTTTATCAATTGGTGTAAACTAATCCAATTACCAGCGTGATAAAATATATCACAAAACGTTTTACTGGTCCAGTGTCGCCCTCTTTTGCATCTTTTGAAATTCTACCAACCAAACATTAATTTATGATTCCAAACATTGTAGTAATAACACTATGAGCCTTTTGAAATGAAGTATTTGTTTTGGATATCACAAACATACATAAATAGGCCACATTAAATATCGAATATAATGTCAATAATAATTATAATATATGTTAATATGCATTATGCAAATATGTGTAAACAAAGCGAAAAGTGTTATTATCCATAAATTCAAAATAGAACAAATAAACATTTCGTAATCAAAATATTGTTTTAATTGCACCCTAAACAAAATGCACTAGAGCAGTGGCGTCCATCTGAATGGAGGTTACTCTCGGTCACTTAATTATGCTGCCTCCCGTTGGCCCTAGTGTTTATTTTATGGGAGGAATTCAACATAGAGGCAAAGAATGTGTTTATTTAACCTATCTCTAACAAAGCCAAAGTCAGCTCTACAAACAGGTAGGAGAAATATCCCTTACTTACCAAAAAGTGTTTGTTCTGGTGTACTTGAAAAAGATACATAGATATTTGCCAGAATTATCCAAACGGTGACCAAAAAGGTATTTTCTTTTCCCATATTATTGTTGATCCAGAGGTTTCTCCGTCAAGTCCCGAATGAAAAGTTCCTTGTATGTTGGTTTAGGAGTAATAGATCCAATTGTATAGGTCAGTAGGACCACTGCTCTGGTCAAAAAGTAGATCTGATTTGTGATCAGAGTGAAGTTACTTATGAAGTCTGCCACAATTGCCCCTCCAAGTCGTCTTTATGAGTGGCTCATTTGAATAAACAAACCCCATTGGTCTGAAGTGAGTGGGCTGGGCTTGAACTGGTTCCCCAAACGCAAAATGGCCCAAAAAGCTCTCTCTGCCCTATCACCGGTGTGCTTCACATATGGAAATGTTAAAAGATTTGCTGTTTTAGCTTTCATTTGTAGTGATACTTTATGTGTTTATTCAATTCAGAATAATATTTTGTCTTGGTAAAAATATTTCACATGTTCACCAAACGATTTACTTGCTATTTAGAGTTTCAATGCTATAGTCTAATTCTTTAAAAAATAAAAACATATTCAAGTAATATATTTATATATATATATTTTTAAAACATTTATTCGAAATGGCCTTCTATGTAGGTGTCTGAGTTATGTAGTCTGTACATACCTCATGCTCCAGTTTTGGCTCTTGTGTGATTTACCATGCTGTATAACTGGAGCATTTCCTAAGACATGCGGCTTGACAAATGTAATTCGAAAACCAGTGTTAAGTAACAATACACATTTTCTATATTTAGGAATCTTAATATAGGCCTATGTCTATCCAAATATATCTATATCTCTCTCTCTCTCTCTCTCTCTCTCTCTCTATATATATATATATATATATATATATATATATATATATATATATAAAGCGAAAAGTGAAAGTTTATGCGTCATATTCTGCTAAATGCAGGGACACTATTGGTGCTGAAAGAACTATCCTATACAGGCTATCAATATTTATTCAATAAAATGTGTCGATTTAATTTTGAATCTACTTGCGAAATGTCAAACTTGTGGTATTATATACGTTTAAATCCGTTATGAAATATATTGTAGGCTAATAAACTCGAAAACATGTTGAATTGACATTCCTGGAAATAAAACGATGTACAGAATTAATCCGATTTGGCGTCTGACTCGATCTGTGGCATAATAGAACACTTCTTCAGACAACCCCAGTGACAACAATAGCCTACACTCTTGGCACTTGCCTATACTGAGAACGTCGTGGTGGACACTATTCCCACGAGGGAGAGGTGCAATGGGTGTGTTGAGTAAGCCCCTTATCTCATTGGTCGATCATTGCTGAACAATTACTTTCAGCTGAATTTGGAAATGACTTAGTTCGATTGACTCACAAATGATGCCACAAGACCATCTCCCAGTGTCTTGTGAGTGTGCCTGCATATACCAGGGTTCTCTGTTGAAATTCAGAAGGACATATTTTAATGCATGATGTTAACATCTGCAGGACTGAACTGCACAAAGCAGTCTCTTGGCATTCTCGAATATGAAACCAGATGTTTAAAACACAATTCATATAGTATGTTGGCAGCTAAACAGTTTTAAGGCTCTGTTAACTTTAATCTCTC
The DNA here is from genome assembly GCF_020615455.1 of Coregonus clupeaformis. NCBI lineage: Eukaryota > Metazoa > Chordata > Actinopteri > Salmoniformes > Salmonidae > Coregonus > Coregonus clupeaformis. Next base: position 49,816,838 of record NC_059211.1, on the reverse strand, counting down.
TTGCAAGTAGTGCAAAATATTTTTTTAGATTGAAATTACACTGGTGGAGAGGGAGTGGTGTGGGTGTGAAATTAGTGTGACCATATGACTGGTTTTATGAACAGTGAGTATATCACTCACTCATGTCTTGATAGAGAGTGACGCATCCCAATGTCTTACTCTAACACATGGGCTTGTTTTTATGAAGACATTTTTTAAAATAATAATCTATGCACTCACTAACTGTAAGTCGCTCTTGATAATAGCGTCTGCTAAATTACTAAAATGTAAATGTAATGTAAATGTTTTCTCCTCCACATTTGTCTTGTACATCAGTCAAAACATATATTAACTTGAGGGTCAACATGACATAGCTTGATGAGAGTGCAATAACATGTACTGTTTGATTGAGGATAGAATATCATTGGTCCATAAGCATGATGCATATCCACATTTCTGACTAAGTAATGTGAATGTAAATAGCTTGTCCATTCCAAACATATATCTCACACTGCAGTAATACTTTTCCACTAAATCTCATCTATAGAAACAAACTCTCTAAAACAAGCAAAAACCGAAGTCAGGGGAGCATATATAAACTTAGTGTTATTTGTCAGGGAGGCCTTGTGCTTTGCCCTCGCTACAAAATTACCCACAGATGCATCTGAGTTGACGTTTAAAGAGGTTCTGTGTATCTAATGTGTACAGTAACTTATGCAGGTCACCTTAAGTGACCTGACTGTAAACCTGTGAACTTTGTATATTTTCCGAGTGCAAATACAGCATTGTTGGCCAAATAAAAACTACAGATAAACTACACTTTTTCTGGTAATCATTCAACTAAGCCTTCCCATTCCAAATATATTGTTTCTTAAAATGTTCTCCAGTGATGTGCATAAAACTAAAGGAATTTATGCTTAGCAAGACGAAAGTGCCCAACCCAGTGTTTAAGATGGTATTGACGCCTAACCTTGGTCTGTGATATCTAACCCACTGAAGACACATTGTAATTAAGAAGAAAGATGCCTATTGGCTGCGCTCCCGCTATATCTCCCTTATCTCAGACAGACTATCCAATGAGGTTGACATCTTTGGCCCAAGGGGGAACCATTATGGTAGAATAAATGTAATCGTGACTGTGCAATCCACAATACACGCCTGTGGGCTTTCCTGACAACACTGAGGAAAAGTCTACTTGACTCTTCAATTGGTATGGCTTATTAATAAACAGACCCACAGACCCACATTTCCCAACAACCACTTCAGAGAGGAGATCTAAAGAATACCATGTGGAGACAGCTGGACATGCAGAGGAAGAGAGAGACAGAGACACAGAGAGAAAGACAGAGCGAGAGAGATCGAGATGACAAACATAGAGCCAGATAGCTGGAAGCGCTATCTGTTGAGGAAATTAAAAGCTCACTGTCTGAAAAAAAAATGTCTAAAAATGTTTTGAATGAAAACAGCATGCGTGACATACAACAAACATGATCATTCACCAAAGAATGCACCGTGACATTATTGCCATAATGCAAACTCCAGTCTAAAAAGCCTGCAGCTCTTTTTAGGAGATCAACGAGCCCTGTGAGCATGAATGACTAACGTTTACATGAGTAATAAATATACTGAACAAAAATATAAACGCAACATGCAACAATTTCAACGATTTTACTGAGTTACAGTTCATGTAAGTGCATCAGTAAATTGAAATAAATTCATTAGGCCCTAATTATGGATTTCACATGATAGGGCAGGGGCACAGCCATGGGTGGGGCTGGGAGGGCATAGGCCCACCCACTGGGGAGCCAGGCCCACCCACTGGGGAGCCAGGCCCAGCCAATCAGAATTATATTTTCCCCACAAAAGGGCTTTATTACAGACAGAAATACTCCTCAGTTTCATCAGCTGTCCGGGTGGCTGGTCTCAGACGATCCCGCAGGTGAAGAAGCCGGATGTGGAGGTCCTTTTATTGTCCCCAGCACAAGGTGCACCTGTGTAATGATCATGCTGTTTAATCAGCTTCTTGATATGCCGCACCTGTCAGGTGGCTGGATTATCTTGGCAAAGGAGAAATGCTCACTAACAGGGATGTAAACAAATTTGTGCACAAAATTTGAGAGAAATAAGCTTTTTGTGCGTATTTGATCTTTTACTTCAACTCACACTTTACATGTTGTGTTTATATTTTTGTTCAGTATACTTATGTATATAAACATGTATATGTAGTAAATACTACTCCATCTGGTCTCCTCACTCTCTTTGGATCACACAAACTCACACAGGTCCTCCAGCTGAGTCTGCAGTCAATCCATTGTTTATAAGAACTCTTCAACCCTCTTCAAAAGAGCCCATATCTGCATCAAACAGCAACACTGCCAAGGTGTCCAGTGTCCTCACGCCAAACCCCCATTTGATTACTCACAGAGTGGATACGCTGTGGGAAAACTGTAAACAAGCATAAACTTAACTTAGTTACTCAGCCTGATGAAACACAAATATGTTTCAGGAGGAAGCCAGCGGTGAATCCATGTGTACAGTGCTGTTTGGCTGCAGGACTTTAGCTTGTGGTTTCAACATTCAGGGGAGTGTGTATTCTTTGCTTTAGCTGTAGGCCAAGCTGTACGTCCAAGCCCTTTGGTCTTGCAGTGTGTAATGAGTATATTGTCTGTGTATACTGTCTATGATGTACTGCAGTGGATTCAGCACTTTTTCCACTATGACCCACCAAAAGCGTTTTGCTTGTGACCTACCAAGTCAACACAAAACCAATGTTTCTAAATAGGATCCTGTCTTCAGTCGCAATCCTCCAGTGGGTCGCAACTCCTCATTTGGGAAACACTGTATATCATGAAACCTTCTGCTCTTTTCTTCCTCCTCTCCTCCCCTCCTCTAATCCTCCTCTCCTCTTTTGCTCAGCTGGGAGACTGTTCCCAGAGGCCATTGGTAATGCTGTCTACAGCTGTGCCTTTTCCAACACCGCCTACAGTAAACTCGCCACCTCACCTCACCCCAGCCCCAAACCCATATCTCCATCTATCAAGGACCCCCGCCGGCCTGTCCTAGCACACACATGTTGACCCTCTGCCCTGGACCTTGTGCTCGGGGAGCGAGGAAGCGAGGGAGGGAGGGAAAAAGGGAGGGGAAAAGGAAGGAGTAGAGGGACACTCCTATAAACTGTAGAATTTATTGTTGATTGAAAAAGGTCACATAGCACTGTTGTTTTTCAGATGTGTCCTGCATACTGAGTTCTTTATCTGAAAGTGGGTTTGTTGTATTTCCAGTCGTTCCCCCTATCGCCATGTCCTAGACACAACTGGAGAAGACCAAGGTGCTGCTAAAGGCCTCGAGGCCAGCTCAGCTGAGCTGAAATGTAAAAAACACACAAGTAGCCATTAAAACAATTAAAGCAACCCACATGGCTTATTTCAGTGGGACATTTAAGAGCTAAAGAAAGCACTAATGTGTGACAACACACAAGATGTTGTCTCCATGTTTGTAAGTCCTTAATTGTTACCCAGAAATGATTTGATATTGAGATAGAAACGGCTGCATTGGACCTTTAAAGCGCAGGGACATTGAGCCTTGCAGGGGGGAACCAGTTTGGCCTCTTATAAGAACCAGACTGTTGTAAGTCCACTCCTCCTCCTCCTCATTCTACTTACACAATCATATTTGGAGACATTCCGTCTATCTAAACCAGTGGTGTGTTCAGTCCACCCTGACCTGAATGAACAGTCCTTAGGGGTTAGTTATGACTGATTAGACAGCTGCAGTACAGCTGCAGTTATTTACATTTTTAAATTTTTGTCATTTAGCAGACGCTCTTATCCAGAGCGACTTACAGTTATATATTGTGAAACCTTATTCTATATTATACATAGCAAGCGGTACCGGAGCGGCAAGCGGTACCCGAGTGCCAAGTCTAGGTCCAAAAGGCTTCTTAACAGCTTCTACCCCCCAAGCCATAAGACTCCTGAACAGCTAATCATGGCTACCCGGACTATTTGCATTGTCCCCCTCACCCCACCCCACCCCACCCCCTCTTTTACGCTGCTGCTACTCTATTTATTATCTATGCATAGTCACTTTAACTCTACCCACATGTACATATTATCTCAATTACCTCGACTAACCGGTGCCCCCGCACATTGACTCTGTACCAGTACCCCCTGTATATAGCCTCGCTATTGTTATTTTTATTTTACTGCTGCTCTTTAATTATTGTTTATTTTTATTTTTGTAACTTATCTATTTTTTTATTTTCTTAAAACTGCCTTGTTGGTTAAGGGCTTGTAAGTAAGCATTTCACTGTAAGGTCTACACCTGTTGTATTCGGCGCATGTGGCAAATAACATTTGATTTGATTTGACATGCCGATGTCCGCTACTGTACTGCCGATGCCCACTCAGAGATGTGCTGTGTCAGGTATGTAACACACACATACACACACACACACACACACACACACACACACACACACACACACACACACACACACACACACACATGCACACATACATGTGCCCAACCACATACAGTGCTTTCAGAAAGTATTCACATCCCTTGACTTTTTCCATATTTTGTTGTCTTACAAAGTGGGATTAAAATTGATTTAATTGTCATTTTTTGTCAACGATCTACACAAAATACTCTGTAATGTCAAAGTAGAAGTAAAATACTAACATTTGTAAACAATTCATAAAAAATAAAACACTAATATATCTTGATTAGATAAGTATTCAACCCCCTGAGTCAATACATGTTAGAATCACCTATGGCAGCGATTACAGCTGTGAGTCTTTCTGGGTAGGTCTCAAAGAGCATTCCACACCTGGATTGTGCAACATTTGCCCATTATTCTTTTCAAAAGTCTTCAAGCTCTGTCAAATGGTTGTTGATCATTGCTAGACAACCATTTTTAGGTCTTTCCATAGATTTCAAGCAGATTTGAATCAAAACTGTAACTCGGCCAATCGGCCAATTCACTCTCTTCTTGGTAAGCAATTCCAGTGTCGATTTGTTCTTGTGTTTTAGATTATTGTCCTGCTGAAAGGTGAATTAATCTCCTAGTGTGTCACGATCGTCCTGAGAAGAAGCGGGCCAAGGCGCAGCGTGATATGCGTACATAATATTTATTGAATGTACAACACAACGAACAAAACAACAAACGATACGAAACGTGAAGTCCTATGGTTACACAAACCAAACGGAACAAGATACCACACCAAAACAATGCCAAACGGCTACCTAAGTATGGCTCCCAATCAGAGACAACGAGCTACAGCCGTCTCTGATTGGGAACCACCCTGGCCAACATAGAAATACCAAACTAGAACACAAAACAATGAAAACTCACACCCTGGCTCAACATACAAGAGTCCCCAGAGCCAGGGCGTGACAGTACCCCCCCCCCCAAAGGCGTGGACTCCGACCGTGCCAACCAAACACAACAGGGGAGGGGCCGGGTGGGCACTCCGCCTCGGCGGCGGATCCGGCTCCGGGCATGATCCCCACTCCCTCTCTAACCCCCCAAAGCGCCCCTGGTCCGGTCTGGCCCTGCTGGCCGGAGCTGGACTGAACACTGGTGGAGCGGATTGCTCTAGCTCCGGAGTGGAGCAGCTGACCAGTGCCGGACCAGGCACCGGTGGAACAGGCACGGACTGTGCCGGACTGACGACGCGCACCACAGGCTGGGTGCGGGGAGCAGGGCCGGGCCGGACCGGGCTGACGACGCGCACCATTGGCTTGGTGCGGGGAGCAGGGACGGGCCGAACCGGGCTGACGACGCGCACCACTGGCTTGGTGCGGGAAGCAGGAACGGGCCGGACCGGGCTGGCGACGCGCACCACTGGCTTGGTGCGAGGGGCAGGAACAGGCCGGACCGGGCTGGCGACGCGCACCACAGGCTTGGTGCGAGGGGCAGGAACATGCCGGACCAGGCTGGCGACGCGCACCACAGGCTCGGTGCGAGGGACAGGAACAAGCCGGACCGTACTGGGGACACACACCACTGGCCCTACGCGGGGATCAGGAACGGGCCGGACCGGACTGGCAACACACCCCAGTACCTCTCGCCGTGCCTCTACATTCTCCTTCCCCCTGGTGACCAGTGACTCCCGTAACCTGGTGGCCTCCTTTGCCAACCCGCTGAACCACTCTATCCCGGCCTCCTGCTGCCCCGTCGTCCACGGCGTGAGCCCCCCCCTAAAAAATGTCTGGGCGTCTCTCCTCCCCGTGGGCCAGGCCTCCATGGCTCTCGCCAGACTCTCGCTCCTCTGCTCCCAAGTCCAGCCTCTCTCCTCCTCACGCTGCTTGACCCAGTCGAGGTGGTATCTTCTGTCACGATCGTCTTGAGAAGAAGCAGGCCAAGGCGCAGCGTGATATGCGTACATAATATTTATTGAATGTACAACACAACGAACAAAACAACAAACGATACGAAACGTGAAGTCCTACGGTTACACAAACCAAACGGAACAAGATACCACACCAAAACAATGCCAAACGGCTACCTAAGTATGGCTCCCAATCAGAGACAACGAGCTACAGCCGTCTCTGATTGGGAACCACCCTGGCCAACATAGAAATACCAAACTAGAACACAAAACAATGAAAACTCACAACCTGGCTCAACATACAAGAGTCCCCAGAGCCAGGGCGTGACATAGTGTTTGGTGGAAAGCAGACTGAACCAGGTTTTCCTCTAGGATTTTGCCTGTGCTTAGCTCCATTCCGTTTATTTTTATTCTTAAAAACTCCCCAGTCCTTAATGAAATTTTGGCATACCCATAACATGAATCAGCCACCATTATGCTTGTAAATATGGAGAATGGTGCTGAGTAATGTGTTGTATTTGATTTCCCCCATAACACTTTGTATTCAGGACAAAAAGTTAATTGCTTTGCCACATTTTTTTTGCAGTATTACTTTAGTGCTTTGTTGCAAACAGGATGCATGTTTTGGAATATTTGTACTCTGTACAGGCTTCATTCTTTTCACTCTATCAATTAGGTTAGTATTGTGGAGTAACTACGATGTTGTTGATCTATGCTCAGTTTTCTCCTATCACAGCCATTACACTCTGTAACTGTTTTAAAGTCACCATTGGCCTCATATTTTACATTGTTTTATTTATTTAACTAGGCAAGTCTTTCCTCTCCGGCAACTGAGTTAGGAAGGACGCCTGTATCTTTGTAGTGACTGGGTGTATTGATACACCATCCAAAGTGTAATTAATTAACTTCACCATGCTCAAAGGGATATTCAATGTCTGTTTTTAGGTGCCCTTCTATAGGTGCCCTTCTTTGCGAGGCATTGGAAAACCTCCCTGGTCTTTGAGGTTGAATCTGTGTTTGAAATTCACTGTTCAACTGAGGGGCCTTACAGATAATTGTATGTGTGGGGTACAGAGATGATGTAGTCATTCAAAAATCATGTCAAACACTATTATTGCACACAGAGTGAGATTATGTGACTTGTTAAGCAAATTCTTACTCCTGAACTTATTTAGGCTTGCCATAATGAAGGGGTTGAATACTTATTGACTCAAGACATTTCTGCTTTTTATTTGTAATACATTTTGAAAAATTTGGAAAAACAGAATTCCACTTTGACATTATGGAGTATTGTGTGTAGGCCAGTGACACAACATCTCAATGTAATCCATTTTCAATTCAGGCTGTAACACAACAAAATGTGGAAAAGGTCAACGGGTGTGAATACTTTCTGAAGGCACTGTACACACACATTCACATCACACACATACTTAGAAATGGGAAACGTGTGTTTTGCTACATGATGTTCCCTCTGTGTAGGAGACTTGCCTTCGTAACTGGTATAAAAGAGGGATTTCATGAAGGCAAGGGTACTCCATGTCCTTTTACTAATGCTTTTCTCAATTCTAACAGTGGAGCTTCCTCAGAGGAGGAAGGGGAGGACCATCCTCTTCAGTGAAATTTTTTTTGTTTGTTTTATAGTGAAACACTAAAAAAGTTATTATTTTTAGATACAACTTTACTAAATATATTCATATGTCACCAAATAATTGATTAAAACACACTGTTTTGCAATGAAGGTCTATAGTAACTTCAACATCACTCTCTGGGGTAGCAAAATGGTGTAGCCGGAGGACAGCTAGCTTCTGTCCTCCTCTGGGTACATTGACTTCAATACAAAACCTAGGAGGCTCGTAGGCCTCACCCCCTTCCATAGACCTACATGGTAATTGTGACCACTTCCGGAGGATGTCCTCCAACCAATCAAAGCTTTTTCAGTATGAACTGACATGTTGTCCATCCAATCATAGGATTAGGATCAGAGAATGAACATAGTGTGTTGTATTGGGGTTGTGCCGCAGAGCATTATGGGGGGGATTTATGTGTTGAGAAGCTTGGTGAGTTGGTGACATTTTTGGATAGAGATTAAAAAGTGATAGTTGAGCATTTCTTGGATATTACTCAATTCAAATTAGTTTCTTCAAATTACAGGAGATGGAGGAGGTAGATTATAAATTGTTTTCTTGGTTTTATAACTTTATTTTTGTGTCCAGTTAGTGCAATTTATTTCAATTTGCCTTGCTAACTTCAGTAGCAAGTAGCAGTAGCTAGCTAGCTAGCTACCAGCTCGAGTGTGCACCTTTCGCCGCCAACACTACCGCAAATTTTGTTGACATTTTGTCGAAGAACCCCTTTCATACTCTGGGGTACACGGAGAAGGTGCGAATTAAAACCGAGGGTCGACCTCTGCCTGAGATCAGTTTCATGAAGAAGGATGAAAAGGTGAGGGCGTTCAATACCAATTGGTATCAAAAGTATAGCTGGTTAACAGGGAGCCTTTCATCAAGCTGCCTGTGTTGCTGGCCTTGCCTGCTTTTTGGAAAGTTTGAGCCTTGGTCGAAAGGTGGGTACATGACCTGAAGAACATCGATCATTTAGCTAAACGGCAAAACAAAAGCAGGGAGCATATAAATGCCCACATCAGATTCAAGCTTCTGGGAAAAAGCTGCATCGATCATGACGAAGGTCTGCGATTCAAACTGCGCAACACAACGAGAAAGTAAGAAGAAACAGGGATGTTCTCAAGCGGCTTATCAACATCACTGCGTTTTTGGGCATGCAAGAATTGGCTTTTAGAGGACATGACGAGAGGGAAAGTTCCGCTAAGTGCAACTACAAGGAGCTTGCAGTGGTAATTGCACGTTACGATGCTTTACTTGCTGAACATATGGAACTTTGTACTGTCTTTTCTGGGATGATACCTTATTTACATAAGTATTCAGACCCTTTGCGATGAGACTCGTAATTGAGCTCAGATGCATCCTGTTTCCATTGATCATCCTTGAGATGTTTCTACAACTTGATTGGACATGATTTTGAAAGGCATACAACAGTTTATAGAAGGTCCCACAGTTGTCAGAGCACAGGCACAGATCTGGGGGAAGGGTACCACAAAAATTCTGCAGCAATGAAGGTCCCCAAGAACACAGTGGCCTCCATCATTCTGAAATGGAAGAAGTTTGGAACCACCAAGACTCTTCCTAGAGCTGGCCGCCCGGCCAAACTGAGCAATTGGGGGAGAAGGGCCTTGGTAAGGGAGGTGACCCAAGAACCAGATGGTCACTCCAGTGTTCCTCTGTGGATACACACACACACACACACACACACACACACACACACACACACACACACACACACACACACACACACACACACACACACACACACACACACACACACACACACACACACACACACACACACACACACACACACACACACACACACATATATATTATATATACAGTGGGGGAAAAAAGTATTTAGTCAGCCACCAATTGTGCAAGTTCTCCCACTTAAAAAGATGAGAGAGGCCTGTAATTTTCATCATAGGTACACGTCAACTATGAGAGACAAATTGAGAAAAAAAAATCCAGAAAATTACATTGTAGGATTTTTAATGAATTTATTTGCAAATTATGGTGGAAAATAAGTATTTGGTCACCTACAAATAAGCAAGATTTCTGGCTCTCACAGACCTGTAACTTATTCTTTAAGAGGCTCCTCTGTCCTCCACTCGTTACCTGTATTAATGGCACCTGTTTGAACTTGTTATCAGTATAAAAGACACCTGTCCACAACCTCAAACAGTCACACTCCAAACTCCACTATGGCCAAGACCAAAAAGCTGTCAAAGGACACCAGAAACAAAATTGTAGACCTGCACCAGGCTGGGAAGACTGAATCTGCAATAGGTAAGCAGCTTGGTTTGAAGAAATCAACTGTGGGAGCAATTATTAGGAAATGGAAGACATACAAGACCACTGATAATCTCCCTCGATCTGGGGCTCCACGCAAGATCTCACCCCGTGGGGTCAAAATGATCACAAGAACGGTGAGCAAAAATCCCAGAACCACACGGGGGGGACCTAGTGAATGACCTGCAGAGAGCTGGGACCAAAGTAACAAAGCCTACCATCAGTAACACACTACGCCGCCAGGGACTCAAATCCTGCAGTGCCAGACGTGTCGCCCTGCTTAAGCCAGTACATGTCCAGGCCCGTCTGAAGTTTGCTAGAGTGCATTTGGATGATCCAGAAGAGGATTGGGAGAATGTCATATGGTCAGATGAAACCAAAATAGAACTTTTTGGTAAAAACTCAACTCGTCGTGTTTGGAGGACAAAGAATGCTGAGTTGCATCCAAAGAACACCATACCTACTGTGAAGCATGGGGGTGGAAACATCATGCTTTGGGGCTGTTTTTCTGCAAAGGGACCAGGACGACTGATCCGTGTAAAGGAAAGAATGAATGGGGCCATGTATCGTGAGATTTTGAGTGAAAACCTCCTTCCATCAGCAAGGGCATTGAAGATGAAACGTGGCTGGGTCTTTCAGCATGACAATGATCCCAAACACACCGCCCGGGCAACGAAGGAGTGGCTTCGTAAGAAGCATTTCAAGGTCCTGGAGTGGCCTAGCCAGTCTCCAGATCTCAACCCCATAGAAAATCTTTGGAGGGAGTTGAAAGTCCGTGTTGCCCAGCGACAGCCCCAAAACATCACTGCTCTAGAGGAGATCTGCATGGAGGAATGGGCCAAAATACCAGCAACAGTGTGTGAAAACCTTGTGAAGACTTACAGAAAACGTTTGACCTGTGTCATTGCCAACAAAGGGTATATAACAAAGTATTGAGAAACTTCTGTCATTGACCAAATACTTATTTTCCACCATAATTTGAAAATAAATTCATAAAAAATCCTACAATGTGATTTTCTGGATTTTTTTCCCTCATTTTGTCTGTCATAGTTGACGTGTACCTATGATGAAAATTACAGGCCTCTCTCATCTTTTTAAGTGGGAGAACTTGCACAATTGGTGGCTGACTAAATACTTTTTCCCCCACTGTATATATAATATATATGTGTGTGTGTGTGTGTGTGTGTGTGTGTGTGTGTGTGTGTGTGTGTGTGTGTGTGTGTGTGTGTGTGTGTGTGTGTGTGTGTGTGTGTGTGTGTGTGTGTGTGTGTGTATATGTATCCTTTTAAATATTTTGTAGAAAAGTGGTGACAAAGTGCCCAAAAATCTACCAAAATTACTGATAACATACAGTACCAGTCAAAAGTTTGGACACACCTACTCATTCAAGGGTTTTTCTTAATTTTTACTATTTTCTACATTGTAGAATGATAGTGAAGACATCAAAACTATGAAATAACACACATGGAATCATGTAGTAACCAAAAAAGTGCTAAACAAATCAAAATATACAGTGGGGAAAAAACTATTTAGTCAGCCACCAATTGTGCAAGTTCTCCCACTTAAAAAGATGAGAGAGGCCTGCAATTTTCATCATAGGTACACGTCAACTATGACAGACCAATTGAGGAAAAAAAATCCAGAAAATCACATTGTAGGATTTTTAATGAATTTATTTGCAAATTATGGTGGAAAATAAGTATTTGGTCACCTACAAACAAGCAAGATTTCTGGCTCTCACAGACCTGTAACTTCTTCTTTAAGAGGCTCCTCTGTCCTCCACTCGTTACCTGTATTAATGGCACCTGTTTAAACATGTTATCAGTATAAAAGACACCTGTCCACAACCTCAAATAGTCACACTCCAAACTCCACTATGGCCAAGACCAAAGAGCTGTCAAAGGACACCAGAAACAAAATTGTAGACCTGCACCAGGCTGGGAAGACTGAATCTGCAATAGGTAAGTAGCTTGGGTTGAAAAAATCAACTGTGGGAGCAATTATTAGGAAATGGAAGACATACAAGACCACTGATAATCTCCCTCGATCTGGGGCTCCACGCAAGATCTCACCCCGTGGGGTCAAAATGATCACAAGAACGGTGAGCAAAAATCCCAGAACCACACGGGGGGACCTAGTGAATGACCTGCAGAGAGCTGGGACCAAAGTAACAAAGTCTACCATCAGTAACACACTACGCCGCCAGGGACTCAAATCCTGCAGTGCCAGACGTGTCGCCCTGCTTAAGCCAGTACATGTCCAGGCCCGTCTGAAGTTTGCTCGAGTGCATTTGGATGATCAAGAAGAGGATTGGGAGAATGTCATATGGTCAGATGAAACCAAAATAGAACTTTTTGGTAAAAACTCTACTCGTCGTGTTTGGAGGACAAAGAATGCTGAGTTGCATCCAAAGAACACCATACCTACTGTGAAGCATAGGGGTGGAAACATCATGCTTTGGGGCTGTTTTTCTGCAAAGGGACCAGGACGACTGATCCGTGTAAAGGAAAGAATGAATGGGGCCATGTATCGTGAGATTTTGAGTGAAAACCTCCTTCCATCAGCAAGGGCATTGAAGATGAAACGTGGCTGGGTCTTTCAGCATGACAGTGATCCCAAACACACCGCCCAGGCAACGAAGGAGTGGCTTCGTAAGAAGCATTTCAAGGTCCTGGAGTGGCCTAGCCAGTCTCCAGATCTCAACCCCATAGAAAATCTTTGGAGGGAGTTGAAAGTCCGTGTTGCCCAGCGACAGCCCCAAAACATCACTGCTCTAGAGGAGATCTGCATGGAGGAATGGGCCAAAAAAACAGCAACAGTGTGTGAAAACCTTGTGAAGACTTACAGAAAACGTTTGACCTGTGTCATTGCCAACAAAGGGTAAATAATAAAGTATTGAGAAACTTTTGTTATTGACCAAATACTTATTTTCCACCATAATTTGAAAATAAATTCATTAGAAATCCTACAATGTGATTTTCTGGATTTTTTTCCCTCATTTTGTCTGTCATAGTTGACGTGTACCTATGATGAAAATTACAGACCTCTCTCATCTTTTTAAGTGGGAGAACTTGCACAATTGGTGGCTGACTAAATACTTTTTTCCCCCACTGTATGTTATATTTGAGATTCTTCAAAGTAGCCACCAGTTGCCTTGATGACAGCTTTGCACACACTTGGCATTCTCTCAACCAGCTTCATGAGATAGTCACCTGGAATGCATTTCAATTAACAGGTGTGCCTTATTGAAAGTTAATTTGTGGAATTTCTTTCCTTCTTAATGCGTTTGAGCCAATCAGTTGTGTTGTGACAAGTTAGGGGGGTATACAGAAGATAGCCCTATTTGGTAAAAGACCAAGTCCATATTATGGCAAGAACAGCTCAAATAAGCAAAGAGAAACGACAATCCATCATTACTTTAAGACATTAAGGTCAGTCAATACAGAACATTTCTTTGAAAGTTTCTTCAAGTGCAGTCGCAAAAACCATCAAGCGCTATAATGAAACTGGCTCTCATGAGTACCGCCACAGGAAAGGAAGACCCAGAGTTACCTCTGCTGCAGAGGATAAATTCATTAGAGTTAACTGCACCTCAAATTGCAGCCCAAATAAATGCTTCACAGAGTTCAAGTAACGGACACATCTCAACATCAACTGTTCAGAGGAGACTGCGTGAATCAGGCCTTCATGGTCGAATTGTTGCAAAGAAACCACTACTAAAGGACACCAATAAGAAGAAGAGACTTGCTTGGGCCAAGAAACACGAGCAATGGACATTAGACCGGTGGAAATCTGTCCTTTGGTCTGATGAGTAAAAATGTGAGAATTTTGGTTCCAACCGCCTTGTCTTTGTGAGACGCAAAGTAGGTGAACGGATGATCTCTGCATGTGTGGTTCCCACCGTGAAGCATGGAGGAGGAGGTGATTTATTTAGAATTCAAGGCACACTTAACCAGCATGGCTACCACAGCATTCTGCAGCGATACGCCATCCCATCTGGTTTGTGCTTAATGGGACTATCATTTGTTTTTCAACAGGACAATGACCCAACACACCTCCAGGCTGTGTAAGGGCTATTTGACCAAGAAGGAGAGTGATGGAGTGCTGCATCAGATTACCTGGCCTCCACAATCACCCAACCTCAACCCAATTGAGATGGTTTGTAATGAGTTGGACCGCAGAGTGAATGAAAACCAACCAACAAGTGCTGAGCATATGTGTTAACTCCTTCAAGACTGTTTGAAAAGCATTCCTCATGAAGCTGGTTGAGAGAATGCCAAGAGTGTGCAAAGCTGTCATTAAGGCAATGGGTGGCTACTTTGAAGAATCTAACATCTAAAATATATTTTGATTTGTTTAACACTTTTTTGGTTACTACATGATTCCATATGTGTTATTTCATCGTTTTGATGTCTTCACTATTATTCTAATTATTCTATAAACCCTTGAATGAGTAGATGTGTCCAAACTTTTGACTGGTAGTGTATATATTCTTAATTCATTACTTACTTAGATTTGTGTGTATTGGGTATATGTTGTGAAATTGTTAGACATTACTTGTTAGATATTACTGCACTGTCGAAGCTAGAAGCACAAGGATTTCGCTACACCCGCAATAACATCTCTTAAATAATAATAATAATAATAAGCCATTTAGCAGACGCTTTTATCCAAAGCGACTTACAGTCATGCGTGCATACATTTTTGTGTATGGGTGGTCCCGGGGATCGAACCCACTACCTTGGCGTTACAAGCGCCGTGCTCTACCAGCTGAGCTACAGAGGACCACGTTTATTGTTAATTTTTTTAAACATGTGTATGTGACCAATAAAATTTGATTTGAAGTCATAACATTAAGATATCATTTACAGTGCCTTCTTGACTTATTCCAGATTTTGTTGTTACAGCCTGAATTCAAAATGGATTACATATATTTTTTTCTCTCACCCTTCTACACACAATAGCCCATGATGTCAAAATGAAAACAACATGTTTTATATACATTTTTCAAATGTATTCAAAATAAAATGCAGAAATATCTCATTTTAAGAAAGTATTCACAATACATGTTAGGCAATACATGTTAGAATCACTTTTGGCAGCTATTACAGTTGTGAGTCCTTCTGGTTAAGTCTCTAAGAGCTTTGCACACCTGGAGCGGGACTCTAACCCGGACGCTTATAAGAAATCCCGCTATGCCCTCCGACGAACCATCAAACAGGCATAGAGTCAATACAGGACTAAGATTGAATCGTACTACACCGGCTCTGACGCTCGTCGGATGTGGCAGGGCTTGAAAACTATTACAGACTACAAAGGGAAGCACAGCCTTGAGCTGCCCAGTGACACAATACTTCCAGACGAGCTAAACCACTTCTATGCTCGCTTCGAGGCAAGCAACACTGAAACATGCATGAGAGCACCAGCTGTTCCGGATGACTATGTGATCACGCTCTCCGTAGCCGATGTGAGTAAGACTTTTAAGCAGGTCAACATTCACAAGGCCGCAGGGCCAGACGGATTACCAGGACGTGTACTCCGAGCATGTGCTGACCAACTGGCAAGTGTCTTCACTGACATTTTCAACATGTCCCTGACTGAGTCTGTAATACCAACATGTTTCAAGCAGACCACCATAGTCCCCGTGCCCAAGGACACTAAGATAACCTGCCTAAATGACTACCGACCCGTAGCACTGACATCTTTAGCCATGAAGTGCTTTGAAAGGCTGGTCATGGCTCACATAAACACCATTATCCCAGAAACCCTAGACCCACTCCAATTTGCATACCGCCCCAACAGATCCACAGATGATGCAATCTCTATTGCACTCCACACTGCCCTTTCCCACATGGACAAGAGGAACACCTACGTGAGAATGCTATTCATTGACTACAGCTCAGCATTCAACACCATAGTGCCCTCAAAGCTCATCACTAAGCTAAGGATCCTGGGACTAAAGACCTCCCTCTGCAACTGGATCCTGGACTTCCTGACGGGCCGCCCCCAGGTGGTAAGGGTAGGTAACAACACATCTGCCACACTGATCCTCAACACGGGGGCCCCTCAGGGGTGCGTGCTCAGTCCCCTCCTGTACTCCCTGTTCACCCATGACTGCATGGCCAGGCACGACTCCAACACCATCATTAAGTTTTCCGACGACACAACAGTGGTAGGCCTGATCACCGACAGCGATGAGACAGCCTATAGGGAGGAGGTCAGAGACCTGGCCGTGTGGTGCCAGGATAACAACCTCTCCCTCAACGTGACCAAGACAAAGGAGATGATTGTGGACTACAGGAAAAAAAAGAGGACTGAGCACTCCCCCATTCTCATCGACAGGGCTGTAGTGGAACAGGTTGAGAGCTTCAAGTTCCTTGGTGTCCACATCACCAACGAACTATCATGGTCCAAACACACCAAGACAGTCGTGAAGAGGGCACGACAAAGCCTATTCCCCCTCAGGAGACTGAAAAGATTTGGCATGGGTCCTCAGATCCTCAAAAAATTCTACAGCTGCACCATCGAGAGCATCCTGACTGGTTGCATCACCGCCTGGTATGGCAACTGCTTGGCCTCCGACCACAAGGCACTACAGAGGGTAGTGCGCACGGCCCAGTACATCACTGGGGCCAAGCTTCCTGCCATCCAGGACCTCTATACCAGGCGGTGTCAGAGGAAGGCCCTCAAAATTGTAAAAGACTCCAGCCACCCTAGTCATAGACTGTTCTCTCTGCTACCGCACGGCAAGCGGTACCGGAGTGCCAAGTCTAGGTTCAAAAGACTTCTCAACAGCTTCTACCCCCAAGCCATAAGACTCCTGAACAGCTAATCATGGCTACCCGGACTATTTGCACTGCCCCCACCCCCACCCCATCTTTTTACACTGCTGCTACTCTGTTAATTATTTATGCATAGTCACACATAGTAACTCTACCCACATGTACATATTACTTCAACTACCTCAACTAGCCGGTGCCCCCGCACATTGACTCTGCACCGGTATCCCCCTGTATATATAGCCTCCCTACTGTTATTTTATTTTACTTCTGCTCTTTTTTTCTCAACACTTTTTTTGTTGTTGTTTTATTTAACTTTTTTTTATTAAAAATAAATGCACTGTTGGTTAAGGGCTGTAAGTAAGCATTTCACTGTAATGTCTGCACCTGTTGTATTCGGCGCATGTGGCCAATAACATTTGATTTGATTTGGATTATACAATATTTGTACATCTTTTTTTTTATTCTTCAAGTGCTGTCAAGTTGGTGGTTGATTATTGCTAGACAGCCATTTTCAAGTCTTGCTATAGATTTTCAAGCCAATTTAAGTCAAAACTGTAATTAGGCCACTCAGAAACATTCAATGTCGTCTTGGTAAGCAACTCCAGTGTATGTGTTGTGTTTTAGGTTATTGTCCTGCTTAAAGGGGAATTCATGTCCCAGTGTCTGTTGGAAAGCAGACTGAACCAGGGTTTCCTCTAGGATTTTGCCTGTGCTTAGCTCTATTCCATTCCATTCTCTATTTCATTCCCTGGTCTTTGTGGTTGAATCTGTGTTTGAAGTTCACTGCTTGACTGAGGGACCTTACAAATAATTGTATGTGTGGGGTACAGAGATGAGGTAGTCATTAAATAATGTTAAACACTATTGAACACAATGATGTGACACAATGATGCCACATTATGTGACTTGTTAAGCACATTTCTTCTCCTGAACTTATTTAGGCTTGCCATAATGAAAGGTTTGAATACTTATTGACTGAAGACATTTCAGCTTTTCATTTTTAATTAATATGTAAAAATGTCTGTAAACATAATGCCACTTTGACATTATGGGGTATTGTGTGTAGGTCAGTGACACAATGTCAATTTAATCAATTATATTTTTTAACACCATGCTTTAGGCTAACCTGTTTCCAATAGGCTATCGTAAAGCCGAAAATGGCAGCTGTGTTACCGCACTTAACCTTTTCCTTGAGTTATTTTTAGTCAAATGCAAACTTTGCAAAGGCAGCATGGATCTCTTCATCCAGAAGCACCACATCTAACCTGAAAAAGCATCTGGAGGTTGTGCACAAGGGCCAAAGTTCCAGACATGCGTGAAAGAGGAAATCGATACACATTATGATAAACAAAGATGCAGTGTTCTAATGACATTTCCATATAAACAATCAAAATGTCTTAAATGCAATTCAAAATGGCAATAATGACAACATATATAATATATTCTGAAAACATGGCAACCATGTTTGGTGGGACGTTGATGGAATGTTCTCCTAACCCGCAGAAAACTGGACACATGAGCCTACCAAACAAGCTAAATGCCTTCTATGCTCACTTCAAGGCAAGTAACACTGAACCATGCATGAGAGCACCAGCTGTTCCGGACTACTGTGTGATCTCGCTTTCCATAGCCGATGTAAAACCTTTGAACAGGTTAACATTCACAAGGCCACAGGACCAGACGGAATACCAGGACGCGTACTCAGAGCATGCGCTGACCAGCTGGCAAGTGTCTTCACTGACATTTTCAACCTATCCCTGACCCGGTCCGTAATAGCAACTTGTTTCAAGTAAACCACCATAGTCCCCATGCCCAAGAACACCAAGGTAACCAGCCAAAATGACTATCGCCCTGTAGCACTCACATCTATAGACATGAAATGCTTTGAAAGGCTGGTCATGGTTCACATCAACACCATCATCCCAGACACCCTGGACTCACTCCACACTGCCCTCACCCACCTGGACAAAAGGAATACCTATGTGAGAATGCTGTTCAATGACTACAGCTCAGAATTCAACACCATAGTCCCGTCCAAGCTCATCACCAAGCTCAGGACCCTGGGACTGAACACCTCCCTCTGCGACTGGAACCTGGAATTCCTGACAGGCCGTCCCCAGGCGGTGAGGTTAGGCAACAACACATCTGCCACGCTGACCTTCAACATGGGGGGCCCTCAGGAGTTAGTGCTTAGACCCTTCCTGTACTCCCTGTTCACCCACGTCTGCGTGGCCACGCACGACTCCAACACCACCATCAAGTTTGCTGACGACACAACGGTGGTAGGACTGATCACCAACGAAGATGAGGCAGCTGATAGGGAGGAGGTCAGAACCTGGCAATGTGGTGCCAGGACAACAACCTTTCCCTCAACGTAAGCAAGACAAAGGAGCTGATCGTTGACTACAGGAAACGGAGGGGCGAGCATGCCCCCATCTACATCGATGGGGCTGTAGTGGAGTGGGTTGAGAGTTTCTCGGTGTCCACATCACTAAGGAATTAACATGGTCAACACACCCACACAGTTGTGAAGAGGGCATGACAGTGCCTCTTCCCCCTCAGGAGGCTGAAAAGATATGGCATGGGCCCTCAAATCTTAAAAAATCTCTGCAGCTGCACGATTGAGAGCATCTTGACTGGCTGCATCACCGCTTGGTAAGGCAACTGCAAGTCCCCTGACCGCAAGGCGCTACAGAGGGTAGTATGTATGGTACATCACTGGGGCCGAGCGCCCTGCCATCCAGGACCTCTATACCAGGTGGTGTCAGAGGAAGAACCAAAAAATTGTCAAAGACTCAAGCCTCCCAAGCCATAGACTGTTCTTTCTGCTACCTTACGACAAGCGGTACCGGTGCACCAAGTCTGGAACCAACAGGATCCTGAATAGCTCCTACCCCCAAGCCATAAGACTGCTAAGACAAGACTGCTAAATAGCTAATCAAATGTCTACCCGGACTACCTGCATTGACCCCCACACTGGACTCTGCCCACACACTCACACATACTTACACTGACACCCAACTACATATGCCCACACGCACATAACATTCACACACATGCATACTGCTGCTACTGCTCCACATACGCTGCTGCTACAGCTCAGTCCATTATCTATCCTGTTGTCACTTTACCCTTACCTATATGTACATAGCTACCTTGATTACCTCGTGCCCCTGCACATCGACTCGGTACTGGTACTCCCTGTGTATAGCTCTGCTATTTTTACTCGTTATTCGTTATTCACTGTGTATTTATTCCTCGTGTCACTTTATCTTTATCTTTAACTCTGTATTGCTGGAAAAGGACCGGTAAGTAAGCATTCACTGTTAGTCTACACCTGTTGTTTACAAAGCAAGCGACAAATAAAATGTTATTTGATTCGACATGAATGTTCTTGCAACATGCTTATATAATGTGTCTAGAACATTATCTTATGTTCTGTGTATGCTTGGTGGGACATTCATGGAATATTATCCTAACCCACAGACAACTGGACACATGAATGTTCTTGCAAACGTTCCCATGAAATGTGTCTAGAACAAGTTCTGAGAACATGGTAGCCACTTTCTGTGTAAGTTCTATTTGACATTAAGGTAGTCGTCTCTTGGAAATATTCCTTGCAAATCACGGGATAATTCCTATGAAAATGTTAGTGAATGACCTATTGAGACTCTTAAGGGAATGTTCTCTAAGGTTGTGGGAACGTTTGTTGTTAGATGGGTTAGTTGCTCAAGTCAGTTTAGGAGTGAAAGTGCTAATGTGTTAATGTGCCCTAATAGTTTGTGTGTGTGTGTGTGTGTGTGTGTGTGTGTGTGTGTGTGTGTGTGTGTGTGTGTGTGTGCTTGCATGTATACATGCTTGTGTGTATGAGGAATTGCTGTCAGTCAGTTATGTGGGGATTGGGGAATGCAGAATGACCCACCAGGATAATGTATCTTGTGTTCACCCAGGAGCTGACTGACCATGGGATCCATCCCAGTGCCAGCAGGCCCCATGCACAGCAGCCAGTCAGCCAGCCTCCACTGTGTAACAGCATTTCACAACTCATTGCATCTACCCATCCACCCAGGCCCAGGGGACAGAGTCTTGCCAGCCCTGCACTCAGCTTACCCATTTCACAATGGAGCAATTCCATGCCAGTATGGCCCATTTATGATGTTTTGTATCTTCCTGAAATGAAATCCATAAAACGATCATTTGGGGGAAGGATGTTTCACATACTTTTGAAATCTGTATCCAAAATAATTATTGAGAAATAACTAATTAAAGTTGTGACATTTGTGAAATTTTGGCCTTATCCTTCTTTCAGACACTTCAACAATGAGTTTATAAATGCTACAAAGCATGTGTTGGTGTCATCTGAAACCTGACTGTGTTTTCTGACATATTAGTAGTGTTTAGATTAACAATACAATTGATTTACATGAACTAATGGATAGTTAAATATATAAAAAATTAATATCTCAAAAGTACCCTTTTTGATTTTGTTCATTTTTAGACATATTGTTTTAAACAAATGTATGCCAAACATCCTTTCCGCAAAGGACCTTTTATGGATTGAATTTCAGGAAGAGCCAATTGTGTGAGTGTGTGTGCTTGTGTGCTTGCGTGCACATACATGAACAGTATGTGTGTGTGTGCGTGTGTGTGTGTGTGTGAATGCATTTGCAATTGTGCATAGGACTGAATCAGAGTGCAGGCATGCTGGTATGTGTTCACTACATGTCTGTGTATGTGTGCATCTACAGTACACTGTATGTGTGTGAATCTATATGCATGTGTTTGTTGAGGCTTCTTTTTATTCTTTTTGGCGATCAGCCTTGTTAATCAGTTCCATCACCTCTCTTTCTCTCCTTCTTTTCTTGATGTACTACAAAAACAGTCTTATTTATTGTTCTGTTCTGACCTATAGCCTGAAGGCTGCCTCCGCGGAGCTCCAGTTATTTAGCTGTGCTTGAATTCCATGAAATTATAATAAGGATGTTGTCACAACTTTACTTTTTTTTTCTGTACAGGGAAGGACCTACGGCGATACGGATGTCTCCCACCTCAGTTTGGACCAATCATAATTAGGGCCAGGAGTTTTTCCTGAACTGACCAGGAACAACTCTGGGCCCTAATAGTAGCATAACACTATAGTATAGGGGAAACACATGGATTATGTTACAAATGAACATGTCACAACTACACTTTCTGTTTTCCAGGAACTTCCCCCATGTTGTGCTGATGTATCCATCGCATGCATCTCACACAAGGTGGGATCAGGTGGGGCTCGGGCACCTGCGGTTATCATAATGTTATGAACGCTGTGTAAAATGTCAATGAAAAAATTGATAATAATAATATTATGAATGAGAAAGATATCTATAATGTTGTCCTACTTTCTCTTAAACCTTAGAAAGAGGGAGAGGGGATGGATGGATGGAGGATTGTTCTGGGAAGAGCCTAGTGACTCAGACATCTGGCGTGGTGGTTCTTTTGGAAAGATGGAGCTAGCTGTAGCAGGTCAGAAGAGTGGTGTCTTAGAGAGTGCAACCAGTGTCCTCAGAGTGCCTTCATGTGCAGGTATTGTTGTTGGCCTAGTTAGACCTGCGTATGTGAGTTCAGGTCCAAACCACTCATCAACAGAAACAACAAGCGGAGCCATTTCCAAAGCCATTTAATGTGGATGAGTGAAGTGTTGTTGCTCTGTAGGTGGGTGACACAGGGCTGCATTGTGTGTACAGACTGGGGCCTCTGACTGAGGCTGGTTGTCTGTCGCCAGGCCTATGTGTGCTTCCAGTCTCTCCCCTTAGGCTGTATTGGTGTGGTTGTGTTGACTTTAGACTTCAGTTGCCCTACATCTGGAGAGCCTTTTGTGATGATAGTTGCACAGGGGAGAAGGTAAAGGAAGCAGACGAGAGCTCCAGTCTTACTGTACACGTGAGGATGCTAGAGAGGGGCCAAGGAGATGTTCATGGCTGGAGTTTGAACAGGTTCAGACATGGAAAGGGTGGAGATGGGGTGAAGGAAAGATGCAAAAACACAGATGACAGGTACACATTTTGTTTTGCACACAGGGAGCCATCAGGCATCAGACGGTCCAGGATGAAATTAGTTAATGACTTAGTAAAAGAAAAATCCACATCTATTAAAGTTTCTGACGCATGTACTGAGTTCTTAGGAAAAAACATCTTATTGCACAGTTTAGTTTGTGAGCGAGTCTGTTTTAAGTTTAGTTTCTGACCCTTAACCACAGTAAAACGAGACAAATGGGAAAGTTCACTCACAGAAATGAAGAGATAAACTAAAGTTTCTGATGTCCTGTCTACATTTACATGAAGTCATTTAGCAGACTCTTATTCAAAGTGACTTCCTTAGTTTTATGGTTCCTGCCAGGGTCAGCCTTTTGCGGCCCTAAGCGACATTTTGTTAGGGGCCCTATCATGCCAAATAGTGTCCCTCTGACAAAAAGTGTCCCCCCCCCCCCCCGCGTTACGATGGGATTCGATAAACTATTAGCGTCCGTTGCTATATCAATGGTGTGATGACCTAATGCGTCAAATTTTGGAGATTATTACGGCCTACATTATGTTATTTTCATCCCGCTATGCAAACAAAGCTGATTTCCGCGACAATGTCGCTGTTTAAACTAGTTTTGTTTAGCTAATGAGATGAAAACATTACTTCAAACTACTTTTGGGTACCTTGTTAACATTTCAACAACATGAAATCCATGTCTTAAACGTTGCTACATTTCGGAAATAGTAAAGAAAATGGGTAATCTGCTTGACACATTAATCCCCTGCTGATTTTGTACGTTTGCCCACTGACAAAGACATGATCAGTCTATCATTTTAATGGTAGGTTTATTTGAACAGTGAGAGACAGAATAACAACAAATAAATCCAGAAAAACGCATGTCAAAAATGTTATAAATTGATTTGCAATAAGTATTTGACCCCTCTGCACAACATGACTTAGTACTTGGTGGCAAAACCCTTGTTGGCAATCACAGAGTTCAGACGTTTCTTGTAGTTGGCCACCAGGTTTGCACACATCTCAGGAGGGATTTTGTCCCACTCCTCTTTGCAGATCTTCTCCAAGTCATTAAGGTTTCGAGGCTGACGTTTGGCAACTCGAACCTTCAGCTCCCTCCACAGATTTTCTATGAGAGTAAGGTCTGGAGACTGGCTAGGCCACTCCAGGACCTTAATGTGCTTATTCTTGAGCCACTCCTTTGTTGCCTTGGTCGTGTGTTTTGGGTCATTGTCATGCTGGAATACCCATCCACGACCCATTTTCAATGCCCTGGCTGAGGGAAGATTTGACAGTACATGTCCCCTTAGCAGAAAAACACCCCCAAAGCATAATGTTTCCACCTCCATGTTTGACGGTGGGGATGGTGTTCTTGGGGTCATAGGCAGCATTCCTCCTCCTCCAAACACGGCGAGTTGAGTTGATGCCAAAGAGCTCGATTTTGGTCTCATCTGACCACAACACTTTCACCCAGTTCTCCTCTGAATCATTCAGATGTTCATTGGCAAACTTCAGACGGGCATGTATATGTGCTTTCTTGAGCAGGGGGACCTTGTGGGCGCTGCAGGATTTCAGTCCTTCACGGCATAGTGTGTTACCAATTGTTTTTCTTGGTGACTATGGTCCCAGCTGCCTTGAGATCATTGACAAGATCCTCCCGTGTAGTTCTGGGCTGATTCCTCACCATTCACATGATCATTGCAACTCCACGAGGTGAGATCTTGCATGGAGCCCCAGGCCGAGGGAGATTGACAGTTATTTTGTGTTTCTTCCATTTGCGAATAATCGCACCAACTGTTGTCACCTACTCACCAAGCTGCTTGGCGATGGTCTTGTAGCCCATTCCAGCCTTGTGTAGGTCTACAATCTTGTCCCTGACATCCTTGGAGAGCTCTTTGGTCTTGGCCATGGTGGAGAGTTTGGAATCTGATTGATTGATTGCTTCTGTGGACAGGTGTCTTTTATACAGGTAACAAGCTGAGATTAGGAGCATTCCCTTTAAGACTGTGCTCCTAATCTCAGCTCGTTACCTGTATAAAAGACACCTGGGATCCAGAAATCTTTCTGATTGAGAGGGGGTCAAATACTTATTTCCCTCATTGAAATGCAAATCGATTTATAACATTTTGACCTGCGTTTTTCTGGATTTTTTTGTTGTTATTCTGTCTCTCACTGTTCAAATAAACGTAACATTAAAATTATAGACGGATAATTTCATTGTCAGTGGGCAAACGTACAAATCAGCAGGGGATCAAATACTTTTTTCCCTCACGGTACCTTTATAGATCTGTCTGGCTGGCATGTTTTTATTTGAAGCTGCCCTTCCCTTATCTACACCTTGTGAAACAGCTGTGAAAACTAACCTGGCAAAATTTCAGATTTAAATATATAAACCTTTATATTTTTTTGGTACAGGTGTGTCATTCATTTATTTTCACAGATTTGTTTGTACACTCACATGGCAATCATAGACTGAAATACTGAATTATTGTGTGTGGAATAGAGAGGAGGTCGGTGCTTTGTGGGTGTGAGGTTCTGCCTGTCACTTGTTCTTAACAGGCAGCCAGTCTCAGAAGGGGGACTCGAAGAGGAAGACTGCGAAGTCCAGGCACTGCTGCGCTCTTTGTTCTGTGAGCCATTTAAAGTGTTTGCAGTGAAAATGTTTTTAGTTCATCTGTGTATCTCACATTATTAAATTATTTCTTCCTATTTAACAATATTTTCTTATATAAAGACAAATATATGGTAAAGAAAGAGTGTTCTCTTTGCAGTCTTTTCGCTCTTCTGAAGCAGTAGATAGTCAGCAGGTAGTCACCGTCAAAAACACATTCCTTGTAGAGCGATTCTGAGGTAATAATTTTGCACGGACTGAGCAAGCGCTTATGGGGTGAAATAGAACTGCCCGCGACCGCTACAAGGTAAAATATAGCCAAGCAACCAGCATAGCAACGGACTCTGGTTCATTACGTAGGCCGGTCTGAATTTTCCAAGATTACTACAAGTTTAGATAACTGGCTAGACTAATTTACCAATCTAAAAAATGGTAGCTGACATGGGCTAACTGAATGACAAATTTTGCCATAGGGTGGAGAGAAATTGTTGCAGTTTTAAAGCTAATTTCCTGCAATTCTACACATTTTGCCATGACTTATGCCATGTTAATATGATATCTGAGTGAGAGTGACTAACAAAATCAATTAGGGACCCCTGGAGGTCAGGGGACCTTGGCACGTGCCCTTTGTGCCTAGTCGATAATTCAACCATGATTACTACGTTTAGATAACTGGCTAGACTCATTTACCAATCTACAAAATGTTAGCTGACATGCTAATTGAGTGACTCTCGGTTACTTCTGATGCACAACCAAATTTCGAAATTGCACCTTGTGTATTCTACTAATCTAACTCTCAACATTAAGGTTTGGCCTTGACTGAGTTCCTAAAAATACATGTTTTGTTTAAAAATACATGTTTTTTTTTAAAACATATAAATTGAGTGTACAAAACATTAGCAACACTTTCTAATATTGAGTTGCACCCCTTTTGCCCTCAGAACAGCCTCAATTCATCTGGGCATGGTCTACAAGGTGTCGGAAACGTTCCACAGGGATGCTGGCCAATGTTGACTCCAATGCTTCCCACAGTTGTGTCAAGTAGGCTGGATGTCCTTTGGGTGGTGGACCTTTCTTGATACACACGGAAACTGTTGAGCGTGAAAAACCCAGCAGCATTGCAGTTCTTGACACAAACCGGTGCACCTGGCCCCTACTACCATACCCCGTTCAAAGGCACTTAAATCTTTTGTCTTGCCCATTCAAAATCTGAATGGCACACATACACAATCCAAGTCTCAGTTGCTCATGGCTTAAAAATCCTTCTTCAACCCGTCTCCTCCCCTTCATCTACACTGATTGAAGTGGATTTAACAGGTGACATCAATAACGGATCATAGCTTTCACCTGGATTCACCAGGTCAGTCTACGCCAGTGTTCCTAATGTTTTGTACACTCAGAGTATATATAAATATATATACAGTACCAGTCCAAAGTTTGGACACACCCACTCATTCAAGGGTTTTTCTTTATTTTTACTATTTTCTACATTGTATAATAATAGTGAAGACATCAAAACTATGAAATAACACATATGGAATCATGTAGTAACCAAAAAAGTGTTCAACATATCAAAATATATTTTACATTTTAGATTCCTCAAAGTAGACACCCTTTGCCTTGATGACAGCTTTGCACACTCTTGGCATTCTCTCAACCAGCTTCATGAGGTAGTCACCTGGAATGCATTTCAATTAACATGTGTGCCTTGTTAAAAGTTAATTTGTGGAATTTCTTTCCTTCTTAATGTATTTGAGCCAAATCAGTTGTGTTGTGACAAGGTAGGGTTGGTAAACAGAAGATAGCCCTATTTGGTAAAATACCAAGTCCATATTATGGCAAGTACAGCTCAAATAAGCAAAGAAAAACGACATTCCATCATTACTTTAAGACATGAAGGTCAGTCAATACGGAAAATTTCAAGAACTTTGACAGTTTCAAGTGCAGTTTCAAAAAACATAAAGCTTTATGATGAACCTGGCTCTCATGAGGACCGCCACAGGAAAGGAAGACCCAGAGTTACCTCTGCTGCAGAGGATAAGTTCATTAGAGTTACCAGCCTCAGAAATTGCAGCCCAAATAAATGCTTCACAGAGTTCAAGTAACAGGCACATCTCAACATCAACTGTTCAGAGGAGACTGCATGAATCAGGCCATCATGGTCGAATTGCTGCATAGAAACCACAACTAAAGGACAACAATAATAAGAAGAGACTTGCTTGGGCCAAGAAACACGAGCAATGGACATTAGACCGGTGGAAATCTGTTCTTTGGTCTGATGAGTCCAAATTTGAGATTTTTGGTTCCAACCTCTGTGTCTTTGTGAGACGCAGAGTAGGCGAATGGATGATCTCTGTTGGAAGAAAAAAAATTATGCACTCACTAACTGTAAGTCGCTCTGGATAAGAGCATCTGCTAAATGACTAAAATGTAAATGTAAATGTAATCTGGTTCCCTCCGTAAAGCATGGAGGAGGTGTGATGGTGTGGGGGTGCTTTGCTGGTGAAACTGTCAGTGATTGATTTAGAATTCAAGGCACACTTAACCAGCATGGCTACCACAGCATTCTGCAGCGACACGCCATCCCATCTGGTTTGCACTTAGTGGGACTATCATTTGTTTTTCTCATAGTTTTGATGTCTTCACTATTATTCTACAATGTAGAAAATAGTAAAAAATAAAGAAAGACCCTTGAATGAGTAGGTGTGTCCAAACTTTTGAAATCTAAGCGACCTCTTATGTCACTTATGCCCAGGGCCACCCTTCAGTCTCTGCTCTTATGAGCAGTACTATTGCACCCTCTGATGGATTTTGTAGGTGGTGGAACTATCCCGAAGATCAGGGGTGCATTCAGTGCAATGAAAATTAACGTTTCTTATTCCGGACCCAGTTGCTTTTCAATAAAGCCTTTCACTGAAAATATTTTTTTGCTTTCTCACATTCTTAACGTGGTGCAACTTTGTCAGAGAACCTAGTACTACATTGTAATGTAGTTTAGTTTAAAAGACATCAATAAATGGAAAGATGGGTGTTTTCTTTCCATAAGTTCTGTCATAATGATCCACTCATTTTGTTTACAGTTTTTTTATTGCTTTGCTACTATTTTCACATAGTGAATTTTCAAAACTCATAGTACAAAACTCCAAACTGGTAACACTTGTAACGCAGTCAGTCTTACATTCAAAACATTTAACTGTGCGTTCATTTTGTTTGTAGTTTTCTTTCACCACACAACCATTGATCCAAAATATAAGTTTACTATGAAATACTGTATAATCAGTATATTAGTTTAACCACCAAAGCACAGCATAATGATATCTTCTCAATTTAGTTAGTTTAAAAACCAATTAATCCAATAGGAAGAAATGTAAGATACATGTTTCAAAATTGCCCTTTGAATGTAGTATGCTACAGTACTGTAAATTACAGTCCATTACACTGTTTTCACATTAGGCAATGCACTTGCACTATCCATTAAAATGAACTGAACATCACATTTCCCTCATTTCTATCCCATGTGTTATCAAAGGTGTGATCCCTGAAGACATATTTCACAATATAATCAAATTAAAGAAATTAAAGAAACATAATGCAAGCCGTCACTAGTTTGCATCACACCTGTCTTGAGCATTTGGTCCCCCCCCCCCAATCAAAAAGCAACTTCATTTTGGATACATGTTTATGCATTTCATTCTTGTTTTGGACTTTCTGGATTATTTGCGTATTAGTATTGTATTTATATTGTATTACTGCACTGTGGGAGCTAGAAACACAAACATTTCACTGCACCTGCTGTAACATCTGCTAATCTGTGAGCTCAACCAATAAACTTTGATTTGATTTGTTACATACAGTACATGGGTGGCAAGGAATAAGTTAGTCCTAAATATTTCCAAAACTAAAAGCATTGCATTTGGGACAAATCATTCACTAAACCATAAACCTCAACTAAATATTGTAATGAATAATGTGGAAACTGAGCAAGTTGAGGTGACTAAACTGTTTGGAGTAACCCTGGATTGCAAACTGTCATGGTCAAAACATATTGATAGAACAGTAGCTAAAATGGGGAGAAGTCTGTCCATAATAAAGCGCTGCTCTGTCTTCTTAACAACACTATCAAAAAGGCAGGTCCTACAGGCCCTAGTTTTGTCGCACCTGGACTACTGTTCAGTAGTGTGGTCAGGTGCCACAAAGAGGGACTTAGGAAAATTACAATTGGCTCAAAACACGCCAGCACGGCTGGCCCTTAAATGTACACGGTGATCCAACGTTAATTATATGCATCTCAATCTCTCATGGCTCAATGTGGAAGAGAGATTGACTTCATCACTACTTGTTTTTGTAAGAAGTGTTGACAAGCTGAATGTACCGAGCTCTCTGTTTAAACTACTAGCACACAGCTCGGACACCCATACATATCCCACAAGACATGCCACCAGAGGTCTCTTCACAATCCCCAAGTCCAAAACAGACTATGGGTGGCGCACAGTACTACATAGAGCCATGACTACATGGAACTCTATTCCACATCAGGTAACTGATGCAAGCAGTAGAATCAGATTTTAAAAACAGGTAAAAATACATCTTATGGAACAGTGGGGACTTTGAAGAGACACACGCATACACACACAAGAGCTAGCGCACGCACTCTACACACGCGTACATTATAATATTGTTGTATTGTGGTATTACAGTGCATTCGGAAAGTATTCATACCCCTTGACTTTTTCCACATTTTGTTACATTACAGCCTTATTCTAAAATTGATACAATTGTTTTTCCCCCCTCATAAATCTACACACATTACCCCATAATGACAAAGCAAAAACAGGTATTTAGATTTTTTTGCTAATTCATTAAAAATTAAAAACGGAAATATTACATGTACATAAGTATTCAGACCCTTTACTCAGTACTTTGTTGAAGCACCTTTGGCAGCGATTACAGCCTTGAGTCTTCTTGGGTATGGCGCTACAAGCTTGGCACACCTGTATTTGGGGAGCTTCTCCCATTTTTCTCTGCATTTCCTCTCAAGCTCTGTCAGGTTGGATGGGGAGCGTCGCTGCACAGCTAATTTCAGGTCTCTCCAGAGATATTGGATCGGGTTCAAGTCCGGGCTCTGGCTGGGCCACTCAAGGACATTCAGAGACTTGTCCCGAAGGAAAAGGCTCTTCTCCCCCAATTGCTCAGTTTGGCCGGGCGGCCGGCTCTAGAAAGAGTCTTGGTGCTTCCAAACTTCTTCCATTTAAGAATGATGGAGGCCACTGTGTTCTTGGGGATCTTCAATGCTGCTGACATTTTTTGGTACCCTTCCCCAGATCTGTGCCTCGACACAATCCTGTCTCGGAGCTTCCTTCGAAAATCCTGTCTGAGAGCTTCCTTCGAATTCCTTCGACCTCATGGCTTGGTTTTTGCTCTGACTTGCACTGTCAACTGTGGGACCTTATATAGACAGGTGTGTGCCTTTCCAAATCATGTGCAATCGATTGAATTTACCACAGGTGGACTCCAATCAAGTTGTAGAAACATGTCAAGGATGATCAATGGAAACAGGATGCACCTGAGCTCTTTTTCCAAGTCTCATAGCAAAGGGTCTGAATATTTATATACATTTACATTTTACATTTTAGTCATTTAGCAGACGCTCTTATCCAGAGCGACTTACAGTTAGTGAGTGCATAAATTTTTTCATACTGGCCCCCCGTGGGAAACGAACCCACAACCCTGGCGTTGCAAGCGCCATGCTCTACCAACTGAGTGTCACGGTTTCGGCCGAGGCTGCTCCTCCTCCTGGTTCGGGCAGGCTTCGGCGTTCGCCGTCCCCGGAGTATTAGCTGCCACCGCTCTATGTTTCTGTGTTTGATTGCTTTTGTCTGTCTGTCACACCTGTGTCTGTTTGAGTGTTGATTACGTGTCTTATAAGTTCCTTGTTTTGCTCTATGGTAATTGTGTGTTGTTATTTTCCGTTGCCTCTTTGTATATGATACGTGTTTGTTTTCCGTATAATTTTTCTATGTTTAGTGTTTTACGCGTGTGCGTAATTTTCCCTCGCCTCTTCGTGTTATCGAGGTCGGGGTTTATACTATTGCATTTGAGACTATTAAAAGTCTTGTTGGACTAAACCTCTGCTTCCTGCGCTTGACTCCTCCACCACATCCACGACGGTTTATGACAGAACAACACACCATCATGGAGTCAGCAGGATCAGCGGCGGCACCCGAATCCCTGCTGGACCGGATCAATTTCCAGGACGCCATGATCCAGCGACTCGGGACCGCCATGGACGAGGTGTCCAACGCCCTGCGCCGATTGGTGAACTCTGAGGTGGCCAAGGACCCTTACAACATCACCTCACCAACGGCCAGTCCTCCTCTCTCAGTACCGGAACCCAGTGGCATTCGGCTCTCACTCCCGAGGGCATATGACGGTTCTGCAGCCGGGTGTCAGGGATTCCTCCTGCAGGTAGAACTGTACCTTGCCACTATACACCCGGCGCCCTCGGGATACGAGAGCGTCTCCGCCCTCATCTCCTGTCTCTCCGGTAAGGCGTTGGAATGGGCCAACGCCGAATGGAGGGGAATAGACGCCGCTACCATCACCTACGCGGAGTTCTCCCGCCGCTTCAGGGCTGTCTTCGATCATCCCCCTGAGGGGAAAGCAGCGGGAGAGCGTCTATTCCACCTCCGACAGGGGGAAGAGGAGCGCACAGGAGTTCGCACTGGAGTTCCGGACACTAGCGGCGGATGCGGGGGTGGAATGAGAGGGCCCTCATCGACCAGTACCGATGTAGTCTACGAGAGGACGTTCGTAGGGAGCTGGCCTGCAGGGACACCAACCTGTCGTTTGACCAGTTGGTGGACATTTCCATCCGTCTGGATACCCTGCTGGCTACCCGCGGACGTCCCGAGTGGGGGTCGTCCAGTCCACCCTCCAGCACCCCCGAGCCGATTCCCATGGAGCTAGGGGGTGCTGGCGCTAGAGAGAGGAGGAGAGGGAACCCGAGGGGGGCCATCCCCTGCACCACCTGCGGTCGTGGAGGACACACTGCGGCCAGGTGCTGGGGAGGGTCCCCTGGGAGAGGTGACAACAGGGCACGCACTGGGGAGTCATTTCAGGTGAGTAGGCGCCCCACTCACCCAGAGCTCTCTGTTGGTCACATGAGTATTCCTGTGAGGTTTCCACAGGTGGCACCTCATTCCCAGCATAAGGCGCTAGTAGATTCAGGCGCAGCTGGGAACTTTATTGATCGGGCATTTTGTAGTAGGTTAAGGATTCCCCTTCGGCCGGTAGACAATCCATTTCCTGTCCACGCATTAGACAGCCGGCCGTTGGGGTCGGGCCTGATTAGGGAGGTCACAGCACCACTGACTATGACGACGCAGGGGGGTCATGAGGAAATAATTCAGTTCTATCTGATTGACTCTCCTGCGTACCCAGTGGTGTTGGGCCTTCCCTGGTTAAGCACCCATGATCCTACCATAGCGTGGCAACAGAGGGCTCTTATGGAGTGGTCTGCCCAGTGTGTAGGGAGATGTCTAGGTGTTTCCATAGGGGCGACCTCGGTAGAGAGTCCGAACCAAGTGCCCGCACTGCGCATTCCCCCCGAGTATGAGGATTTAGCACTCGTGTTTAGCAAATCGAGGGCAGCACAGCTACCTCCTCATAGACAGGGGGACTGTGCGATAAATCTCCAGACCGGAGCGGCTCTTCCCCGGAGTCATGTGTATCCCCTGTCTCAAGAGGAAACTGCGGCTATGGAGACATACATAGCCGAGTCCTTGGCACAGGGATACATACGGTTCTCTACTTCCCCAGTCTCCTCGAGTTTCTTCTTTGTGAAGAAGAAGGACGGGGGATTGCGCCCGTGTATTGATTATCGTAGTCTCAATCAGATCACAGTTAAATACAGCTACCCACTTCCACTGATTGCGACGATGACGGAGTCATTACGCGGAGCGCGGTTCTTCACAAAGTTGGATCTCAGGAGCGCGTACAATCTGGTGCGCATTAGGGAGGGGGATGAATGGAAGACAGCATTTAGCACCACCTCGGGTCATTACGAGTATCTCGTCATGCCATACGGTTTAATGAATGCTCCTTCAGTCTTCCAATCCTTTGTTGACGAGATTTTCCGGGACATGCATGAGCAGGGAGTAGTAGTTTACATTGACGACATCCTAGTGTACTCTGCTACTCGAGCCGAGCATGTAGCCCAGGTACGCCGAGTGTTGAGACGACTGTTGGAGCATGACTTGTATGTCAAGGCAGAGAAATGCCTGTTTTTCCAGGAGTCCGTCTCCTTTTTGGGTTATCGATTGTCCGCGTCTGGTGTGGAGATAGAGGTAGACCGGGTATCGGCCGTGCGTAATTGGCAAACTCCAACCACTGTAAAAGAGGTGCAGCAGTTCTTGGGTTTTGCTAATTACTACCGGAGGTTTATTCGGGGTTTTGGACAGGTTACAGCTCCCATTACGTCCCTGCTAAAGGGGGGTCCGGTTCGCTTGCAGTGGTCGGCTGAGGCGGACAGGGCATTTGTCAAACTTAAGAACCTGTTCACCTCGGCTCCTGTGCTGGCGCATCCGGATCCCTCTTTACCATTCCAGGTTGAGGTAGACGCGTCCGAGACTGGTATTGGGGCAGTTCTATCACAACGGTCCGGCACGCCACCTAAACTCCGCCCCTGTGCGTTCTACTCCAAGAAGCTCAGCTCGGCGGAGAGTAACTATGATGTCGGGGACAGGGAGCTGTTAGCCGTAGTCCAGGCCCTAAAGGTGTGGAGGCATTGGCTTGAGGGGCTCAACACCCTTTCCTCATTCTGACGGATCACCGTAACCTGGAGTACATCCGGGCAGCTAGGAGATTGAACCCTCGTCAGGCTAGGTGGAACATGTTCCTAACCCGGTTCGTTTTTAAGATCACATACATCCCTGGGTCCCAGAATGGTAAGGCAGACGCCCTGTCCCGGCGGTATGACACAGAGGAGAGGTCCAACGAGCCTACTTCCATACTGCCGGAGTCCTGTTTGGTGGCTCCGGTGGTGTGGGAGGTCGATTCAGAAATCGAGCGGGCACTGCTTACCGACCCTACTCCCCCCGAGTGTCCTGTGGGGCGGACGTACGTTCCGCTCGAGATTCGTGATCGACTTATTTATTGGGCTCATACATCACCCTCCTCTGGACATCCAGGTATTGGCCGGACATTGCACTGTCTTAGCATGAAATACTGGTGGCCAACGTTAGCCAGGGATGTGAGGGTTTATGTCTCCTCCTGCTCGGTATGTGCCCAGTGTAAGGCGCCTAGACATTTGCCCAGGGGTAAGCTACATCCCCTGCCCGTTCCACAACGACCATGGTCCCACCTATCGGTGGATTTCGTAACCGACCTTCCCCCCTCCCAGGGGAATACCACCATTTTGGTCGTTGTGGATCGGTTTTCTAAGGCCTGTCGTCTCCTTCCCATGCCGGGTCTCCCTACTGCCCTACAAACCGCTGAGGCCCTATTCACCCATGTTTTCCGGCACTATGGGGTCCCCGAGGATATTGTGTCTGACCGAGGTCCCCAGTTCACTTCCAGAGTTTGGGGAGCGTTCATGGAACGGTTGGGGGTCTCGGTAAGCCTTACCTCGGGGTACCACCCAGAGAGTAATGGGCAGGTGGAACGTGTCAACCAGGATGTGGGTAGGTTTTTGAGGTCCTATTGCCGGGACCGGCCGGAGGAGTGGTCGAGGTTCATCCCCTGGGCAGAGATGGCCCAGAACTCTCTCCGCCACTCCTCCACCAACTTAACACCTTTCCAGTGTGTTTTAGGTTATCAGCCGGTCCTGGCACCGTGGCACGAGAGCCAGATCGAGGCCCCTGCGGTGGACGAGTGGATTCGGCGCTCGGAGGAGACGTGGGGACGCTGCCCATGTCCATCTGCAGCGTGCCATCCGTCAACAAAAGGCGAGCGCCGATCGCCACCGCAGTGAGGGACCGGTGTACGCACCGGGAGATCGAGTCTGGCTCTCGACTCGAAACCTGCCCCTCCGCCTGCCCTGCCGGAAGCTGGGTCGGCGGTTTGTGGGGCCCTTCAAAGTCCTGAGAAGATTGAACGAGGTGTGTTACAGGTTACAACTGCCAATTGAGTATAAAAATATTAACCCCTCGTTCCATGTGTCTCTTCTCAGGCCGGTGGTAGCTGGCCCACTCCAAGAAGATGAGATAGGAGAGACCCCTCCGCCCCCTTTGGACATCGAGGGGGTCCCGGCGTACAGGGTCCGGACCATCCTGGACTCGAGGCGCCGGAGGAGTGGTCTCCAGTATCTCGTGGAGTGGGAGGGGTACGGTCCGGAGGAACGGTGCTGGGTGCCCAGGGGGACATACTCGATCCATCCCTCCTGACTGAGTTTCACCATGGGCATCCCACGCGCCCGGGTCCGCGTCCTCCTGGCCGTCCCCGAGGCCGGGGTCGGCGCGCGGCTGGAGCCGCGCGTCAAGGGGGGGGTACTGTCACGGTTTCGGCCGAGGCTGCTCCTCCTCCTGGTTCGGGCAGGCTTCGGCGTTCGCCGTCCCCGGAGTATTAGCTGCCACCGCTCTATGTTTCTGTGTTTGATTGCTTTTGTCTGTCTGTCACACCTGTGTCTGTTTGAGTGTTGATTACGTGTCTTATAAGTTCCTTGTTTTGCTCTATGGTAATTGTGTGTTGTTATTTTCCGTTGCCTCTTTGTATATGATACGTGTTTGTTTTCCGTATAATTTTTCTATGTTTAGTGTTTTACGCGTGTGCGTAATTTTCCCTCGCCTCTTCGTGTTATCGAGGTCGGGGTTTATACTATTGCATTTGAGACTATTAAAAGTCTTGTTGGACTAAACCTCTGCTTCCTGCGCTTGACTCCTCCACCACATCCACGACGGTTTATGACACTGAGCTACACGGGACCACATTTAATTTCAATTAACTTAAAAACAAAAACATGTATCTAGAAAATGCCATTAGGTTGACATTTTGCACAATGCACCTGTGGCTATATAGCCTATTGAAATAATGGATGCAAATGGGGAATTTTGCACAATGTCCCTGCGGTCATTAAAAATTCAAGTCACATACAGACATCTGTTCACAGACACTATGGTGGCACCCAACAATCCAGCAAGCATGCAGGCGTTACCATGTAGCATACAAAACAGTAGCAGCGCGCATACTACCTTGCACGACCACCACCTCGGTATTGAAAGACACCTCTTTATTTGAATAGCTCGGCGTGATATAAGGTATTTCTGTTTTTTATTTTTAAAACATTTGCAAACATTTCTAAAATCCTGGTTTCACTTTGTCATTATGGAGTATTGTGTGTAGATTGTTCAGAGAGAAAAAGAAATCAAGGGGTCTGAATACTTTCCGAATGTACTGTATACATTTTGTATTGTAGATATGTAGTGGTGTAATAATGTTATATGATGTACTGTTTTATATTTTGTTTTATATGTAATGTAAGTGCCTTAGGGTCCTTATGTGTTTGGACCCTAGGAAGAGTAGCTGCTAATGGGGATCCCTAATAAATATAAATACAAAATCTCTGATCTTGTCAATATCAGATTTTTTAAGAACTTACTGTGAAGGGGGCTCTTAATCTGACTGCTCAATTAAGAGCAGTCAGATTAAGTAATATTAAAATATATTTTAACAAAAGAGAAGGGAATCATATGAAACGAAATATGAGCATTGCATTGTGAAAAGCATTTACTTTATATGAACATGTATTGCAATTAGAAACATGTATTTCTAGATGAAACACTGATTAAAAGTTAGGTGAAAAAGTGACCTTGTGATGTTGTGTGTTGTACTTAGTCAATTGAAAATGTGCTTAGAGTTTTGAAGCAACTGCATTTTTATGATCTGTTTTGAGTTTTGTACTAAAAGTTGTGAAAATATACCACATACTTGTGAAAATTGCACCAAAGCGAGAGAAAAGAAATTGTAAACACATATTGGGAATGGGACCCTAATTGGAGCAGAAATGTAGCATTTGGAGTTGGAGCGACGGTTCCTCTGAATATTGACCACTAGAGGGTATCACATTATTATAAATCATGACAGAAATGAACTCCATTTTAAGAGCAGAGGCATTACACACAGTAATACACTCCACAGATGTCCCCAACAGAGCAGTGGTTTCTAACCTTTTTTAGTTACTGTAACGCCAATTTAATTTTGCTCTGCCCGGAATAGCCCTGAAGTACCCCCTCATGTGCATTTTACCAGTAGGCCTATGTTCTCATGAGTCTTCTCAAGTACCCCCTGTGGATAGGCCAAGTACCCCCAGAGGTCCTAGTACCCCTGGTTGGGAACCACTGCAGAAAAAGGGAGGTACAAACACACACAAATCCTCACATTGAATCACTTTAATTTGTGCTGTGTGAAAGGAGGGACCCAGAGAAAAAGGAGGAGACCCCAATATGTGGAACCAACCACATGCCTTTCCCTGGAGCAATTAGTAGTGGGCAGTGAGCAGGAGAGCCATACAGGCCAGGGTGTGTTACAGGAAGGGCAGGGCCCCCTTCTCTCTGCCCAGGGGAATGGTACAGTATGAGCGCTGGAGGTGGGTGGTATGGCTACAAAGTGTGGTGGTTATTATGGTGGAGTAGGAAGAATTACCTGCTAGAAACTAAAGGTTTGGATATAGGGAAGGTAAGCTGATCCTAGATCTGTACCTAAGGGAAATATCTAATTTGGAGCTAGCTACTGTAGAATGTGGTTGTTTGTTTGTGTGCATGTGGAATACTGAGGACAAGTGACACTTATTTAGTGCTGTTACCACAGTCGTTAAGTGGGGCCATAATCTTCACAGAATCCCAGTGATGCAGAGACATAGAGTTGCGACCATTGGCCAGGAAATCGGATTTACCTAAGGGAACTGTACACTCTTAGAAAAAAAGGGTTCCTAAAGGGTTCTTCGGCTGTCCCCATAGGATAACCCTTTTTGGTTATAGGTAGAAACTGTTATGGTTCCAGGTATAACTATTTTGGGTTACATGTAGAACCCTCTGGGGAAAGGGTTCTACCTGGAACCAAAAAGAGTTCTTCAAATGGTTCTCCTATGGGAACAGCCGCAGAACCCTTTCAGGTTCTAGATAGCACCTTTTTTTCCTAATAGTGTAGGAATCAAGGTATGGGCTATCCCCTAAGATACACTCACACACAAACAGACGCACACACACACACACACACACAAACAATCCTCCGATCTGTTACAGTCATGGTTACAACCTGGTCTCAGAGCATTTTGTATTATTCTGTTCATAAATCTGAGACACTCCATTTAATATGATATGTTATGTTTTGTATGGTATGTATTAATTTGTGGATGTCCATCATCCATTTCGTATGATATGTTACAAATTACAATTTGTATGATATGCTGCGAGTTGCAATTCATATGATATGTTACGAATTGCAATTCGTACAATATGTTGTGAATTTTCAATACATATGATATGTTACGAATTCCAATTTGTTGTGGCTAATGTTAGCTAGGTGGCTAAAGCTAACGTATATTATAGCTAGGCTAGGGGTTAGGGTTAGAGGTTAAGGTTAGGGTTAGGGTTAAGGTTAGGGTTAGGAGTTAGCTTAAAGGGTTAAGGTTAGGGTTAAAGTTAGGGTTAGGAGAAGGGTTAGCTAATATGCTAAGTAGTTGCAAAGTAGCTAAAAAGTTGTAAGTATTTTGCTAATTAGCTAAAATGCTCAAGTTGTCTATGATGAGATTCGAACACGCAACCTATGGGTTGCTAGACGTTCGCATTATACAATACTAAAGGCAGGAAATGGCCTATGAGTGCTGGGGCACAGATGACTGTGGGGTGTACATGGGCTCTACTGTACGTTGTGTATCCCTCAGTGACTCCCCACAGCACCATAACATACTGACCCTCATCTTACTGTAGCACTCTGGGAAATTAGCCCCATACCCTCTCTCACTCCCGGCCCGGTGTGTTTTAGCTCTAAGATTTATACAGATTTATGAACTCAGATTAACTCACTCACACAGCACAACAAATCACGAAAATAAACTGATCTAGTCTATGTGTGTCTTCAGTAAGGTCTCACTTCTGACCATGGGGAGTGAAACAGTGGCCTGTGTTGTGCTTTTATATGGAGAGTCATCCAGGACTCTGGTGGACACTGATATCTTCTTCAGCTCTGGAGATACTGGCTGTGTCTGGACAGAGAATACAGTCAGGGTGGATAAACTAATCTGAGTATCAAAGCTGTGTTGTGCTGAACTGGCTTCTGAGAGAGTGAAATGAGGAGGAGAAGAATGTGATGGAATGAAAAAACAGACAGCGAGTTTGCTTTCTACTGCTTCGTTCTCCTAGAATGCCTATGATGATATCAGGGCTGAATTAAATGAAAGCTGCAGTGTATTGTAATTTCACCTTTGCAAAGAAATCCAAATCTGCGATTGCTTTACCTAAAACATGCCTTCTCACTTCACTGACTCAAGCAACATTATTTCCCTACAGTTTATGTTGCCACATTGCTTGTTTGATTTAATTACATGTCTTAGGACAGTGATTCATTCTGTCTGCCTTTCCTCTCCTAACTGCTCTCTGCACTCTTGAGTGGGCATGTTGATTACTCACACGGTGGCCTGTGTCCATGTAACCAGTCTACCCACTTTTCAACAGCTCACGGGGCACTTAGCATGGCTACGCTGGCTGCTGCCGGATTATCAGCGGAATGACAGGCAGATTACATCATGCATTCTTCCTGTGCTCTTAAGTGCAATACCCAGATAACCTCAACACTACAACTCACTGTGTGTGTCAGAAATAAATGTGAAGGAGCAGAACACAAATGGGTCTAACGTTGTAGCTAGCTAAATATGGAAATGTTGGTCCTTTTTTGGTATGGATGAGCACAATGCATGTCATCTGTGGAATTGAAACATTCAACAGTGGAAAATGTGGCAGTGAAGATTACACATTTCACTGTAACCAGGTCATGAAGCTGTGGTTATTATGTTCCCACGCAATAATTTTCATATTCATGTATTTTCTCATATGTCTACCATTTGTGTATGGAGTTTTGAATAATGGTCAAGTCAGGGTGGTCATCCACTGTAAGGTGTCATGCAAACAGTACAAACTCAGGGGTACTGTTTCACTTTCCTATGGGGTCTTTGAATGTGGGTAATCCCAGGACAAAGGCAAACAGTACACATAACGTTGAATTAGAGCCTATTAATAATTAATAATCATTCAAACATTATGTTGGCCTGGTCTCACTCACGTCTCATCCATGTTACTACTCTCATTTTCCTTTGGACAAAGTCTTATATTTACTCTCCTTCCCTTTCAACGCCCAGCCTTTGTGCCACTTGTGGCGGCCATTTATGAATGAATGTAATGAAATGATAAGCAATGTAAATAGACTTCGCTTTGCATCATATTCTTCCATCATTCAAAGCCCTGGATTTTTATTTATACCCTGTCTCAATGAACAGCAGGAGGAGGAGGAGGCAAATGTAACAGCAGATAACAGTACAGCCTGGAGAGGATACAATGATTCAGCTGTAAAGTGTAGACTGATACAGTCTTTGTGTGGAGAAAGACTGTCCTCTTTCCCATAGCTTTTACTGCCCTGTAGGATGCCTACATGATGGTGTGCTCCACTGATGGAGAGAACCATAAAGAAAGGGTCAGAGTTGAGTTATCCGTGTTATTGTGACCTCCTGGCAGTACCATGAACACAGCTCCTAGTCCAATCCTAGTCAGACTAAGGAGGGCATGGAGGGTAAATGTTATTGATGAGAAAGACTCCTGGAGGCGAATCTCTGGCCATGAGAGGCCATGGAGGCGAAACAGACACAAAGGTCCTATTTGATGTTTTTCCACAGTGTTCATCTGGGATATGGACACATTTCATGTTTAGGTTTCCTATTTATGACACGTTTCCCATGGTCAACAACTGCACTGTATAAAAAGAAATCCTGTTGTTTTTACGATAACTTACTGGCAACCAATTACCTGTAAGTTACTGTAAAAAAGGTACAGTATGTTACCTTAAATTCCAAAGAAACTTTGGTTTAACAGTACATTACTGTATTAATTTTTTTACAGTAATTTACAGGTAACTGGCTGCCAGTAAGTTCCTGTAAAAACAGTACTGAGGACGACACAGAGAGGAATGTTTACAATATATTGTCAGTGCCAAGGCTCATTGGCTTATATTATGCAATAAAGATATAGAAATGGCTGAGGTTCATGTACGCTCTGCACATAAATGCTTCGATAGTGAAATGTTATGAAAATGTGCCATGTGTGAGAGACAGTGACGTGAACCACCTCAAACAGCCTTAAACTAGGTACATTATCTTCACCAAGGACAACAAGAGAATGTAAGCTAATGCTCTGTGTTTTACCTATGGGTATCATCTGTTCTTGTAGAATGTAACTAGCATTTATGTTTTTTGTCTACACTAAACGAACATTCAGACTAACATGTTCAAAGTTGTGTGACAGTCAAATCCCTATTTTCTCCTTCAGCAATACACTCTGCTCTCATTTCCCTTGTGACTATGTAGCTTTGAATCCAGCTATATCTTACCCATATTCCCCAGTCACCCAGCTTTTTAGGGAGTTTTTTACCTTAAAAGGCCATGCCGAGTCGAGCTGTGGTTTCCTGTGGGAGGGCTTTCCTCTCTCCGCCTGTGTAACTGGGGCCTGGACCTGCCCCTCCTCCCCCTTTACCTCCCTCTCTCTCTCTGGTTCTCCCTCTCTTTCTAGCGGCAAGTCCTGGCTCCTCCACTCTGCCACTCCCTCACACACAAATACACGTTCACTTCTGGTCTCTTTCCTGTTCCAGGCAGAGTAGAGGACAGTCCCTACAAAGCCAGATATACACAGCGTATGAGTGGCTCAATTGGACGGTTCTCTGTGCGATTCTGCTGTCCCCTCCACTCCAAGCTGACCTGACCTCTTACTTAACAGAGGTTAAATATACTTTAAGACATTCCTCCTTTCTCTCATGCTGGTTTAGATGTTTCACTAAATAACCCAAAAATCTGAGCCCAATGATGACCTAATGGAGGATACTGTAGATATTTCCAAACAACTTTACTGCCCACTACAACTACACAATCATGAGAGGCTGGGTGGGGGTGGGGTGGAAGAGACAGTGAGAAATGAAGAGAGAAAGGGGAGAGAGACAGAGAGAGAGAGAGAGAGAGAGAGAGAGAGAGAGAGAGTACTCCAAGTAGTGGGTGCTCATTGAAACATTAAATCATCCTCAGCCCATAACATCCTCTGTGAGGAGCATCCTGATTCCTCCTCAGATCAGACAATGATAAATGACTTAGTGAGCTCGCTCATGTCCATATAAGGTATACTTCCACATGCTGAAGATGACTCCTGCTTTACTGAGTACTTTTGAAAACTGCCACAGGTGTTGGTGTGTCATCACTCATCATTAGGTTGGATATGAGTACTTAATCATCCCTGTTGAGGAAATAGGTATTGCAGCATCACAAGTGTGTTGTGACACAGAAACATAGCCTACTGAAAGCAGTAGTCATACAATAACTACTGTATTAACACATTTGAGCACTATAAATTATTGGAATAGACCTGCATTCATGATACAACATGAATAAGGGAGAGACTAATAGCAAAACTCTCCTTCTCATCTAGTCTCTTGCTCTCTCCTGTGATCTCAATGCTGTCTGAGTGATCAGATTACTGTTTGTGTGCCTCCTGCTCATTATAACCCCATCTAAACTTGTACCACAGGCTTCTGCCCCAACGTGCCTCAGGACAATTCTCAAATAACTATCTGGATTATTGTGTACTGATCAGAACAAATCAAAGAACATGTGGTTATGGAATAAATCTGCAGGACTTGTCCTTGTTATTTTGCTTCATAGAAACGGTTGGCCATAGGCATACAGCCCATCCGGTTTCCAATGGGAAGTGTGCATTGTGAGGCAGTATAATGTGATGGTGATGTATTGATGTGGGATCCCACAGTCGTCACATGGTGACATGCA
Organism: Coregonus clupeaformis; assembly: GCF_020615455.1. Classification (NCBI taxonomy): domain Eukaryota; kingdom Metazoa; phylum Chordata; class Actinopteri; order Salmoniformes; family Salmonidae; genus Coregonus; species Coregonus clupeaformis. The sequence continues at coordinate 49,773,171 of NC_059211.1, read as the reverse complement.
CAGGGACAGGCTTCGTCCCCGACTGACTGAGCGGTGAGAAAAGGTTGAGTCACCCAGGTGAGTGTTTACGAGTGAGCGTTTGTGTCAGTGTATGCGTGTGTACACATACAGTACCAGTCAAAGGTTTGGACACACCTACTCATTCCAGGGTTTTTCTTTATTTTTTTACTATTTCCTACATTTCCGCCTTTTGCATGACGTCATTCCAACAGGCACGAATGCAGCAATGATAATCAGGGGAACATGTGACCTTCTCACACAGCTGTTTGTGAGTGTGTGTGTGAGTGTGTGTGTGAGTGTGTGTATGTGTGTGAGCGTGTGTGTGTGTTACAGAGGACGAGGAGAACATCATCCTCACGGCTGATAACAGAGACCAGGTGGTGCAGTGTCTAGGATGAGTCATAGTCAGAGAGTCTGAGAGGGATTACAAGGGAATGAATGGAGCTGGAGGTGTAGTTCAGGCCTGCTTTAATTTCTATGACTGGGAAAGAGTGAGAGCCATGACTACATGCTTTTGTGTTCATCATAGTGATAAGGAAGCAAAACTGAGAAAGAATGACTGTTTGAACAATTGAGAGAAGTGTAACTACATTGTAATTAATGGTTGAAGCCATTAATAGTGGTGATTAACATGTTCATATAGGTTTACCACTTACAAATATAATAGGTATGGTAGGAGTAGGATTCCTTTCCTCTTAAGAGAGAAAAAGATCAGCAGGTAAAAATTACGTTTAAAAGATGTTGAGAGAGTCTGCAGATTCATAATCCATGCCAGAATTAATATCCATCAATTCCATCATAACTCTCCCCTTTCCTTATCTCTCTCATATTTTCCGCCTTACATACTTCAGACCAGTATAATTCATGGTTAGAAATCATATACACTTACATACACTTATACTACCTATTCAAACTCAGCAACATATTTCATATTGGTCTAACTTCTTTTGAAGCATTTCTGTGGCTCCTTTTCTGAAACAGAATGCGGGCCTGGAAATGTGGGAGAGAATATTAAAAGCACTAAATTATGCTCCAGAGTTTCTGTGTCAGAGGGAACATGCTGAAATATTCAGAAGTATTTCTGATCTCTGGATCCAGAGTGTTCTGAGGCCCCATCAACCTATGTGGTGCCAGCTCCATAGAGTCCATACAGTTGCCTGTCTGAATTCAGGCCTATTCCTAGAGAGGAGATGTTTACATTTAGCAGACACTTTTATCCAGAGCGACTTACATGAGCAATTATGGTTAAGTGCCTTGCTCAAGGGGACATCGGCAGATTTTTCATCTAGTCGGCTCAGAGATTTGAACCATCTACCTTTTGGTTACTGGCCCAATGTTCTTAACCTGCTGTCCCAAAGACAGACATTGAAGGGACAGAGGAAGCCAATTGTAAAACATATTTAAATAACCATGATATGTGATCCTTCTGGTTCTCAACCCACTTTCAGAAATGGGCTCCATATTTGGGAAATTCCAGTGGCATCCATCCATGCAGAAATGCAGTGTGAACAGAACAGCAGTGCAATGTCTTATTCTCAAGAGCAGAAAACGCCACAACAAAGAACCATGAAAACACTAGAAAAACAAGTAAATATTCCTTTCTATTAATTCTTAATATCTAATGGATTTGGATTCCTCATGTCTCATTCCTTAGTGGATGAGATTTGTTATGATTAGACCCTCTGAGCATAAGTCATTGTATTCTTAGGGGGATACCTTTAATCACACTGGCTTACAGTGCTTACATACAATACAAATGAGTTGTTCCCTTTAAAGCCATATTATCATCATATGAACCTGTCATCAAATGATCTTTGCCATATGTCAAACGCTTATGGACTTAGCAGGCTTTATCTGAACTACTTATGGCCCTACAATAAAGCTGTTAGCCTGGGTTGACGGGTGGGCTGGACAGTACATGGTGTGACATTTTTCACTTCAGTGAGCTTTTCCTGGCCAACTCCCTTGGCACCACTCAAGGGGAAATTGTATGACGGGTAGGGTTGCAAAATTGGGGGAACTTTCAATAAATTCCCTGGTTTTCCTTAAATCCCGGTTGGAGGTCTACTGGAATCAGGAGGGAATAAGCAGGAAATCCAGAATCTTCCAACCAGGATTTCTGAAAAACCAGGGAATTTATTGAAAGTTCCCCGAATTTTGCAACCCTAATGATGGGACTATGGCAACTTTGCACCTCAGTGTCACCCAAGTCATAGCAGCTGTCTGTAAACAATGCTGTTCCATGAATCAGGGGAGTTGGGGCGGTTAGGATGACTTTGGCACTGACAAACCTAACATCTAATAGTGAAAGCACAGTGTTATAAATCAGATCAGGTTCCTCACTGGAAAGTATGTGTAGAGCCAATCAATAAATGTCGCCATGAGGCCTCTTTTGTCATTTGATCTTCTTCTGACCCCTCTAAAACACTGACTATTGTATAACATCCGACCAGTTGGAAAATGAGTTTTTTTCCCAGATCTTTGGGAATGAATAACTTACAGCTCGCATAACTACGCTGTCTATACACAAGGAGAGTGTGTACGGAAGAGATTTAATGAGTTGATAAAATCCCAGATATATTTGGTCTATGTGTTTTGCTTTGGATAAACATGCCAAGGGGAATATACACAGTGTTAACACTGCTATTAGCTTACAAATGCAATTATAATTAGTTGCGTAGGCTGTTGTTGTAGTGGTTTACCACAGATAGACAGTTGTAGTGCAGCTGCTACGCTACTAAGCTGTGAACAGACAGACAGGCTGCAGGTCCAGGTTTAGGGGGGGACACCCCCTGCACATCTCTCCACATACACCCCTATGAGAGAAAACCTCTCCATAGTTCTCCCATTGTTCACAATGCCCTGGCTCTCTGTGAATTTTCACCCCTCACTCATCAAATTCAAATATCAGGTGTACAGAAATCTGGGCAAAATGGTATCTTTCAGAGGTTGGTGTTTGTTAGCAGAATGCATAATTTTTGTATGTCAATCCTTAATAAGAATCATGTTTATTTGTCTATGTCTTCCTGTTTCGATGGCAGCCATTATTCTCCATCAGGGTTGGGAAGTAACTGACTACATGTAATCAGTAATATCTAATCTGATTATTAAAAAACGGTAACTGTAATCAGTTACCAGCTAAAATATTGTAAACAGATTACAGTTGCTTTTTAAAAACTAGATGATTACTTCTCGGATTACTTTTAAATTCAGAAAGGATGAAAAAATACATTATGACACCTTTCTGTTTTCTCAATGACATTCAATTCAGCATTGAAAAAAGGTGCAAGTTTAAGTTTGTTCCACCTGAGCGAGTCTGACCACAAGTCAGGGACCACTATGATGACACACCAAATACGTTTGATGGATCCTTTTTGTCTTCTAATGGTAAGTAATCCAACAGTAACTGAAAGTAATCAGATTACATTACTGAGTTTGGGTAATCCAAAAGTTACGTTACTGATTACAATTTTGGACAGGAAACTAGTAAATGTAATGGATTACATTTAGAAGGTAACCTATCCAACCCTGTACTCCATTCTCTCCAATCAACAGGACATCTGATCCCCTCATCAAAACCTAAAAACCCTGGCATTCCCACTAATATCAGCTTGGTGAGGGGAAACTACGTCAATGCAACCTCATTAGATCTGTCTTTTGTTGTATCTGGAGCTGCTAAGCATCCTGTGTTAGTGGCTTGGATGGCCGGTCCAACAATAGCCTACAGACATCTTCACCAAGCAATCACAACTTGATAACTCTCTCTCTCTTTCTCTCTCTTTCTCTCTCTTTCTCTCGCTCACTCACAACAGAGCCCAAACCTATTCTTGAGCAGGACAAGAGGTGTGTTAAGCATTGTATGTCAACACTTCCAACCACAGGGTTAAATGTGGAAACAGGCCCTGTGTTTCTCTCTCCTGTCTGATCGGTCTTTTTTTCAGTGAAAACATAGCAACCCAAATAAGGAGATTGGCTGAGGGCTGCTGTGTGAGTGAGTGTGTACAGCGGGCCAAGACATTCTTTAGAAAGGCCTCGTATGGGTGGTTTGATTGGGTGGAGTGGGGTGGGGTGGGGGAATGTCTGGTGAGGTGAGGGGGACGGAGTGATGAGTGCAGGGCGGGAGGGATGGAGGATGGAGAGGAGAGGAGGTCATCGGAGACTAACCTCAGGTTTAGTTGGGCATTTAAAACATTGACGGCAGCCCTAGGCTTGAGTCTGCATCCCTCTGTGCTGCGCGTGCTCCCTCTCTCTCTCACTCCCTCGCTCTCCCTCTTTTCTACCTCTGTCTGTCTCTCTATCCCTCTGACTCTTGTGGACGCAGGTTCCAGTGGACGTTTCTCCAGTACTGAACAGGACAGACTCTGTCTCAAACTACAGGGGTAACACCTCAACTTTCTCAGCTACATTTCTCATCTCAGTGAGCACACTCTAACCAGGCACCATGGAGGCCATCAAGAAGAAGATGCAGATGCTGAAGCTGGACAAGGAGAACGCCATCGACCGCGCAGAGCAGGCCGAGACCGATAAGAAGGCAGCGGAGGACAAGTGCAAGCAGGTGGGTTCAGTTACATGGAACTCAAAAGAGTTCTACCTGGAACCAAAGGGTTGTACCTGGAACCAAAAGGGTTTCTTCAAAGGGTTCTCCTATGGGGACAGCCGAATAACCTTTTTTGTTCTAGATAGCACCTTTTTTTTCTAAGAGTATACAGAAGGATAAGGTGTGGGATTTGGTCAATGGGTATGTTTATAACATTGTCTAATAGATTAGTTTAAAGCTCTGCGCAGGTTTTTACAAGAGAAATCTGAGTTGGATGATGATGATGCTCAAACTCAAACCATGTACAGGCTCTGATGTTATGTCTCTTACTGCTCCAGACTTTGTAAGCCAATCTCAACATTTATTCCATACTAGACATATTTCTGAGGAAATGAGGCATAAACACATCACACAGTTTATTTAATTAATCCCAGACATTATGTTTGATTAAAGTATGGACCTAAATCAAAGAGTTATATTGTTAGCAATTTATTGTTAGTGAATTTTAAAAGAAGATGTAAGACCAAGTCAATCAAAGTTGATGAAAATGTATGAAATAATCTAAGTTTATTAAACAAAATGAAAGCATCTTAAAGATGATGCTTTAGAGAGGCAGAGTGTGCATATGCCTACAATGGCTTCAGCTGACAGAGCTTGGTGTGAAAGTGTTAATGTCGGCATAAACCAACAAATGACTCATGGACTCAATGAAACATGAAGACGCTCTGAGGCAAGTTTCCTTACCAACAGCCCACAACAGCCTTGGGAGGGAAAGAGGACAGGATGACAACTCCTTCAATGGACCACACACAGTACCACTGGGACTTGACAAGAAGCCAAGAGTTTGGCTTTAGTGAGCATCAAACTGAATTCAGCACATCACATAAGGATTTATTTATGATTATTTGTATTGTATTCTGCATTGTTGGGAAGGGCCCGTAAGTAAGCATTTCACTGTTAGTCTACACCTGTTGTTTACGAAGCAGGTGACTATAACATTTTATTTGATTTGATTCATGATGGTCTGAGTACTACATCCCCCACCTTGGACTAAAGTGATGCCAACTGAAAAAAGGACAAATAAGTGCTGAATGCAGCATCACTGGGATATGTCTTGATTGATGGTCTGTTTTCATTAAGGCTCGGCCCCAAATCAAGATATTTGGTCCTACAATCACAACCTCTACAGCCACGGAGACCCAGGCGCCAGAGCCTATTCACCCAGAGTTTGGAGGTTTGTGATGGGGCTCTGGCTGGGGTCTACTGGGAGATCAAGGGTGTCTGTACGGTCGTCCATCCAAATGCCTGACAGGTGTCTCCACCTGGATAGCGGCTGTATTTTTAGACAGCAGGAGAGATAGGCCGTGTGGAATCCAGTGGGATTATCAGGAGCACTTCAGAGCCCCACAGGCACAGAGAGGAACTCTGATTAGGGACTACTTAGCTCCCAGTGTGTGTGCAGGATGTGCATGCCAACACTCTTGTTAGTTCTGACTAAAAATAAACGTAGCTTTCAACACCCCGAAGGACGTCACCATGCACATTCTAGACTTATCATCTCATCACTATTACTTTGACCAGATTATCAATCCATCAGCAGAGTTGTTATCATTTTATAGGCATTAATGTTCCTCTCTAATGTTTTACCATCCCATGATAGAGGGGTGTAATAATGGTACCCATGGGGGTGCCCAATAGGTCCCTGAAAAACAAGATGGATTGGTCCTGTAAAGTACACTGAACACAAACATTTCCCCAAGTCAATAAAGCTCCTGGTAAATGAAAACGCACACCCTTTTATTTGCGGCTCTGAGGAATTTGATATAGCTAGATGTGTAGCTGAAGCACAATGCTTTCAAAGCATACACACTCCCGCCCATACCAAAATATTTTCTTATAGAAAATTGGAAATAAAATCTTTCCAATTCAACCACTTAAATTGATTTGATTAATTAATAAAAGAGGATAAACAAAAACGATAAGACATAAAGGAAACTTGATACTAAAAACCTTGAGTTGACCTCAAGGCAAAACACCTGGGGGAATTTGAAGGATTCTTCAAGAGACTTTCTTGTTTAACTTTGATAGGGCTGTAATTTAAGAAGAGTAAAATATGTTATCATATATAATACTGAAAGAAGAAAAGACACCAAAAGAAAATGTATATGTGTGTGTGAGAGAGCTATCGGGTGAGAGAGAGAGAGAGAGAGAGAGAGAGAGAGAGAGAGAGAGAGAGAGAGAGAGGGAGCGAGAGAGCGAGATAGAGAGAGAGAGAGAGAGAGAGAGAGAGAGAGAGAGTGAGAGAGAGAGAGAGAGAGAGAGAGAGAGAGAGAGAGAGAGAGAGAGAGAGAGACGAGAGAGAGAGAGAGAGAGAGAGAGAGAGAGAGAGGGAGCGAGAGAGGCAGAGAAGAGAGAGAGAGGGAGCGAGCGCGAGAGAGAGAGAGAGAGAGAGAGAGAGAGAGAGAGAGGTGGGGGGGGGTTAACTGTGTGTACTTTTAACTAACAAACACCTGTCCTGCTCTAGCTGGAAGACGAGCTGCTGAGCCTGCAGAAGAATCTGAAGGGGACTGAAGATGAGTTGGACAAATACTCTGAGGCCCTCAAAGACGCCCAGGAGAAACTGGAACAGTCTGAGAAGACCGCCGCAGACGTGAGTAGGCAGCAAAGCACCCTGGGTAGAGCCTCTATAACACGCCCACTGGGTGGAGATTGGAGAGAGGGGACTAGGAGGAGGTTGGGGGTATGGGTTAAAGCCCACATACTCATTAACCAAACCACAGGCCCCCCAGTTCCTGTCATATGTTTACGTTTGTTTAGAAAATATATAGACTAAAAAGCAGGCTAAGAATAACGGGCTAATATTGCTTATTTGGGGAACAGTAATGTAATGTAATGGTCCATCTGCTACACAGGTTCTCAGTTATGAACAGTCCCTATTTCCAAGGCTTTATTATTCAGTTAGATAATTGTTACAGTATTGAGCATTAGTGGAATGGCTCCCACCTGTTGGGACTGAGCCTTCACCCAGTCCCTTCACTATCACTAAGTGCTCGAACACACCAATAACGTTTGCCTACCGAGATTACTTGCGAAAATGTCGGCAGTCAGACGTAAACAGCACGCTGAACGATCAGTAAGCGAACAGGAGATCCACATTCCGTGCAATGTGTGTGACCATTAAGAGGCCTTCAGAACACCAAAACCAAATATGGCCACTGTTGTACCAGCACAGATCATTATTTTGAATGGGAATATCCATTCTACAGATTCTATTTCTATGGCTGGTCCGTTGCCCCAGTGCCAGTGCCAGCTGTGAGTGTGCTTTGATCAGGCCTATCTGTTGGGGAGGAGATCAGAGAGTGTGTTCACATTCCTGTGCACCCAGTCCTGAAAGATGAGCTCGCTAACACCCCCATACACACTCACACTCAGTCGCTCTGTTACACCTAAGCACAGCAGCACTGGTTAACAGACAGGAATGCTGGTAAACACTGCACAGTGGTTATTGTATGGCTGGTCGGCTGCTGTAAAGGGGGTATCCCTCTACACCTTCTCTGACTGTACTGTACTGTCCAGCAGTACTTACAGGCTTAATTTCAAAGTTTTATGTAGAATTAAGGGTGTATTTGTTGTACTTATAAGGGGTATTTTTCAATATTGAGTAAGGATAAACTTGTATTGTTGTTTTTCAATAGCCACAATCTTATTCTAATCTGTAGCCATTAAAATATATAAAATGTACAGATGTTCATCAGAAGAAAGGCAGGTTTTGACATACAAGCAGCTGTCAGAGAGGACGGCACTGTCTGTTTTGCCTGTGGCTAAATTATGTTATCCTGCTGTCATCATCAGATATTATCACTCACACCAGACCAACTTTCAAACACAGTAGGCCTGGTGCCTGGGATCTGCAAGCAGACAGACAGAATGAATGACCACAAATATTTATACAATAAACAATCTAAGCAAACCAACATTTAGCAGCAACAATACAGTTCCTGTAACACTTTCTAAAATAAACTCTAAGGAAAGAGATAGCGGTTTATGGATAAGATAGCAAAGTATCTCAGTCAATGAAGGTTATCTGAGCTGAGTGTGTCCCCCAACTTCCACAAGGCCACTGTATTGTTTGGGTTTCCGGATATCCTAGGGAAATCCACTGTTGTGTTGCACAGGGAGAGACAGGAAGTGGCCGACTAGGCCCAGGCAGGCAGGACTGACATGGCAGCTCTGAGGAATTCAGGGCAGGCCTCCTGTGAAAACATGCTCCTGAATGCTCCGCCACATGTCATTTATTAGAGGCAGCAGTCAACTCATTACATATATGAATTCACACAGCCGATGCAGATGAGGAGGAGGGAAGAGCTATCCAGATAGCTGTTGGAGGGAAGAGCTAACAGTAATCCTGTCTGGTATGCTAACGGTAGCCTGTGTTTGTAACTAAGGGCCATTCTTAAGATAGCCTAGTGGTATGGAGTAGGGTGGAGTTGCCCCTAGAAACTGATCTAAGGTCAGTTTTGCTTCCCCCTTAATGATTAACATCAGGATTTTGGGGAGGGGGAACTCCAACCTGAAGCATGTGGTATGTCCTACACTCTTAGAAAAATAGGTGGTATCTAGAACCTAAAAGGGTTCTTCGGCTGTCCCCATAGGAGAACCCTTTGAAGAACCCTTTTGGGATCCAGGTAGAACCATTTTGGGTTCCATGTAGAACCCTTTCCACAGAGATTTCTACATGGAACCCAAAAAGGTTCTACCTGGATCCCAAAAGGGTTCGACCTGGAACCAAAAATTGTTCTCATATGGGACAGCTGAAGAACCCTTTTGGAACCCTTTTTTCTAAGAGTGTACAGTATGTCTGTGTCTGTGGGGCATGCTACATTATGAGGGAGTGGGCTGAGGTGAATAGGGGGCTGGTGGTAGTTTATTGCAGGCCTGTTACTGAGAAGGGTTGTGGAGCAGCAGGGGAGAGCAGGCTCCAATAGCTGAGTAGCAGTCCCGGAATGTCAGGAATGCAGCTAAAGCAAACAGAAAGGCCCACACAGTTCTGTGTCTAATGAAATCAATGCTCCAAGCTTTTCCGGTGGGCAAATCACACAGGCATTTACAGAGCTGGAGCTGTATCGACCACATTTCCACAACAGACACTCATTTGAGACACCATAAATCAAAACCTGCTTATTCCATCTGCTGGCTGGAGTATATACAGACAACTGAATCATACGCATTGCTTTGTGTATTGGCACCCACACACATATGAGGTATTTAACAATAAAGTTACAGTAGCCAATACAAATAGGCATCTCCAGAGCTACTCTAACACACCACAACATACAGTATAGCCTAAAAATCTAACACTTTGGACTTTGATCTGGACAACTCTTGATAAAACATGGATTTTTTGGTACACTGTAATATATACTATACAGCATAATAAGAATGAACTGTTCAGTTTAATCTCTTAGGTCAATGATGACTTTTCCCTATCAGAGAGGGGAGCTATTTCTATAGGCAATTAAAAGTGTTACATTTAGCCTAATGTTTGCTGGACTGGATTTCCCCTGTACTCCCTGTTCTTTTGTGACTGAACTGAAGCCCTGAATTTGAAGAACATACGTAATTTACCATAGGCAACTGTTGACGTACATAAGGCTTTATAGGCTATGTACTGTATTGATGTCTCATCATTTGAACTATTCATTGAATTTTCATTGAAAGTTCCCTTCGCCTACACCACCCTCAAACATCACGCAACCAGGACGGGCACGCCCCGCCTATCCTGGAACCGTGACCTCATCTGAATCACACTACTCTGGGTTGGAGGAGTGCACATTAACTTTCCTCATAATTCCTGCCATTTTATCTGCCTTTCAAAACTGGAACGCTCTGCTTCGCTAATGCGTTCATACATATTACATTCCAAAGTAGATATTTGAATACTTTTGTTAAGCCATACTTAGGCTGAAGCTGAACTAAAGAAACATTTCGGAAACACCTGGATAGCCTACTGCTTTGGCTTATACAACTTATATTTTTCCACTTGAGATTTCTATTCTGCTCTTTCGGTCCATTCCAAAGATTTTGAAAACTATTTGTAGCTTATATCCTGTTTGGAATAGACCAAAGCAGCTTTTGCACAATATTTTATTTTTCTATAGCAAAAGTTTTATTTTTAACCAAATAGTACGACAATGACAGGTTTGAATTCTTTGGAAGCTGTGAAGAGAAAGATCCAGTGTTTGCAACAGCAAGCCGACGATGCAGAAGACCGAACCCAAGTTTTACAGAGAGAACTGGATGGGGAACGAGAACTTCGGGAGAAAGTGAGACAATAGAATACTTATATTTTCCCTCTCTCTGTCTATTCCCTTTGGAAACGTCTTTTACCTGTCCTTCTCCCCCTGACCAAGTCTGTCATGATGTTACGTTTTGTAATAGTGTGGAAAGGCCACGTTAATTAATTGATCTGCCGGTAGTGATGAAGACATACAATGCATGTCGTTGGTCTCCAAAAAAAGCTGGATAATCATTCTCAGAGGTGTTATAAAAGTAGGAATCATCCATCTTTGCCTTAGAAAGTCCTCTATTGACGTATTTCATAGCATAAATATATGTTCTTATATTTGCTTTGGACATTGTCACATTTACTTTTCAATATAAAGGAAGTAAGCTGTAAGTAGGCTACTTCATTAGTATTACATCTTAATAAGGCCTAATTTTGGTTTGTATAAGTGCAAATACTGGAATAAGATGTTAGTAGCCTATAGGTAAATAGGGTAATTCTGGAGGGCCAGTTCAAACTTAAGTTTCTTTTGAAGTAGCTGGATGGTTCAAAAAGTATTTCACATACTGTTCCTTTTGAAATGTGCCTAGGGGATCTGAATCATCAAACTTATTTGCAATGTAAGTATTAAATGTCTTGTTGCATTATGCAATATTAGATTTTGACAGAGAGAGAGTGAGGTAGGGAGCGAGAGATTGGCGAGAGAGAGAATGAGGAGAGAGAGTTGTGGAGTTGCTGCTCAGTAGAATGGGAGGCAGTCTTGACTTGTTATGTATGTTAAAACACTTGATTGTGTATGTAGAGAGCGTATGTAGGCTACCATTTGCATACTTGTAGGAGGCCTGATGAGAGAATTAGAGAGAGAAAGCTCAGGTCTTGCCTGGAAAGGCAGCAGAGGTGAGGTAATGAGAAGATATGGCTAAAGCAGGGGTTTTCCCTTCATTTCAGAGCAATCCATCACAGGGAGTGAAAGAAAGAGAGATGTGAAATGGATGCTTGATGGATGGCATTGTCCTCCACGAGAAGCCCAGGATGTAAATGTGTGCCACTGGCATCTTGGGAGTTGTTGTCAGCTATAGGCCTTGTGGGGAGGCAGCTTTCACTGACATAAGTCGCTCTGGATAAGAGCGTCTGCTAAATGACGTAAATGTAAATGTAATATGGTGATAAACAAAGAAGAGAGAACCTCAAGGCACATTGGACAGAGCTGATGACAGAATACTGACTCAGGGAAACTATGTGGGCCTGTGAGAAGTTTAAGTACCAGGCTTGGTGAGGGATACTACTGCTATTCTGGTTGGGATGGAGGTCTATTCCATTTCAATTCAGGATGTTAATCGAAAGGTCTACATAGAAAAGTAAAAAAAATAGACAGTTTTCAGTTATGTCCATTGTAATGAATTTTAAAGGTACAATATGCAGAAATCGCTCTGCCATTTCCTGGTTGCTAAAATTAGAATAGTTTGCCTAATTTCTGTTTGTGAAAAAACAAGCAATGCATAGCGTAGAGAATCATTGTACCATCTAAATGCTGTGACATATCTTTTCAATAACCAAAAATATTGTATTTTCAGCTGTTTGAAGCTGGTGTACAAAACTGAAAGTGAAAGACGCACAAACAAAACTTAAGAACGGGAAGCATAGAAAGAGCGCAAATAGAACAGATCTACCGCTTCTTAGACTTGCTTTCAATGAGAATGACAGATCTATAGCTCATAGTTCTAAGTGAATTTTGGCGGGTCGCCCAAAAAGTTACATATTGCAGCTTTAATACATCCCTTGAATTAACCCCAAGCCCCCAACCTGGCTGCTATTGAGATCTACCATTCATTCACAGTTTACTCAGACACAGACTGTCTTAACATAATTTCAGTCTTCTCAGCTTCAAAGCATAAGAACACGTACCTCTTAAACTCAAGCTATTCGTCTGTGTTCAAGGATGAAAAGACTTGAAGTGGTTGAGTGAGCACTTGTGTAGCAACCTTATGGGAGTATGGGCCCATGTGTGAGTAATTGGCACAAAGCAGGGTGATTTCTTGGCACAACAAACCCTTTCATTGGATCATGGTACACAAAAGAGGGAACATTGTTGTGTCTTTTGGCCTCAAACTAATTCCTTGACGTTCATTTGGAGTGAAGTGGCACTCTTGTCTTTCAAGGTGTTATTTACTTTACACAACACCCTCAGCTTTTGTTGAATCACCATGGAAAGATTTAATTAGGAAAAGCGTGAGGAGCAAAGTGTGCACCATTTACATTATTTTGCATATTCATATCAACAGTTCTCAGTTTAGTTTAGAGGTTCATTTAGATATAATCCATTTCCCATTCATGTAGATAAGAAGAATGATTGCCATCTACTGGACACAGACGTCAATTCAACGTCTGTTCCACGTTGGTTCAACGTAATTTCTTTAAAATGATGTGGAAACAACATTGATTCAACCAGTGTGTGCCCAGTAAGTAGCTATAGCCCAGGCTCAGCTAACTCCACTCCCAGTTGAGCAAAGCCTCTTCCTGGAGGGACTACCTCTGGCTCGATGTAGACCAAGTTGCACCAAACCACAGATCTAGGATCTGATTACCCTACCCCCAGTCCTAGTCATAACCATTAGAGGGATGAAACAGTATCTGACCCAGTATCAGTGGTTAGAGACGCAGCTTCTCTACTCCCTGCCCCTGAGGAACATGCCCAGGATACTGCCTGCCTGCCAGCTCCACTCCGACACTTCCTGTGCTTCAGCCCAGATCAGCAGGAAGATAAGCAGATGCTGGACATTTCTCCCAGGCCCGGGCTGTATGATACAGACACATCCTGATTATATGAAGGGTCAAGACAACCCAGTTGCTGTTTGATGTTGGTCACTGACTTTGTTGCTGAAAGTATTTCTCACCAATTCTTTTTTCTTTGAAATACCCCAACTATCCCTTGTTATAATAGACTTAAGGGCAGACAACAGTCTCTCCCTTTCACCAAGCTTTAAATTACATTTGTTTGCTTGGATCTGTATGCTTTTGACAGCCACGTAAACATACAGTAGCCTACAGTGAATGCCAAATAGGCCTAGATCTGTTGACTGGCCTGTCTGGTAATTGGCTAGTGGTTTCCTGCCCCTAATAGCACCCGGATGAATTGTATGCTATGGAAAGAATTACCTCCTTGTTCCACTGGGTTATTTTTTCTCTTTGGACTTTCTCCATGGGAATATCACAACTTTCCAAATTTAACTTTAACAGTAATACATTTTGGCATTAATCGAAGTTCCACGGGGCACTCCCATGAACCTTCGAAGTACAGTATTTGATGGAGTGGATTGAGGGATGCAGTGGAGGGTAAACGCACGTAAACCTTTACACCATTTACGTACTTTTTTTTGTGAAATAGCGTTTACTCACCTTTTATTTTGTTAATTATCTTTTACCCACTTATTATTGTGTTCCCAGCGTTGATCAATGCTCAGAACGCTAATATTCCATGTGGGGTCCCCTGAAATGTAAATGGAATCCCCTAAGAGAATCTGTAACCTTATCAAACACATTAATAACTTGTGTCTCTTCAAATGGGTATAGAATACAACATTTTAGAGTCAACTAAGCAGTTTACAGCGCAGAAAACTGAATTGCAGTGCAGCTCACATGAGATACTAAGAACATGAATGTGATTAAAAAGATAACACATTTCAATATAAACATCTCCACATCCTATTTTTCTGGACTTTTCTAGCATCCAGTCCAAATTGACTATTTTGGGAGGGATTACCTGATGTGCATTGTGTGTAATTTTTACTACAGAAAATTGCATTAGGCCTTCCCTATAGACATGCATGAAAATTCAATCAAACAATACAGTTCTAAAAATGTAAAATGTTTTGGTTTATATCGGTGGTTGTTCGTCTTATCTCGATCACCCACTGAGTTTATATTTTACCCACCTTTTTTTTTACCACTACATCACTGGAGTGGATATTGTCTTATACTTACTTACAGTGTTGACCAGGGGTCCCACTGGCTGCCATGCATATCGACAGGCCTAAGCTTGTCTACTGCTTTAGAGTTGTGGGAGGGGGTCACCATGATATATGGACCAGTAAATAGTTTTACTAGCGGAATGTTTACTTGACCTGATGGCACTTAACTCTCTGGTCTCTGCTGTCAGCAAGGCTCAAGGTTTAAGACCCAATTGAGCTCTTGCATCCTTATTTGCATGCATACCCACACTACTGGGGAGCCTACTGAAGCTCAGGCCTTTTGTTTTACCAATGTTTTAAGACTCATACATGAATCAGTGAGCAGTGAGCAGTCTCCACTATAAAGCTGGCTTAAGTCTGGATGAAGAATGGAACAGGGTCTGAATGTGGCTGAAATATGATGGAGTTGTCCACTCTATTCATTCAGCATCCTATTTGCATTGAAAAGGCTTGTGGAGCTGCATTAGAAGCATGTGCCTGATGTTTAATAGCCTGCCTTTTACATATCTCATTCTCCTCCTGACATGCCTGCTTATATGAGGCTGTCTTTGCATGTCAAGTCTCTGCTAACAGATGGGATCACACCAGGACTGGACCAGCACTATAACATAGCGCCTGCCTGGAACACTTCCATAGAAACCCAAGCCTTATGCTCTTCATTACCCCACCGTCCTCAAATTAAGCAATTATTACATTCCTGATGTCTCACTTCCTTGTGCTGTATTCCTCCTTCCCTCTCAATGCCTATGACTCAACAGGATGAGAGCGACAACAGGAATGTGTTTCCTAATGAATGGCATGTCTCACCTCCTTGGTCCTTTGTGGCTCAGTTCAAGTACCCCTCGCTGCGGCACATAGAACGGGGTGGAGTCGGCTGTGGGGCTGACTCCACCCACAACACATTTTCATTGGTTGAGGAGCATTCTCATTCCACCACGTTCGAGATGTTTGTTCAGCAATACAACATAGCCTGCGTGGTTATATGTCAGCACGTACATGCAGCTACAAATCAGCTAGCTTGCCACTCTAGCTCTAGCTAGCTGGCTAACATTATACAGTGCCTTGGCAAAAGTATTCATCCCCCTTGGCGTTTTTCCTATTTTGTTGCATTACAACCTGTAATTTAAATGGATTTTTATTTGCATTTCATGTAATGGACATATACAAAATAGTCCAAATTAGTGAAGTGGAATGAAAAAAATACTTTTAAAAAAATAAAAAAATAAAAAGGGAAAAGTGGTGCGTGCATATGTATTCACCCCCTTTGCTATGAAGCCCCTAAATAAGATCTGGTGCAACCAATTACATTCAGAAGTCACATAATTAGTTAAATAAAGTCCACCTGTGTGCAATCTAAGTGTCACATGATTTGTCACATGATCTCAGTATATATATATACCTGTTCTGAAAGGCTCCAGAGTCTGCAACACCACTAAGCAAGGGGCACCACCAAGCAAGCAGCACCATGAAGACCAAGGAGCTCTCCAAACAGGTCAGGGACAAAGTTGTGGAGGAGTACAGATCAGGGTTGGGTTATAAAAAAATATCTGAAACTTTGAACATCCCACCTTTAAATCCATTATAAAAAAATTGAAAGAATATGGCACCACAACAAACCTGCCATGAGAGAGCCGCCCACCAAAACTCACGGACCAGGCAAGGAGGGCATTAATCAGAGAGGCAACAAAGAGACCAAAGATAACCCTGAAGGAGCTGCAAAGCTCCACAGCGGCGATTGGAGTATCTGTCCATAGGACCACTTTAAGCCGTACACTCCACAGAGCTGGGCTTTACGGAAGAGTGTCCAGAAAAAAGCCATTGCTTCAAGAAAAAAAGAAGCAAACACGTTTGGTGTTCGCCAAAAGGCATGTGGGAGACTCCCCAAACATATGGAAGAAGGTACTCTGGTCAGATGAGACTAAAATTGAGCTTTTTGGCCATCAAGGAAAATGTCTGGCGCAAACCCAACACCTCTCATCCCCCCGAGAACACCATCCCCACAGTGAAGCATGATGGTGGCAGCATCATGCTGTGGGGATGTTTTTCATCGGCAGGAACTGGGAAACTGGTCAGAATTGAAGGAATGATGGATGGCGCTAAATACAGGAAAATTATTGAGGGAAATCTCAGTCTTCCAGAGATTTGAGACTGCGACGGAGGTTCACCTTCCAGCAGGACAATGACCCTAAGCATACTGCTAAAGCAACACTCGAGTGGTTTAAGGGGAAACATTTCAATGTCTTGGAATGGCCTAGTCAAAGCCCAGACCTCAATCCAATTGAGAATCTGTGGTATGACTTAAAGATTGCTGTACACCAGCGGAACCAATCCAACTTGAAGGAGATGGAGCAGTTTTGCCTTGAAGAATGGGCAAAAATCCCAGTGGCTAGATGTGCCAAGCTTATAAAGACATACCCCAAGAGACTTGCAGCTGTAATTGCTGCTAAAGGTGGCTTTACAAAGTATTGACTTTGGGGGGGTTAATAGTTATGCACGCTCAAGTTTTCTGTTTTTCTGTTATTTCTTGTTTGTTTCACAATAAAATATATTTTGCATCTTCAAAGTGGTAAGCATGTTGTGTAAATCAAATGATACAAACTCCCCAAAAATCTATTTTAATTCCAGGTTGTAAGGCAACAAAATAAGAAAAATGCCAAGGGGGGGGGGGTGAATACTTTCGCAAGGTTTACAGAGTCAGTCACGTCTAACAATAAAAAACATTGTTTTTTGGTTAATCATTTCGATTGCCTGTAAATACTTTTTTATGCATGCTTATGGTGCTATAGCGTTTAAGTTTTCACACTTCGAAAATGTTTGTTTAGTGGCTGTCGTCCTCCGTCTCTCTCTGTGTGTGTGTGTGTGTGTGTGTGTGAAGGTACTAGGGTTAGTGCTATCTGGTATCCTTGGGACATCCCTACCCTAACCTTAACCCCTACCTTAACGCTTACCTAACCTTAAAATCATGTTTTTCATGAAATGTGATGATATTTGGATGAAACCAGTTCAAAGTATGATGACCAAAGTATACAAAATTACTGTTGCTTCTACATTGATAATGTTTGATCATAAAGGTACTGGTCCCCTCCCCATGTCAAACACTTGGATTCAGGATGCAGGATTATTAAGGGGATGGGGGTGACATCACCCTAACTCTCATTTGAATACACCAATGATAACATGATATTCTCTTACCTAATTTAAATAAGTACTGCCTTATAACCAACATTGGAGAAGGTGTGTTTGCAGAGGGGCAATGGTTTATATGGCTAGATAGCTACTCAACTGGTGCCAAAATTTGACTGTAGGGTGTCAGCAAATATAATAAAAAGTATACACTATTCATCTATGGCAAAGATAGTTATATGTTTCCCCTTTCATCGGTGTCTGGTGTTTTTCTACTTACTGGCTAGCTAGGTCTTCAGCCAGCATGGAACAAAAGCGGGGAGGGTTGTTCAAAACTCTGAGGTAGTTGTCTTGTCAACACATCCATCAGTGCTGCTGTGAACCGCATCACAAGAGACATGCCAAACAGGAGATGTGTAAAAACAAATAACATAATTGATGCAATTTCAATGTTGTTTCAGTTGCTTTGTGTATCACCAAATTTGCTTGAGATTATTTTACTGCTACACTGCTCACTGTATCCACGTTTCTTGACATGGGAGTTTCAAATAGCTTTCAGTCAAGGCAAGCTCATGAATATAAGCTCCCATGCCCACTCAGCCTGTCTTTTTTAAACTTCCTGATAGTTAGCCATGAGAGAGAAAATATTTTTTCTCAAATTTTGAGCATTTCTATCCCCCAAAATGATTATGGGTGATATTTTAGTCACTCAAAAGGCTATTTTACATGGGAATCAGAATGACTGTTCGGGACCATTAACCCTTACCTTAACCATTTTACATTTCAACTTCAATGGGGCAACGTCAGAGTTGGGACGTCCCAAGGATTCTGGATAGCATGGACCAAGGCACTAGCCGCTTGACAAGAGGGACAAACGCGTACCAGAGCCATGTATTTAGATAAATAAATGCAGGACTCTGACGGGTACCGCTCCAATCATCGCTTGTATGTATGGAAGCAAAGATGGTTTAGTTTGAAAACTCTGGCTTAAGTATGGAAATGGTAGTAGTAGTCTTGGTCCTGGTTGAATATCTCAGAGCGTCTGCTCTTTTCATAAAGTATGGTCCTTTGCCTCCGCAAATAAAAATGTGTGGTGTGCGGGGTTGGCCCACCCTGTTCCATGAGCCACAGCGAGGGGCTTCTCGCTCAGTTGGTAAGAGCATGACGCTAGCGGCGCCAGGGACTTGGGTTTGATTTCCGCTGGTGCCATCAATACGAAAATGTATTCAGTCACTGTATTTTATTTTTTTTATTTCACCTTTATTTAACCAGGTAAGCCAGTTGCTACCTATAAGTCGCTTTGGTAAAAATAAAGTGTCTGCTAAATTATATGGCCAATCCCTGTCGTCTATAGCTCAGCATTTACATAATTGTGGCCATTGAAAAGCCTCTGGTGTTGATATAAAGTATATTGGAGTTATATTGACAGCATTAAGAAAGCCAGTCGCGTGGCCAAAGGGAGGGAGATACCACTGTGTGCAGAGCAGGGGCCAAAGGGAGGGAGATACCACTGTGTGCAGAGCGGAGGACAAAGGGAGGGAGATACCACTGTGTGCAGAGCGGGGGACAAAGGGAGTGATTCAGCTATTCAGCACTCCAGATGCTGGGCTAACAACATCAAGCTTATTATAGTGAGCTGCGGGCGCTCATTGAGGATGCTGTGTCAGTGTGTAATTAGTGTCAGTAGGGTGTCGTTGTGTCATTAGCTGCCAAGCCTCAAACGGCCTCCAAACAACAGAACACATTCAGCTGGTACTGCAGACATATAGTAGCTACCTATGTGCTAGGAGTTTTTCCTGACCAATATAACTTGGGTTTTCAGTTTTTCCTGATCTGGCCATGGGATCAGAAAAAAACTCCTGGTCCTAGTTATAGACCATAACGTTAACTAAGGTTCCAAGTTTTTCCTGACGTGGCCAGGAGACACTCCTGGCCCTAGCCATAGCTACTGACACACTTTTCATTCAGAACACATTATTGTTGATAGCTATATTTAGCAGAGGTGGGACAAAGTCATTGTTATGCAAGTCACAAGTAAGTCTCAAGTCTTTGCCCTCGAGTCCCGAGTCAAGTCGAGTCAAAGATGAGGCAAGTCCCAAGTCGAGTCAAAAGTCAAAGCCATCAAGTCTCAAGTCGAGTCCAAAGTCCTACATTTTAGTTTCGAGTCATTTCAAGTCCTCTTAGCAAGCCTTTGCAAGTCATTACAAGTCCCCGTAGCAAGTCTTCTCGAGTCATAAGGCGCAAGTCCAAGTCAAGTCACGAGTCATTGATGTTAAAGTCCAAGTCGAGTTGCAAGTCTTTGTACATTTTGTCGAGTCGAGTCTGAAGTCATCAAATTCATGACTCGAGTCTGACT
Source organism: Coregonus clupeaformis (assembly GCF_020615455.1). Classification (NCBI taxonomy): domain Eukaryota; kingdom Metazoa; phylum Chordata; class Actinopteri; order Salmoniformes; family Salmonidae; genus Coregonus; species Coregonus clupeaformis. Next base: position 49,752,904 of record NC_059211.1, on the reverse strand, counting down.
CGAGTCCAAGTCACATGACTCGAGTCCACACCTCTGATATTTAGTGCCATCATGACATAATATTAGACATGTCATTAATGTAGTCTATTTAGTTTCTCACTAGACATTTCCTATCTCCATTCATAATTGGATCGGCTTAGTTTATATGAGAGAGAGGAAGAGCTAACAGAGCATGTCCTTGTAGCTTGGTATCTTTGCTTTTCCTGAATCCCAGTGCTCACAGATGGTTTAATTTAAGCATTTTTTTCTGTGTGTGTGTCTATGTGTGATTGTGTGCATGTACACAAGTGTGTGTGTGTGTGTGTGTGTGTGTGTGTGTGTGTGTGTGTGTGTGTGTGTGTGTGTGTGTGTACGCATGCGTGCGCATGCGTGTGTGATTGCTCTCTAACATCTTCCTGGCACCACAAACATTCTCTTGAGTATGTTTTACCATATAAGGCGTGCGTCGCAGGCAGCCGGAGAATGCTGGGTGACTAAGGAAGGGGCATGGCTAGGGAAAGAGAGAGAAAGAGGGAGAGAGAGCTCTCCTCTGACCCTGAACTGACTGAGAAAGAAAGAGGGGAGGGAGGAAGGAGAGGGTTGGCTTCCTGTTCCTTTTCTACCTTTTTCCCCCTTTAAACTTATTCCACTTCCTTTCTCTCAAAAAGGGTCATTACATTTAGTCTAAAACGCTGAATGTGTAACAGGAATGTACTCATGTACTGTATAGGGTGATCCTGTAAGCTGTTATGTCAGTTTATTGGAAATGAGTTGCATACTTTTCTTTGTGGTACTTTTCAAGTCTCCAGAGTATTCATTAGCAACCATCCATAATGGCATGGGCCTGGTACATAGATAAGGTACTGTGTAGCTGAACAAACAACAACAAAATGCCACTCCCATTCAACCCTGAGAGACTTCTGTGGTTGAATGCCAGTATCTACCATTGTCATGTGTCTCACAGAAGAATGCCTGGTTCCCTCCACATAGCTGAATGAATACCTTCGGAAGCATGAAGGGACATACTGTATAGATAGATAATCATGTTTTAAAACCCACAGAGTATTGTCTGGGGGAGATTTCCACGTGCACAAGTACATTTCACTGTACTTGTGCACGTGACATTAAAAACTTAACTTGAACGTCTGATGTTAGATCGCCATTATAAACTAGTACCTCAACACTATTGCTCATTATTTGAGTGGTAAATCCCCTGGTAATCAATGTTTCTATGCTGCTGATATTTTGACAACAGCCATTAAACTGTTCAGGAAGCTAGCTCTGTTGCTAACTGCCTGCTTGTCTGTATCTGGAGCTATTTTACAGCCGCATACAGACCTGCATACTTAACTGACCTGCGCTCATGAATAGAATGTTTGTTTATGTGTGGAGGCATTCTCCAGATAGCCATTAGACCAGGTCTCTGTTGAAAAAGAGATTTTATCTCAGTGAGGAAAAACCTGATAAATAAAGGTTAAATAATAAAAATGACCTCACCCAGGAAATAACAATCTGTTTTTTCAGGCCCGGTTTGTATTTTCTTTCAAACTGTCTGGCAGTTGATCTGATATCCATAGAATCCTATAAAGAAGTTAGGGAACGAGATATTATCCACAATTATTCATTTTGTGGTCAATTTATGCAACAGCATTCACTGTCTGGAAAATCGGTCATCGTCTCGTTGGATTCAATTGGCTTTTAGCTGGCTGACTGTTGTTCCATCAACCTTTCATTTAACAGACATTTCCTGTCCGCCTCCACTGTCTCTTTACAGGCTTTTGTCGTAACTAGGGAAAGACTGAGAGAGAGAGGGAGAGATCGAGAGAAAGCAAAAGAGAGGCATAGAAAGGAGAGTGCTGACTAACCGCCAGGCCCTGAGCAGAGCAGAGCAGGAAGCCATGTCTCTCCCACAGCCATCCCAGCCCAGAGCAGAGCTGGAATATCCAGGCCATGAGAGAATGGAATGGGATGGCACTCACTCTGCACAAATAGCTCCCAATTACCATTTTCCCCTGTGCTCTGTTAGCTCTCTCTATGCCTCCCTCTCCAAAGGTAAACCGCCATCTCTGTGGCCCTTTTATTCCAGGCCCTAGCCCTAACCTGTATTCTGCTGGCCTCTGAGACAGCATGTCTCTAGTAGGCAGGCCTAGTGTTCAGTCCTCACGCCCATGGTGACTAACTGACTGAGAGACTGACTGGCTGGTGATAGGACCAAGTGATAGAGGGCAGTGGAGGGCAGCTCCCTTTGTCAGCACGCCTTGTAATTAGGAGAGGAGTAACTGCAGGTTGTGTAAAATGGGTCTGGTCATGGTCAGCCAGAGGCAGGCCTGTGGGTGCTGTACTGAACTGTGGGAGAGGTAGTAGTAGGGCCTGAGTGAGTCAGAGTTTGCGGGAGAGCTTCCATTGAACTGGTCTGGAGTCAGTTTGCTGTGTTTAAATAGGAGGTGGATATGCTTATGGACTAAATAAATATTTGCTTTTCTGTTTGCTTTCTACTGTCACAGTTGAGTGTAGAAGTGGTGTGGAATCAAGCGCAGGACACACAGAGGCTTGGTACTGACGTCTTTAGTGAAGACAAAAAAGAACAAGCCAAACACGGCTACATACAACCTGGCAGGCAAGCGAACTTTACGCACACCGGTAAAGTACATACAAAGGCACAAAAGTGCGGAGCTCTCTACTACACCGAACAGAGAGACAAAAATGAACTAGCATCCCACAGTGACAACGAACAATTACACACAACACATGACAAAACTCAAGAGAACTTATAGGACGCATAATTAACACTAACAAGGAACAGGTGTAACAAAACAGACAAAACCAATCAAACATCGAAACATAGAACGGTGGCAGCTAGTACTCCGTAGACGACGACTGCCGAAGCCTGCCCGAACAAGGAGAAGGAGCAGCATCGGCCGAAACCGTGACAGTACCCCCCCCTTGACGCGCGGCTCCAGCCGTGCGCCGACCCCGGCCTTGAGGACGACCAGGAAGACGCGGAGCAGGGCGCGTGGGATGACCACGATGGAACTCGGTCAGAAGAGACGGGTCTAGGATGTCCCTCCTCGGCACCCAGCACCGCTCCTCCGGGCCGTACCCCTCCCACTCCACGAGATATTGGAGACCCCCCATCCGGCGTCTCGAATCTAGTATGGACCGAACAGTGTACGCCGGAGCCCCCTCGATGTCCAGCGGGGGCGGAGGAGTCTCTTCTATCTCATAGTCCTGGAGTGGACCAGCTACCACCGGCCTGAGGAGAGACACATGGAACGAGGGGTTAATATTCTTGTAATCAATTGGCAGTTGTAACCTGTAACACACCTCGTTCAATCTCCTCAGGACTTTAAAAGGCCCCACAAACCGCCGACCCAGCTTCCCGGCAGGGCAGGCGGAGGGGCAGGTTTCTGGTCGAGAGCCAGACTCGATCTCCAGGTGCGTACACTGGCCCCTCACTGCGGTGGAGATCGGCGCTCGTCTTATGTCGACGGATGGCTCGCTGCAGATGGATGTGTGCAGCGTTCCACGTCTCCTCCGAGCGCCGCACCCACTCATCCACCGCAGGGGCCTCGATCTGGCTCTGATGCCAAGGTGCCAGAGCCGGCTGGTACCCTAACACACACTGGAAAGGAGTTAGTTTAGTGGAGGAGTGGCGGAGAGAGTTCTGTGCCATCTCGGCCCAGGGAACATACCTCGCCCACTCCTCCGGCCGGCCCTGGCAATACGACCTCAGAAACCTACCCACATCCTGGTTGACACGTTCGACCTGCCCATTACTCTCCGGGTGGTAACCCGAGGTAAGGCTCACCGAAACCCCCAAACGCTCCATAAACGCTCTCCTGACTCTGGAGGTAAACTGGGGGCCTCGATCAGACACTATATCCTCGGGTACCCCGTAATGCCGGAAGACGTGGGTGAATAGAGCCTCAGCGGTCTGTAGGGCAGTAGGAAGACCCGGCATGGGAAGGAGACGACAGGCCTTCGAGAACCGATCCACAACGACCAGGATGGTGGTATTCCCCTGTGAGGGGAAAAGGTCTGTAACAAAATCCACCGAGAGGTGAGACCAGGGTCGTTGTGGAACGGGCAGGGGTTGTAACTTACCCCTGGGCAAGTGTCTGGGCGTCTTACACTGGGCACACACCGAGCAGGAGGAGACATAAATCCTCACATCCCTGGCTAACGTTGGCCACCAGTACTTTGTGCTAAGGCAGTGCACTGTCCGGCCAATACCTGGATGCCCAGAGGAGGGTGACGTGTGAGCCCAATAAATGAGTCGATCCCGGACCTCGAGCGGGACGTACGTCCGACCCACCGGACACTGTGGAGGGCTAGGGTCGGTGCGTAACGCCCGCTCGATCTCCGTATCGACCTCCCACACCACCGGTGCCACCAGACAAGACTCAGGTAGTATGGGAGTGGGCTCAACGGACCTCTCCTCTGTGTCATACCGCCGAGACAGGGCGTCTGCCTTCCCGTTCTGGGACCCAGGGATGTAAGTGATCTTAAACACGAACCGGGCTAGAAACATAGTCCACCGAGCCTGGCGAGGATTTAGTCTCCTAGCTGCCCGAATGTATTCCAGGTTACGGTGGTCAGTCAAAATGAGAAAAGGGTGTTGAGCCCCCTCAAGCCAATGCCTCCACACCTTTAGGGCCTGTACCACGGCTAACAGCTCCCTGTCCCCTACGTAATAATTTCGCTCCGCCGGACTGAGCTTTTTCGAGTAAAAAGCACAGGGGCGGAGTTTAGGTGGTGTGCCGGATCGTTGCGAGAGAACGGCCCCGATACCGGCTTTTGACGCGTCCACCTCCACTTGGAATGGTAAAGCGGGATCCGGATGCGCCAGCACCGGAGCCAAAGTAAACAGGTCCTTCAGTCTCCCAAAAGCCCTGTTCGCCTCAGCTGACCACCGCAAGCGCACCGGACCCCCCTTCAGAAGGGACGTTATGGGAGCTGCCACCTGTCCAAAACCCCGGATAAACCTCCGGTAGTAATTCGCAAAGCCCAAGAACTGCTGCACCTCTTTCACTGTGGTTGGGGTTTGCCAATTACGCACGGCTGACACACGGTCAACCTCCATCTTCACCCCTGACGCGGACAACTGATAACCCAAAAAGGAGACCGACTCCTGGAAGAACAGACATTTCTCTGCCTTGACATACAGGTCATGCTCCAACAGCCTCCTCAACACTCGGCGCACCAGGGCTACATGCTCGGCTCGGGTAGAACTGTACACTAGAATATCGTCTATGTACACGACCACTCCCTGCCCCTGCATGTCCCGGAAGATCTCATCCACGAAGGATTGGAAGACTGATGGAACATTCATTAACCCGTATGGCATGACGAGATACTCGTAATGACCCGAGGTAGTACTAAATGCTGTCTTCCATTCATCGCCCTCTCTAATGCGCACCAAGTTGTATGCGCTCCTGAGGTCCAATTTTGTGAAGAACCGTGCCCCGTGTAATGACTCCGTCATAGTCGCAATCAGAGGGAGTGGATAACTATATTTCACAGTAATCTGATTGAGACCGCGGTAATCGATACACGGGCGCAAACCTCCATCTTTTTTCTTCACAAAAAAGAAGCTTGAGGACCTGTGCCCTCCACGGCCACAGTTGGTGCAGGGGACGGCCCCCCTCGGGCTCCTTCTCCTCCGTTCTCTAGCGCCAGCACCCCCGAGCTCCATAGGACTCGGCTCGGAGGTGCTGGAGGGTGGAATGGGCGACCCCCACCCAGGACGTCCGCGGGTGGCGAGCAGGGTGTCTAGCCGAATGGCCATGTCAACCAATTGGTCAAACGAAAGAGTGGTGTCCCTGCACGCCAACTCTCTACGGACGTCCTCCCTGAGGCTGCAGCGGAAGTAATCTATGAGGGCCCGCTCATTCCACCCTGCATCTGCCGCTAGCGTCCGGAACTCCAGTGCAAACTCTTGAGCGCTCCTCATCCCCTGCCGGAGGTAGAATAGACGCTCCCCGCCGCCTTCCCCCTCAGGTGGATGGTCGAACACTGCCCGGAAGCGGCGGGAGAACTCCGCATAGGTGATCGTTGCGGCGTCTATCCTCCTCCATTCGGCGTTGGCCCACTCCAACGCCTTGCCGGTGAGACAGGAGATGAGGGCGGAAACGCTCTCGTGTCCCGAGGGCACCGGGTGTACGGTGGCGAGGTAGAGTTCGATTTGCAACAGGAAACCCTGACACCCGGCCGCGGTGCCGTCGTACGCCCTCGGGAGCGAGAGCCGAATCCCACTGGGTTCCGGAAGTTGGACAGGTGGACTGACCGATGGTGATGGTGTGGTAGGTGGGGGCGTGGGTACTCCGCTGGCCTCCCATCGATGGAGGGTGTTCATCACCCTATCCAGAGCGTGCCCGATCTGGTTGATCCTGTCCTCCTGTCCACGAAGGCGCTCCTCAATAATCTCGGTAGGTGCGGCTGCTCCTGCTGATTCCATAGTAATGGTGTGTAATTCTGTCACAGTTGAGTGTAGAAGTGGTGTGGAACCAAGCGCAGGACACACAGAGGCTTGGTACTGACGTCTTTAGTGAAGACAAAAAAGAACAAGCCAAACACGGCTACATACAACCTGGCAGGCAAGCGAACTTTACGCACACCGGTAAAGTACATACAAAGGCACAAAAGTGCGGAGCTCTCTACTACAACGAACAGAGAGACAAAAATGAACTAGCATCCCACAGTGACAACGAACAATTACACACAACACATGACAAAACTCAAGAGAACTTATAGGACGCATAATTAACACTAACAAGGAACAGGTGTAACAAAACAGACAAAACCAATCAAACATCGAAAAACATAGAACGGTGGCAGCTAGTACTCCGGAGACGACGACCGCCGAAGTCTGCCCGAACAAGGAGAAGGAGCAGCCTCGGCCGAAACCGTGACATCTACAAAGTGGATTGTTTATCGAGTGAAGAGCATCCAATTTTTCTTCCATCTCGTGACCCCGTTCTGTTTTCTTAATAGATGGAATCAAGAGTTCTGTTCACATTTCATTCACCATTAAACCCACTGACCTTAAAAGACTCTAGCTTCTATCCATTTGAACATTTCCTTCAATTCACTTTGCCATTTAGTTATTAGTCATTTAGACACTGTGAATGCATGACTCATTTGACACCCAAGAACTCAGCCATATAGATTGCCTTGGCTTAAGTTATCATGGAGAGGATATGGGCTCTCTGTGAATTCCCCTGTCCTTGGATCCTGACACATGGTTATGGGTGACTGAGGGTGTCTTTAACCTCCATAAGATGGCTTCCATCCAGGGAACATCCTCTTAGCAGGACGTGCTTCTCTCTAGTACAACACATTACTATGTCAGTGTGACCCTGATATCTGTCTAACCTTTGACCCCTCTTCCCCCTCTCTTCTCCCAGGCGGAGGGTGATGTGGCGGGTCTGAACCGCAGGATCCAGCTAGTGGAGGAGGAGTTGGACCGGGCCCAGGAGAGGCTGGCCACCGCGCTGCAGAAACTGGAGGAGGCAGAGAAGGCTGCAGATGAGAGCGAGAGGTCAGTACCAGCCAGCCACAGAAACTGATGTATTTATCATCTTTAATTTGACAGCATATTTATAGGCCCTTTTTCCTGCTGGTTTGAGGCCTGCTGGATAGTACCAGGAACATACAGCTTGCTTTGAAGGTTCTTTATCGTTAAGTTTTGTTGCTATGTGCATTGCTAGCAAATGACCAGCCACTTCAATAGCGTACTGAAAGCGTACTATTTCCCAGACAGCCATCTTGAATGTGTAAAACGATTCAATGTGCCTCCATGTTGGATGGGCTATGTAAATGACACTTGCAATTGAGTGTGTCTTGTGTGTTGCTGATATCACTGTGTGTCCTGTCCAATCAGAGGTATGAAGGTGATAGAGAACAGGGCCTCTAAGGATGAGGAGAAGATGGAGATCCAGGAGATGCAGCTGAAGGAGGCCAAGCACATCGCTGAGGAGGCCGACCGAAAATACGAGGAGGTGAGACTTCATATAGTCCCATAGAGATTGTCCTGTGTGAAGCTCTACACCCACCGTCCGTTCACCCATTCATAGTGTTCTCATACTGTTCTCATACTGTTCTCCCATTCATAGTGTTCTCATACTGTTCTCATACTGTTCTCCCATTCATAGTGTTCTCATACTGTTCTCATACTGTTCTCCCATTCATAGTGTTCTCATACTGTTCTCATACTGTTCTCCCATTCATAGTGTTCTCATACTGTTCTCATACTGTTCTCATACTGTTCTCATACTGTTCTCCCATTCATAGTGTTCTCATACTGTTCTCATACTGTTCTCATACTGTTCTCCCATTCATTACTCTTACTTTTAATATTCATTTTACTCTTACTGTTCCACTTATATGGTTCTCTCTGTCTACCTCAGGTGGCCCGTAAGCTGGTGATCTTGGAGGGAGAGCTGGAGAGAGCTGAGGAGAGGGCAGAAGTCTCAGAACTGTAAGTGCAGCACACTCCTCCTATTACGCTGGAATACAAGGGGAAATGGGGGTTAGGATCCCTCTGTGATGGGGTCTCTTATCCTCTTATTTAGAAATAGAAGAGTCAAAAGGTTTGTAAGGAGCTTCATAACACTTTTTTATTAACATTTTAAAAAGTGTCCAGTTCAAAAATGTGATTTACTGCCATAAGCTAAAATGGACATCAGTTTTCTTTAAGGTTTTTCCAGGCTTGTGTAACTATTGAGATGTCCAAGCTAAGTACTTCTCTTCCTTTCTCCCCCTGTAGTAAATGCAGTGATCTGGAGGAGGAGTTGAAAAATGTGACCAACAACCTCAAGTCCCTAGAAGCCTCGTCTGAGAAGGTCAGTGTGCATACTATTACATCATACAAGTAAATGCAGTCAACTGCTGATAAGTGCACATTGGATAAGTGCGAAGTGCAGTGTAGATCCCCATTCCCAATTCAAATACATTATTTTAACTTATTCTGGGATATCTGCATGGTCTGGGTTAGTTCGCCCACTAAGGGCTGTCCCAAGCCTTTGCAGTTATCAGGAGTTGACTATACATGGCTGACATGAAAGCAGAGTTGTTTTGAGTATAATCACTGCCTGCCACACTTTTACTTTTATAGGCATCAGAACAAAGACCCTGTTATCACCTGACAAATTGGATGTTGATTTCTTAATGATAATGTTGATGGCACATGAAGTTGTAATAGTTCTAGACCAGCACAGATTTGTCTCTGCATTCCTACCCAGCCGGTCTAGTGTCAGTCATGCCACATGATCCCCCCTTAACCACTTAAGCAGTTGCGCTGTGCTGATTAAATCAATGTCCTTCTCATGGTTGGCATCACAGCACAATGTGTTCCCTATACCAACACACAGACAGTTTATCACACCTGAAGTGTTGTATTACAACGAAGCATGGTTGACAAACAGTCCTGCAAGACCATCACTCTCTATGCACTTTCATGCTAATATGTCTGTGTGTTTCTGTATCTGTCTTGGAGTTCAGACATGTTCAAGAATTCAGAGCTTGTCTGTAACAGACTTGTATTTTGACAGTACTCAGAAAAAGAGGACAAGTATGAGGAGGAGATCAAGGTTCTTAGTGACAAGCTGAAGGAGGTAAGCAGTTGCTGGCATCTTATTTGATTCTTAATACATACAGTAGTAAACCAATTTGCTCCATGTCAAAGATGGCGTCTTGTTCTGACGCCCCCCACTCCCTCTGTGTCCCCCAGGCTGAGACTCGTGCAGAATTTGCAGAGAGGACTGTGGCCAAACTGGAAAAGTCCATCGACGACCTGGAAGGTATGAGTGCTTTGTTTAAGAAACTGTTGCAAACTGCTCTATGGCAATATAGAAGAGAAAGTAAACTTATCTTAGTGTAGAGCAAGTTACTGTAAGTTAGACATATTTTATTGCAGAAGATTAAACTATATTTTGAAAGAACAGTTTTAGTAGCATCTCAGACCTCTAAACCTGAGTATCTCTAAACAGAACAACATACGGTATGTCAGGCTGGCGAGGCCGCAGTCTACCATATACATTTCTCCCAGGGAGACATTCCAATTTATTAAATTAGTAAAGATGTCGAGCTTGTTCAGGAATCCCCAGTGGATGTAGTTTCCTAGGTCGAGGTCTGGTTATTTAATCCTCTCTGTGAGCAAAGAAACAACATCTTAATATGCACAGTTCCATTTTGTGATGCAGTTTCACATTGACACGGTCCCAGCAAGGGTTTTGTGTTTCATCTAGCTGGAAATATTTATCTGGAAGAAAGGGTACTCTGCCAAACATATGGAAACTTCTCCGACAAGCTAATAAAACACACTGTCTTGGTCTCAAGTGTAAAGAAATATGTAGGCCCATTCCCTACTAACCGGCAACAGGCCGACCTCCAAAGACAACCACTTTTTGTGTCTGCTGTCTGCACAAAGGACAAAGTGTGCTCAAAATCCTTTTAGATCAGCATATTTGGTCCTAAAGCCACATGGAATGGGTTTACAAACCTTTATATGGGCTTAATTGCTTAAAGTAGTCACCTGCCCATAAAAAAAGATTTGCAACATATTTTCATTTTGAAATGCTCACAGGTACATTTTTTACATTTTACATTTTAGTCATTTAGCAGACACTCTTATTCAGAGCGACTTACAGTTAGTGAGTGCATACATTATTATTATTATTTTATTTTTTATTTTTTTCATACTGGCCCCCCGTGGGAAGGTAGACAAACATCTCTTATCTTTCTGGCATCTTCTGTTCTTACATTTTTATACTGTATGAATTTTCTCTTCTGCAACCACTGATCTGTCCTCTCTTTCTCTTCCCTCTCTTTTTGCTGCCATTTTCTTTCTCATTCCCTGTCCTCCACCTCTCTTTCTGCTACTGCTGCTTTCCTTGTGCCTTACCTGCACTACTTCCTGCTGCCCTTTGACCTCCAGATGAACTGTACGCTCAGAAGCTGAAGTACAAGGCTATCAGCGAGGAGCTGGACCATGCCCTCAATGACATGACCTCCTTGTAGATGTCTCTTCCTGTCTGTCTCCTGCTGCCTCCAGGGTGTCTTCCCTCTCACCCTTCCCACTGTAGGCCTACTGTGTCCCAGGGTTAGCTGCCAGAAACACAGGCCTTTCTCCAGTTCTCTGTGCCTTCTGTCCATCTCACTGTGCAATTCAACTCATTAAAAGCCCATTCTTTCCTACATCTAAACTATACTTTCTTCTTGAATTAAATGTTTCAATGTTTCAAAACAACTGTTTTAAGAAGGTGAGAATTTATGGAGTGAGGCATGCATTCACGTTGCGTGTCCCTCACCTCTTTTGCATAAATGTCACACAACTATGTATATCTTGACTAACACACTCCTGGTTGTGGTTGCAGTTTAAGTATTTGAGGTGTGTTCACAACAACATGTTTTAAAAAGTGTGCATTTTGCTTACAGCTCATAAGATCGGAAATGTCCAGTGGCTTTGTCTTTTATGTTCAGTGCAACAAAGTGCTTTCAATAGACTGTTACTGTACATAGCTGCAGACTTAACCATCATCAGTTTTATGCATGCAAATCTGCATTTTGTAGGGTTCTTTAGTGTGGTTGGGGTTTGCATATGGAACAACTTAACATGACCACAGCAGTTATGTTAAACAGCTGTTGGACATACTGTATAAGAATTGCTTTGGCATCAGTGTAGAATATTGTTTACCAAACCTAAGGAGAATGAATTAATATTAATCAACTTTATGATGCTCCTGTCCTGTGTGGTTTCATTCAATAATTATTCAATGTCATTCTTTTTTATTTTCCAGAAAAATTAGCAGGTGCCAAAGAAGAAAACTTGGGAATGCATCAAGTCCTGGATCAAACACTGCAAGAGCTCAACAGCTTATAAAAATTATGAGGAAGATGGAGAGGATAAAAGTCTTGCAACATTCCATAAATATTCAATTTCATTCCCAGTGAAAGGGGATTAACTTAAATACTTGTACCCTTAATATTTCTTCTCTTTTTAAGTCACAACTTTCTCTCTCTCTCTTCAAGAGAAATACATTCCAATCCACCACCATCCTCGAATCCCCTGTTTCTTATGTTTACAGCATTTAGTTTTATGGAACTTTGAGATTATAGACCAGTGTTAAAAGAAAATGGATTATGACCATAATTATAAACAGTCTTATATTCAGACCAATTAGTAAAGAATAGAAAAACGACAACTCATATTTGAAATGTGAACTCCAGGAGCATGTTTTTGAAATAGGTTAAGTGACATGGTCTTCATTTTATGTATGATTCATGAGCTCCACCTAGAGGTCTTATGTGAACAGTTTACAGGAATCAGCTTTACTGTCCATGCACCCATTGACATGGTCATATTTAGTGCATTCACAATGTATGTGAACATATTCACAGGTTGCACTGTGCCTTTTCAGAATGAGTCAATATTCTGCCTTCGGTGTGCTTGCGTGTGTTAACATGTTCATTGAGACTAGAGGATGACTCATGGAAAGGATGGTGAACATGTCTGTGGTGCTACAGGTGGTGGTAAAATACTATGACTGACAGACAGTCAGATGGAGGGTTTGCCAAAGCCAAAATCATTGTTTTTGATGATGTGAAAAGAGCCTCATACAAATCCTTTAAAGAACTGCATCCCATCCTCTGACTTAACCTATAATCTCTATGGTTTTAAAGTGCCACCATATGCAGCTTCATAGCACCTCCTTTCCGCTATACCCTGACGTGCTGGACCACTATCCCAGCTCTACATTTGACTGCCTAGCCCTAGGTGTAAAATCACATTCCTGGTATAAAATTTGGTGGTAGCATATACAGTAAAAGTTATGCCAAATAAGCACCACTGGAGCATCAATCACGGTATTAAAACATGGATACTTATTGTATATAGTAGAATAATGTTAGTTATTGAGAAGATGTATTGCTCCAGTTTTTCACCACTTTCTGGCAGGGGAACTCTTGAAACCAAAGAATACACATACCAGAGAAGATGAACCCTCAAATGTTTTTATTGTTGTCTGTGAAGGTGATCATGGCTTCTCGTCCTTTGCCCTTGAAAAAAGCTTCACATTTGACTGAGTCTGTGTTGAAATGTTTCATTCACCTTTCCCACTTTCAATCTAATAAATTTTTACAAAACAAAGTAACCTGGCTTAAGCGATTATTTATTGTATTATTTACTAAGAAAAATATAAATTTCATAAACATACAGAGGCAGACTATTTCAACTTATATTATATCATATTATTCCTATTCAATATGAAAGGAAGACATAATATTGTAGCTGAACATATGACTCTGCTTGTATTTTGCATGAAAGACAGACATCACAATAAGGTCAAAGCACTGTCAATCAGCTCAGCTAAATATACCCATTCCAATCAATATAATGTATGCTAAAATTAAGACTGAAGAGTCGGAATCATCCATGGTCCACCTTTCACGACTATCAGAGTTGACAGCTCACTACTGTAATCTCCCTCAGTGTTGCTTTCTTCTGAACGAGCAGCCTGGATAGAGAGGCGAGAAAGAGAAGTTCAAGTTAATAATCAGTAGACATTCAATAGAGCTCTAAACTGATATAGTATGTGCATATGCTACTGTATAAGTTCAGGCTCTTGAGCAATGTAATTGTACAACTTCTTACCCTCAGTGAGGCGACATTTCCCCCCTCTGGGCTGGCACAGGACGAAGGAGCAACCGCCACAGGGCACCACTCTCTGGGCATGACTGAACACTGTGGTGATCCTGTAGCAGCCTGGAATAAACGGGACAACAAAGATGTTTTTCTGTTCCCTTATATAATATGTTTTCTTTAAAGGGATAGTTCGGGATTTTGGTAATGAAGCCCTTTATCTACTTCCCCAGAGTCAGATTAACTCATGGATACCATTTTTATGTATCTGCGTGCAGTTTGATGGAAGCTGCTAACTAGTGTTAGTGCAATTGCTAACAAGCGTTAGCGCAATGACTGGCATGCTAGCTGTTCCTGTAGAATTTGTCACTGTGCAACGCTAGCAGATACATTTAAATGGTATCCACGAGTTCATCTGACTCTGGGGAAGTAGATAAAGGGCCTCATTGCCAAAATCCCGAACTATCCCTTTAATAAGCCTTTGTAAATGCTTTATTTTCATGCTTAATTTATTTGTTGTAAATTATTATAATTATTTTAGATAATAATGTTATTATAATAATAGTGTGAACACTACATGTACATAGTTTATCAATGCAGTATGGTAAATAGTGATGGGGGAAAAATCGATACAGTTATATATCATGATATTATTTTGGAAGATAAATCCATACTTTGACTCCAAGTAGAGGGCTGCGGGTCCTGACAGAGATCATTGTGGCGCGGTCGTAACTTTTCATGCTGCGGGCGGGAGCGGGCAGTCAGACAGACAACTTTGGGATGAAAATATTTTTTGCTCGCGCAGATTGTTTGGAAACGGCCGTCTTTCTGCTTTGTATGCATTAGCCTGGGTCTACATATTGTATTAAAAGCACCTATTTGTTGCATTATTCACACACTCTCAGAATTCGCTGCTTCAAGTTCAGTAGCGACCCGTCATTCAGCGCATTACTACGCGTCACATATCAGTTTACAAACAATGTAAACAAATATATATACAGTGAGAGAAAAAAGTATTTGATCCCCTGCTGATTTTGTACGTTTGCCCACTGACAAAGAAATGATCAGTCTATAATTTTAATGGTAGGTTTATTTGAACAGTGAGACAGAATAACAACAACAAAATCCAGAAAAACGCATGTAGAAAATGTTATAAATTGATTTGCATTTTAATGAGGGAAAAAAGTATTTGACCCCCTCTCAATCAGAAAGATTTCTGGCTCCCAGGTGTCTTTTATACAGGTAACGAGCTGAGATTAGGAGTACACTCTTAAAGGGAGTGCTCCTAATCTCAGCTTGTTACCTGTATAAAAAGACACCTGTCCACAGAAGCAATCAATCAATCAGATTCCAAACTCTCCACCATGGCCAAGACCAAAGAGCTCTCCAAGGATGTCAGGGACAAGATTGTAGACCTACACAAGGCTGGAATGGGCTACAAGACCATCGCCAAGCAGCTTGGTGAGAAGGTGACAACAGTTGGTGCGATTATTCGCAAATGGAAGAAACACAAAAGAACTGTCAATCTCCCTTGGCCTGGGGCTCCATGCAAGATCTCACCTCGTGGAGTTGCAATGATCATGAGAACGGTGAGGAATCAGCCCAGAACTACACGGGAGGATCTTGATCTCAAGGCAGCTGGGACCATAGTCACCAAGAAAACAATTGGTAACACACTACGCCGTGAAGGACTGAAATCCTGCAGCGCCCGCAAGGTCCCCCTGCTCAAGAAAGCACATACAGTGGGGAAAAAAAGTATTTAGTCAGCCACCAATTGTGCAAGTTCTCCCACTTAAAAATATGAGAGAGGCCTGTAATTTTCATCATAGGTACACGTCAACTATGACAGAGAAAATGAGGAAAAAAAATCCAGAAAATCACATTGTAGGATTTTTAATGAATTTATTTGCAAATTATGGTGGAAAATAAGTATTTGGTCAATAACAAAAGTTTCTCAATACTTTGTTATGTACCCTTTGTTGGCAATGACACAGGTCAAACGTTTTCTGTAAGTCTTCACAAGGTTTTCACACACTGTTGCTGGTATTTTGGCCCATTCCTCCATGCAGATCTCCTCTAGAGCAGTGATGTTTTGGGGCTGTCGCTGGGCAATACGGACTTTCAACTCCCGCCAAAGATTTTCTATGGGGTTGAGATCTGGAGACTGGCTAGGCCACTCCAGGACCTTGAAATGCTTCTTACGAAGCCACTCCTTCGTTGCCCGGGCGGTGTGTTTGGGATCATTGTCATGCTGAAAGACCCAGCCACGTTTCATCTTCAATGCCCTTGCTGATGGAAGGAGGTTTTCACTCAAAATCTCATGATACATGGCCCCATTCATTCTTTCCTTTACACGGATCAGTCGTCCTGGTCCCTTTGCAGAAAAACAGCCCTAAAGCATGATGTTCCCACCCCCATGCTTCACAGTAGGTATGGTGTTCTTTGGATGCAACTCAGCATTCTTTGTCCTCCAAACACGACGAGTTGAGTTTTTACCAAAAAATTATATTTTGGTTTCATCTGACATTCTCCCAATCCTCTTCTGGATCATCCAAATGCACTCTAGCAAACTTCAGACGGGCCTGGACATGTACTGGCTTAAGCAGGGGGACACGTCTGGTACTGCAGGATTTGAGTCCCTGGCAGCGTAGTGTGTTACTGATGGTAGGCTTTGTTACTTTGGTCCCAGCTCTCTGCAGGTCATTCACTAGGTCCCCCCCGTGTGGTTCTGGGATTTTTGCTCACCGTTCTTGTGATCATTTTGACCCCACAGGGTGAGATCTTGCGTGGAGCCCCAGATCGAGGGGAGATTATCAGTGGTCTTGTATGTCTTCCATTTCCTAATAATTGCTCCCACAGTTGATTTCTTCAAACCAAGCTGCTTACCTATTGCAGATTCAGTCTTCCCAGCCTGGTGCAGGTCTACAATTTTGTTTCTGGTGTCCTTTGACAGCTCTTTGGTCTTGGCCATAGTGGAGTTTGGAGTGTGACTGTTTGAGGTTGTGGACAGGTGTCTTTTATACTGATAACAAGTTCAAACAGGTGCCATTAATACAGGTAACGAGTGGAGGACAGAGGAGCCTCTTAAAGAAGAAGTTACAGGTCTGTGAGAGCCAGAAATCTTGCTTGTTTGTAGGTGACCAAATACTTATTTTCCACCATAATTTGCAAATAAATTCATTAAAAATCCTACAATGTGATTTTCTGGATTTTTTTCTCTCATTTTGTCTGTCATAGTTGACGTGTACCTATGATGAAAATTACAGGCCTCTCTCATCTTTTTAAGTGGGAGAACTTGCACAATTGGTGGCTGACTAAATACTTTTTTCCCCCACTGTATACATGCCCGTCTGAAGTTTGCCAATGAACATCTGAATGATTCAGAGGAGAACTGGGTGAAAGTGTTGTGGTCAGGTGAGACCAAAATGTAGCTCTTTGGTATCAACTCAACTCGCCATGTTTGGAGGAGGAGGAATGCTGCCTATGACCCCAAGAACACCATTCCCACCGTCAAACATGGAGGTGGAAACATTATGCTTTGGGGGTGTTTTTCTGCTAAGGGGACAGGACAACTTCAATGCATCAAAGGGACGATGGACGGGGCCATGTACCGTCAAATCTTGGGTGAGAACCTCCTTCCCTCAGCCAGGGCATTGAAAATGGGTCGGGGATGGGTATTCCAGCATGACAATGACCCAAAACACACGGCCAAGGCAACAAAGGAGTGGCTCAAGAAGAAGCACATTAAGGTCCTGGAGTGGCCTAGCCAGTCTCCAGACCTTAATCCCATAGAAAATCTGTGGAGGGAGCTGAAGGTTCGAGTTGCCAAACGTCAGCCTCGAAACCTTAATGACTTGGAGAAGCTCTGCAAAGAGGAGTGGAACAAAATCCCTCCTGAGATGTGTGCAAACCTGGTGGCCAACTACAAGAAACGTCTGACCTCTGTGATTGCCAACAAGGGTTTTGCCACCAAGTACTAAGTCATGTTTTGCAGAGGGGTCAAATACTTATTTCCCTCATTAAAATGCAAATCAATTTATAACATTTTTGACATGCGTTTTTCTTGATTTTTTTGTTGTTATTCTGTCTCTCACTGTTCAAATAAACCTACCATTAAAATGATAGACTGATCATGTCTTTGTCAGTGGGCAAACGTACAAAATCAGCAGGGGATCAAATACTTTTTTCCCTCACTGTATATATATATCATTGACTTAAAGCTGCATACAAACATGGTCTCTTTTTTGCTTTCTTGAGTAAGGCAGCTCCAAAATGCAGGTGTTTCAGCCTAGCTCAGTGCTTTCTGTGGTGGTGGGGCAGCCAGCGGAAAATACGGAGCGTAGGTGTTGTTAATGTTCTCTAGTTGCGCTGTGATTGGCTCAATGTTCTGTCACTCATGGAGACACTACATTTCAAAAGTGCTTAACAAATAGTTATTGACTACGTCCATCCTAGCTCGCTCATTAATGTCTTAATCGAAATTACGGATTGCCTCTTATCCGCTTGTCGTCCCCTTATGCCATAGTTTGTACATCTCAATTATCAGTAGAAACCACATTTGTTTAAGCAAGTCAGCTATATCAGCTATGTTTTTTTTTAAAGCAGTAAATGAGGCTGAATGAACTGTTTTGCTGCCAGACAAGGCTCCGCTGATAGCCAGGTGTAGCAGTGGTAAGATGTTGGGACTGCTGTTGGGACAGCTTTATGTAGGCCCTAACAGTTTGTGGGCACCGTCTGTCACCGTTATAGTGCAATTAATGTATTGTTTAGTGTTGTGTTGTGGGTTTGCTGGCATGCATCCCACTTATTTCTTTTTTTTCACCCCACCAAGATTTACATGCTAAAATCTCCACTGAGCCTACCTCTCCTCTCCAAGTTGGGCATGCAAGATCAAGTGTGCCTACAGTATGTGTGGTCTCAATTAAATCGAGTAGGCTGTCTATGCATGGGTGGAGGAGAATCACTTGACAGTTATCTTTCCAAGGAATTAACTTAAATATGATTAGGCTATAGTTTATTACAGTGTCTGTAAATAAATATCGGTAATGGAAAGAAGTGGAGGGCGCTCAACCAACATGAGTCGAGGTGCAATCCAAAAAATAGATAATCACTGAAAAGGAGAAGGCGCAACCATGTTGCGCGAGCGTTGCACCTTTCCTTTTCAAAGAATATTGATTTTCCAGTAATTTGTCTCTGCCTGCAAATTGTCCCGCTCCTAAAAGGTAGGCTATATTCTATATGCAAAACGTAGCTCAAGAGAAAGTGCAAGTGTCCGCTCTCATCATTCTTGCTGCTTCAAGTTCAATAGCCATACGTGCAAGATCAGGTGCGCGTGTGGTCTCAATTAAATAAAGTAGCCTGGACTACAGCCGCATGGACGGAGAAGCACGGGGCAGTTATATTTTCAAAGAAATGTACTTCCTAAATATGATTAGGCTAAAGTTTACTACATTGCCTAGGAATAAATATTCATCACCCATATTTGTCTCCATCTGAAAATCGCCCCGCTCCTAAAAGGTAGGCTATAAAACGTATCTCAAGAGAAATTGTAAGTGTCCCCTGTATCTCCAACTACTCTGCTCTCTTCAAACTACGTCTAGCCTAGGCTGATATAGCCCAGTAATACCGATAACCTAATATAATGGGCCATGTGAGAATCTCTGGTAATTTAACCTATTACTTACTTTTGCACATTTTGATATTGCCTATAGGGCGCAAAATTGCTGAGACCATGGCTGGCAAGCGAGCTGAATCACATGCCTAAAATAACATTGCAGGACTGTGGTTGGGTTTGGGACCAGTTCTTGCAGGAGCAGGTGGGAGTTGGACAGAAAGCCAGCTGGAGCGTGTGGGTACGGTATGAAAGCTGCAGGTGCGGGCAGGATGTAACTTTTAAAAAATTGTTATTATTATTATTTTGCTAGAGTAGTGTTTGCTAGCACTAGTCGGCTGTACCTGGGCCAAAACTCCAGTATTGTTCATCCAATAGCTTGTTCTCCATCTTCTTTCTAAATATTGAGCCAACATGTTTTCAGCACATTTATTTCCATGACTGATCAAAACTACTTTTCTCATGGTCTCTCTGCAGCAGATATATAGTGAGCAATATTTTGACCATCAAATCGCAATAAAAGATCAGTATCGAAGTGCAATGCATATGTAGAATCGTGAGAATCACAATATATATCGTATCGGCACATACACTACCAGTCAAAAGTTTGGACACACCTACTCATTCAACGGTTTCTCTTTATTGTTACAATTTTTTACATTGTAGAATAATAGTGAAGACATCGAAACTATGAAACAACACATATGGAATCATGTAGTAACCACAAAAGTACTAAACAAATCAAAATATATTTTATATTTGAGATTCTTCAAATAGCCACCCTTTGCCTTGATGACACCTTTGCACACTCTCGGCATTCTCTCAACCAGCTTCATGAGGTAGTCACCTGGAATGCATTTCAGTTAACAGGTGTGCCTTCTTAAAAGTTAATTTGTGGAATTTATTTCCTTCTTAATGAGTTTGAGCCAATCAGTTGTGTTGTGACAAGGTAGGGGGGGTATACATAAGATAGCCCTATTTGGTAAAAGACCAAGTCCATATTATGGCAAGAACAGCTCAAATAAGCAAAGACAAATGACAGTCCATCATTTCTTACACTGTCTGTGATTTATTTAGAATTCAACGCACACTTATCCAGCATGACTACCACAGCATTCTGCAGCGATACGCCATCCCATCTGGTTTGGGCTTAGTGGGACTATCATTTGTTTTTCAACAGGACAATGACCCAACACACCTCCAGGCGGTGTAAGGGCTATTTTACCAAGAAGGAGAGTGATGGAGTGCTGCATCAGATGACCTGGCCTCCACAATCCCCCGACCTCAACCCAATTGAGATGGTTTGGGGTGTCGGACGGCAGAGTGAAGGAAAAGCAGCCAACAAGTGCTACGCATATGTGGGAACTCCTTCAAGACTGTTGGAAAAGCATTCCAGTGTAGCTGGTTGAGAGAATGCCAAGAGTGTGCAAAGCTGTCATCAAGGCAAAAGGTGGCTATTTGAAGAATCTCAAATATAAAATATATTATGATTTGCTTAACACTTTTTTGGTTACTACATGATTCCATATGTGTTATTTCATAGTTTTGATGTCTTCACTGTTATTCTACAATGTAGAAAATAGTAAAAATTAAGAAAAACCCTTGAATGAGTAGGTGTGTCCAAACTTTTAACTGGTACTGTAAGTATTGTGATAATATCGTATTGTGAGGTCCCTGGCAATTACCAGCCCTAATGGCAAGTCGCAAACTTGGGAAGTTGTACATCCTTACTACTCACCTGGGCATTTTACATCCATGAAGTAGGAGTTGGGACTCTGAACCAACCTCTTCTTCTTGTGTCTTTGCCTCTCAGCCTCCAAAGTAGGGTGCATTAGGTCCTTAGCGAGCTGCAATACGGATTAATGTATAAATATATGATTTTGCAGTTTACACAATTTGTCTATACATTAAGAGCCATATAATTATATAAACACAGATTAAAACGTTAATCTTTAGTTAGTTATAATAATATTTTATATAAATGTATGGTTTTGATGTAAATAAGTCAAGGGCGCCCTCTCATGTCTGATACAAAAACTATTTTTGAGGCATGCCCAGACATATATCCCATTCCCAGGACAAGCCCCACTATTTAATTTGTTTATGACATGTGGTGAAAAAGTAATCAATCATCATACTTTAGTAAAAGTAAAAGCTATACATCAAATTCCTTATATTAAGCAAACGGCACGATTTTTCATTTTATTTTTTTACGGACAGACAGTAGCACACTCCAACACTCAGACATAATTTACAAACGCAGTATGTGTTTAGTAAATCCACCAGATCAGTGGCAGAGGGGATGACAAAACGTTATATTGATAGGTGCATGAATTGCACCATATTGCTGTCCTGCCTGAGCATTCGAAATGTAACGAGTACATTTGGGTATATATTTTTACTTAAGTACTTTACACCACTGAAAGCAAGGCCTCCAATAAAGAAGTAGGCCTACAGTATTTGACTGGCTATTCCAGTGGCGTAAACACGATATGTGTGGCTACTTCTCACATGAGCAAAGAAAAAACACTTACCGACATTGCTTCTCTTGGTTATTGTTATTTCACTGGCACTGTACTTTGATAACAAGATTATAGCACGGCTTGCAGACTGTACACTGATATTGTTGTTGTGAATGTGAAGCTGAAAAGTTGTAAAACTGTATAAGGGTGGGATCACATCTTAATGGGTGGGACATTGACTGCAAGCGCACAATCAGCTGGCTTTTCTATTTTGATTGACAGTGGGTAAATCGCGCTTCCGGAGCCACGACTACTGTCAAGAGTGACATGTTGTTTGTCCAATCACTGGTCCAGTATAAATTGAAAACGCAGTGACATATCGAAATATTTTTTTTAACTAACCATATCTCTTTACACAGCTGCCGGGCGGGATTTCCGCGATAGCTAATAATATGGCGAAGACTTACGATTACTTGTTCAAATTACTGTTAATCGGCGATTCTGGCGTCGGAAAGACTTGTGTGTTGTTCAGATTTTCAGAAGATGCCTTTAACTCAACGTTTATCTCGACAATAGGTATGTGCATTTTGTAAGTTTTCTGGTTCGAAAAGTTATGCAGGAGAGGGGTAGCTAGCTCCCGACCCCAACTAGCAATATTGGTGATGAGCGCCCATCCTAACGATAGCTAGCAAGAGCTTGTTTGGTTAGCATTCAGTTCTCCAGCCAGGAAACAACGCCAGGAAACAATAATCGGCTTGTCACACTGCTCGCTTGACAATAAAACCAGCACTTCAGCATCCCCGGCATACCTAAAATTGAGATGTTCATGAGATTTTAGTAGACGACGTCACCAGACACCAGCTGATTCCTTAGCTAACGTTGGCTGTCAAGTGAGCAAGTAGCCTACTCTGACTAACTACACTATATATACAAAAGTATGTGGACACCCGTTCAAATGAGTGGATTCCGCTATTTCAGCCACACCCGTTGCTGACAGGTGTATAAAATCGAGCACACAGCCATGCAATCTCCATAGACAAACACTGGCAGTAGAATGGCCTTACTGAAGAACTCTGACTTTCAACGTGGCACGTCATAGGATGCCACCTTTCCAACAAGTCAGTTCATCAAATTTCTGCCCTGTTAGAGCTGCCCTGGTCAACTGTAAGTGCTGTTGTTGTGAAGTGGAAAGGTCTAGGAGCAACAACGGCTCAGCCAAAAAGTGATAGGCCACACAAGCTCAGCGCGTAAAAATCGTCTGACCTCGGTTGCAACTGAGGTTCCAAACTGCCTCTGGAAGCAACGTCAGCACAAGAACTGTTTGTCGGGAGCTTCATGAAATGGTTTTCCATGGCCGAACAACCGCACACAAGCCTAAGATCACCATGCGTAATGCCAAGCGTCGGCTGGAGTGGTGTAAAGCTCGCCGCCATTGGACTCTGGAGCAGTGGAAAAGCGTTCTCTGGAGTGATGAATCACACTTTACCATCTGGCAGTCCGACGGACGAATCTGGGTTTGGCGGATGCCAGGAAAACGCTACCTGCCACAATGCATAGTGCCAACTGTAAAGTTTGGTGGAGGAGGAATAATGGTCTGGGGCTGTTTTTCATGGTTCGGGCTAGACCCCTTATTTACAGTGAAGGGAAATCTTAACGCTACCTTATACAATGACATTCTAGACTTTTCCGTGCTTCCAACTTTGTGGCAACAGTTTGGGGTAGGCCCTTTCCTGTTTCAGCATGACAATGCCTTTGTGCACAAAGTGAGGTCCATACAGAAATGGTTTGTCGATCGGTGTGGAAGAACTTGACTGGCCTGCACAGAGCCCTGACCTCAACCCCATCGAACACCTTTGGGATGAATTCCAACTTCGACTGTGAGCCAGGCCTAATCGCCCAACATCAGTGCCCGACCTCACTAATGCTCATGTGGCTGAATGGAAGCAAGTCCCTGCAGCAATGTTCCAACATCTAGTGGAAAACCTTCCCAGAAGAGTGGAGGCTGTTATAGCAGCAATGGGGGGACCAACTCTATATGAATGCCCATGATTTTGGAATAAGATGTTCGACGAGCATGTGTCCACATACTTTTGGTCATGTTGTGTATCTAGCTAGCTAATCTAGCAGTGAAGTTCCTACACAGCAAGCAGTCCAATTTTAGCTGAAAGAGTTTGCTACTTAGTTCAAACCAGTCACTGTTACATTACAGAAAGGATAGCTCTAACTACAGGTGTGGTGAGGTTTCCCCTGATGTTTTGCAGAAATTTACATTGAAGTCCTTGACTTCCTGTGTGTGGCTTGCAACATCATCTAAAAAGATGGGCCTCCCTAGCCAGACCCCAGTCACTCTGGACTTTGAGTCATGCAAATAAGTACTTGCTAGCTTCCGAGCAAATGTTGAATGTAGTCTGCTTTTTCCACCTCTGCATAAACAGTGCTGTACATCAACGTCAAATGGTTGTTTCAAGGATCCTTTGTCATTTGGAACTCTGTTAGACAACAGTGAAATATAAATACATTTAAAGTTGTCTCTCTTGCTAATCCTCTTTGCCTTTTAGGTATTGACTTCAAAATTAGAACAATAGAACTAGACGGGAAGAAGATCAAGCTACAGATATGGTAAGACAGCCCTTTGACTTCTTCACACAATGTCTCTTAAATTATGTCTTGGAAAGAGCACCTTGGGAATGCTCACAATTGGCCTATAATTCAACAAGTGGGTTGATTCAGGGATAGGCATGAAAGGCTCTCATTGTGTTGTTCTCTCCCAGGGACACAGCTGGCCAGGAGCGGTTCCGAACAATCACAACGGCATACTACAGAGGAGCGATGGTCAGTCGCCTTGCTTCTCTATGTCACTCTCACAATGTCACAAATATACTAAGCATATGCCTAGCTAGCTAAGAACTTAGTTTGGATTTAAAAAATAATGTTCAGAGACATTCATGGCAATCAGTGCATCACTAATAGATTCCGCACTAGTCTGAGCCTCTCCCTTTATTGTTGTAAATGAAGCAGTACATACCTGAGATCATCCATGGGAGGTGGGTACAATCGCCCTGGAATCCTGTTTAGGCCCTTTATAACAATTTGCTATCCTCCCAAGTGTACAGGTTTCTCAGGTTTAACGGGATGCTAATATCTGACATGCTCTGTTAGTGGTTGTTTACTATATGTTTCTGTTTATTCTTCCTCCCCAGGGCATCATGTTAGTCTACGACATCACCAACGAGAAGTCATTTGACAACATCAAGAACTGGATAAGGAATATAGAGGAGGTAGTCGTCAGAAATTGTAACATTTATATCTCTGTAGGAGAACAGAATTGAGTGAAATTGAAGGTGTTGCATTTCTCTATAAATACTATGGATGACTCATATCCTCTCGTCCTGTCTAGCATGCCTCTGCAGATGTGGAGAAGATGGTGCTGGGCAACAAGTGTGACGTCAATGACAAGCGACAGGTGTCCAAAGACAGAGGGGAGAAGGTGGGTGATCACTGACCAGTAAATGAAAAGTATCATATCATAAACTAAATAACTAAATAGTGTCTATACAGTAGATGTAGATTTCTGATTGGGCTATTGTCCATGTAGCCACGCAAGGCCACCTGATCCTGCGTGCTTACATTAAAACGCTGCATCCATGCAGCATTTTAATGTGAGCTTGAGGGATCAGGTGGCTTTGCGAGGCTACATGGACAGTAGCGCAATCAGAAATCTACATGTTGTCTGAGGTTTTTTGTGTCCCTCTTATCTCCTGTTGGTAGTTGGCGTTGGAGTATGGTATCAAGTTTATGGAGACCAGTGCAAAGGCCAACATCAACGTGGAGAATGTGAGTTGTAGTGGGGTAAAATGTCATAAGACTATGCAAAATAATATGGTCAAAGTCTATTAAACCGAATAACTGGATTTAACATTATAGTAAAACCATTTGCAATTATGCGTTTAGCTGACTAAGATCAAGGAATGGTCATGAGAAGAGAATATCAAAGCAAGTATTATACTTTGTAAAATGAATGGATTCACATTAGAGGTCTTCACGGGTCCAAAAAGTTGGACCCGTTCCGAAATGGATCTGGGGTTTTCCCACCCGGACCCGATATGCATAAATAAATGTTTTAAATATAGAGACCCGTTCCGAACGGACCCGTGGACAACTAGACCCATTCCGTATAGACCTGGTCGGCTCCAGACCCGGTCCGATCCGAGGTGAGGGAAGCAGCAGAAAATGAATTGTTTATGCTACTTTATTAACCGGAGCTGATAAAGCGCGAGAGGAGGGAGAGCGGTGCCGCTCTCGCAGGCAGGGGAGGGGCCGTACTGTGAACGAGTGACACGGTGAAGAGGGAGGGTAGAGACGGCAACCAACCAAGCCGACTCGCGCTATAGTAGACTAATGGCTGCTATAGCTAGTTTATTTATCATCAAATATTATTACGTAGTACCTGTCTTGACTGTATCAAACCGGGAGAATCTAGCTAGCTAGCTAGGCTAATTGCGGTTTCTCATCCTACAGTTACAAATAACTCCATTCAGAATATTAAGTAGCAGCCTACCTGTTGGCTCTTGGTCGTTCTAGCCTATCCACCTTCCGTCATTGTAATTACATCTTCCATTGATTAGATGTCTCCTAACTTTTGACATGCACGGAGGCTCTATGACTAGCCTATTGCTGCTTTGATGGCTTATGATTGGCCAACAACAAAAACAAGCTACACTTGCCATGCTCCACTCTCGTGAAAAGCAAGAGCAGTAGCATAAATGATATGTCTCTGTACTGCAGCAGTTGCGTTCGGATCTGTATTGGCCCTTCCGGACAAGTCGGTTAAAATTACCCATACCCGTGACAATCATATCAGATCCGACCCAGACCTGTGACATTATTTAGAATTCTGGATCCAGACCCGCTCGAGTTCGGATCTCGGGTATTCGGGTACAAGTGGATCTGTGAAGACCTCTAATTCACATACAAGGCATACATCTTAAGTTACAAGGCAATACTAGATCCTAAGGTTCACTTACAAGACAAAGCATGAACAAAGAGATGTCTACTAGGCCAGAGTCCTAGAAGCCTAGGAAATTAGAAAATATCATACAACCGTTATCCAATATACAGGATAAGAGGGAGAACAACAGACCTTCATTTCATTTATAACATCTGAAGGTGTAAAACCAACCACCATTGACCAATCATACAATACCAAGTTTACAGTAACCTGATCACCCATGACAATGTCCATAAGGCTTGTGTGAGGGATGAGACCAATGTAAATAAGACAGAATTCCTGAAGACCATAAAACCCTTTCGTATAGAGTAATTTTAAAGTTCACCCTGTACAGATACAAGTTACCACAGAGATCATACATCCGTATAGCTAGCTTCATTTGCCATGTAGACCCAGGTGACAGGGAGCACACTGTTTAGGGCCGAGCCTACAGAGTTGACTCATTCCAAGCAGTTCTAAAACCAATGGGAGTACAGTAATTGCTGTGATGTTACTGTAGGTTAGTGAAAGACGATGCACATTGTTTTGTCTCTCTTTGATTTGATCTCAGTTTGCCCTGTTTTCCCCCCCTGACATTTTCAGGCATTTATGACCCTTGCCAGAGACATCAAGGCGAAAATGGACAAGAAACTGGTAAGTGTGTGTGGTGTAGTATGTGCACATCTATTTTAGATGGGCTATATATAATGTGTGTGCGCTCCGCTCTGACTTACAGTGAGTGTATTTGTGTGTTCCAGGAGGGCAACAGTCCTCAGGGCAGCAGTCAGGGGGTGAAGATCACAGAACAGCCCAAGAAGAGCAGTTTCTTCCGCTGCACCCTCCTGTGAGGACCACGGCCTAATCCTTGTCCACAGCTGGACAGAACTGGACTGCGCTTGCTCAGAGCTCTCCTCTCTTTCGCCCTGTTCTCATCCCTTTCTCATTCCCCATATCCCAGGCCTCTTTGGGCTTTCAGCTTTTTTTCTGATTCACCATGTGCCCCCAGTTGAAAAACGGAAGCATTCATTGGTCAGGTGGATCAATCAGGGTTGTTGGATGGGTGCTAGATGGAGATCTCTATACCAGGCACTCGTCTGTACCCTCATGCTCTTATATCGTCTCTCATAATTACATTTAGGGTTCTGCTCCCCCTCTCCTCTCTCTTTGTCCTCTGCAGTTGGTATTGTTACAGGTACTTTATGTTGCTATGTGGTTGCACTGCTGCCAAAGTGTATCCTTAGTGAGGTTTTGTCTCAACGTGGATTAACCTTATCCTTAAAAGCAGTGGCTTAATTCCATGATAAGACTAGTTAACCATCATACATACATCTGACGTCTTCTGTCAGATAGTTGACTTCTGTGTCATCTAGCTACTACGGAGATCTATGTGTCCCTGTTTTTTCCTTTCTCAAATGATAGTGATTCTCTCTCTTCTACCTTGACAATACTCATTTGCAATCCAACAAATAGCATCCAAGAAAGACACTTATTTTCTTAAGGTAATACTTATAAAAATTCTGAAGTGTTAACGTCTTACCATGTTTAATAGTGAAGACGTGAGATGAGGGCAGTGGGAAGGTAGGCCCCTAAATGGCAGGTAATCAGGATGTTGTAATAAACTTTAACAGTTCACTAACAGAAAATATATGCAAAATAATACATATTGGAGCAGATCAGCATTGTACATGAGAACTGCAACGCGTTTCAAAGCTGCCTGAGAAAGATTAGAAGTCGAAACGTGTTGCAGTTGTGCGTCCTCACGTACAATGCTGATCTGCTTCAATATGTATTCTTTTGTATATATTTTCTGTTAACAGTTCACTAAAGTTTATTGCAACGTACTGGCCGCCTACTCGTCTTCTTTCTTCAATAGTAAAGACATTCCATCTAAAGACATACCTAAAAAATTGCCTTGTGTGTTCATCATTTTACATGTACTCTATCATTATGCAGTTTCAAAAATGTTATGTGCGAGATTTAGTAACCATATTTGAGTGGTAAAACAATTGTGCCAAATCTGCACATTTTGATTGCACTTTAGTAATGAAATTGGCGTCACTGCTTACAATTTGCAAAAGCGTGTCTTATTCTGTTCCCTTGTATAGGAATATGTCAGTATTCATTAGAACTATTACATTCCAGAACTTCCGGTGGCTGTCAGTTAATCTGTTCCACAGTAACATCAGTCTAGTTAGGAAATACATTAATTGTGATCTAACGATTTAATTGCATAAATTGCCCACATTTTTGGTTTTGGCATTCAAAATGTGTTTTTAATATTAAACCACTCCACAAAATGTTCTCTCTACCCCATATATTCGTCTTGTTTGTGAGGTGGAGACCACTGAAATAGAGAGAGAATATTTTGGGTGGTAATAATCGCTTTATGTCATGGATTTGACTTTTTTTTTTTTTTGTTATGTCTTATGCAACCTTTTCAAATGCCAGCCTCTCAGACTATTCCTTACTTGTTTACTGGTTGTTAAATTGTGATACTGTAATACCATTCAGGTTTAGTTTTGTGTGACTTTCGTAGCCTGTTTTCATGTTGTTGTGTTGTCCGTATTTGTGGCAGAAAATTAGTGACAATGGTGCAAATATTAGTCTGCCTTTATAGTTGTTTTGTAGGCCTATAGTCCATTCCAACTAAAGTAAATGTGATTATAAGAACTCAATTTAATAACGTCAACCTACTGTATTGAGAGTATTTGAAATAGATGCCATGAAAAGGTTTATTACTCTTCTCCTTTTTCTTTCTGTTGATTTATCAAAATGCTGTGACAGTCCATTTCCCTAGAGAACCACTCCTGCAGCTTCTTTAGTCAAGTGGAAAGAAGCTATATGTTGCCCTAATACTTTCTGCTTTGAAACTTAGAGCCCCACATTTTGGTGTTGATTCTTACTATTCATGTGCCAGTATTAAGACACCAGTCTATTTCAGGGTGTTTTGGGTATGATTGCAGTTTTACATTGATGGCATTGGCATCAGTACTTTTATCCTAGCACTAGGGGGCAATGTAGTGACATGGCAATGGACTCAAATGTCACAAGCAACGAGTCAGAGGACATGTAGTCACTATTTTCAGAGTGAAACAACAAAACATCCAAATATGAATGTGCCCTTGTAGAAAGCCTTGCAAGAGTTGCAATATTCTACCAGTCCCTATCCTCAAGACTTAATCATAGTCTCAGTGATTTAAGTCAGCTATAGGGTGACAATGTTAAATGGATGCCTGGAGGAAAGTATCTTTGCCTATCGGATTTTGCGTTTCGTTTTTGTTCTCCTTCCGTACTTGTCCTTCCCTCTGAGCTTGCCACTGTCCATGGCAACACGCGTTCTCCTTCCTTGCTTGTCCTTCCCTCTGAAATTGCCAGGTCCATGGCAACATGCGTTCTCCTTCCTTGCTTGTCCTTCCCTCTGAAATTGCCAGGTCCATGGCAACATGCGTTCTCCTTCCTTGCTTGTCCTTCCCTCTGAAATTGCCAGGTCCATGGCAACACGCGTGTCTTATTTTCATCTAATACTTGATATCATGGTCTTTGCAACTATGCAGCATGAGACTGTAGGACCTCTTGAGGGTTTGCACATTTGACTTGAAGAGCTTTTCTTTGAGATTATAAATGTAGGATCATTATTGCATAGCTTTCTATTCTCTTTATACTTTTTGTCACCCCCATCATTACATTCATCTGTCTTAATGTGGAACTTGCATTCCATTTGTCAACGTAAACATTTATAGGAAATTGAGCACATATTAAATCACAGCAAAAGGAAATTACTTCCCCCTGAATTTGCACAACTCTTATCTCTACTTGTGACCAACCTAAGTTGTATTTAGAAACGGAATTATTATCTTTCTATGTCCTCTCTTGTGTAGAACATAATGTGTGGCACAGTCAGTTTGTTGAACCGCTGTGTATCTTCAGGACCTTGTATAGGTCTGGCAAATGTTTAATCAGAATGGCAGTTATGGTTTCGTTTCCTTTTGGTGGAACTATTTGTAAATCTTTTTCAGTTCATAAATCAGTACAGCATTCCATGTTCAAGACAATAATTTGGATTTCATAGTTAATTATGGAAAATGGGGGAGGAAAGAGCATTTAGAAAACAATTGTAAATAATAAAAAATATCTACAATGATTGTACTGTACTTTCATAAATCTTATTGAATTGATCTACACCTTTGTAGATGTGTACTTTTGGTGATTTATTAAAATGATTATTTTAAAACTTGCTGCAGTTTCTCAATTTACTTACAACTTATTAGGCTACCATCAATTGTTGTCCCAATGAATTCCTATAATGTTAAGGGTATCCCTGCAGAAATGTAAGATATTTATATCCCAAGATCCGACCACAACGAACTGTCGTTATTTTTCTACACTTTCGATTGTACCTGTGCTGTTTACATAATATTTTATGGCACTTGTTGAGAAACGAAAGTTTTAGAAATGAGTCTTTATCTAATCTTATCAATCGTATATGAATATTGAAGAGGCCTACTCTTATATGGAATAATACAAAATAAAAAACCGAGCTGGATAAAGCTGTAATTAGTATTGAGGCTAGACAAGGCTATTTACGATAGACCTACCTGTATCACGCATGGGAAAAATATCTCCACCCTTTTCCCTCACAGGCGCTACCTTGTAAAGGTGTGTGAACAGAGCATAGCTTCAGTTGCGCGTTGCTCCTCATGAGGTAAGTTGCTTTATTGAAAAGCCCACTAAAATTGTAACTAGCCATTTTATTTGTGGGTTTGGACTTTTCTTATGACCTACATTTTGAAAGAAGAGTTTGCTTTGTTAGACAATGTGGTATCATGCAGATGTAGTGGGCCTAATAACTCAGGTATTACTATAGTTATCGTACTGGATTCATTTTGATGCATTTTTTATGTATCTGGTTTTCACCCCCTTGTCTAAATAATATTTGAATATTGAGCAGAGTTTTAAAACATGATTTGCATTGAGGCTAACAATGAGTCATGTATGTGTAGCTGTTTCATGTTGTGTTAACTGTCTCAGTTTAAATTGAGTAGAAGGTATACATAATAATAATAATAATCCAATATGTATTAGTGCTACTAAATGTAAATTAGTGTATTAACCAGCCAGCTGTATGGTCTTCCTCTTTGAATTCAGAAACATAAAATGATAGAGGAACAATAAAAGCAATAGCCAAGTGTAACTTAAGTGCTCTTTGAAATTGGGATGGTTACATTTTGTACCGTCTTCTAACAGTTTATAACTGGACATCAAATCTAACTTATTTATGTTTACTGTCCTTTTATCAAATAATTGTTGACATGTCAAACTGGCAACAGAATAACAGAGAATGTGGGGGGGGGGGGGTGTTTCCTAACATAATTATTTACTCTATGTTACCAAGACACAACTGTGGGGTTATGGACGGAACACAAACTCAGGGAAGACATGACGCCCTTTCCTGGTTCACAGAGTTCCAACTGGACTGTGTCATCAGTAATGGGGTAGTTCCAGAATGGTTCCATGGCATTATTTCCAGGAAGTAAGTTCTCAAATTGTGTCTCTGTCATGTGCCATTGGAATACACTCCAAACAGTAGGACTTACTTTTTCCTGATAAACAACATAGATGAGACCAATGTGTGGCCTGTGGTGAAGGATATACTGTATGCCTTATGACTGTTGTTATTGTCTTACAGTAGGGCACTAAATGGTTGTGTTCTGACTGCACGTTGTAAATGTCTTCAGTCAAGTGAGTTCAAACCGAAGTCTGTTCTGACATCGCTGTGTTTATTCGCCCCAGGGTTGCTGAGGAAATGCTCCTTTCCAACCCCACAGGCTACTTCCTGATCCGTGTCAGTGAAAGCAGGATAGGATACACTCTCTCCTATCGGTAAGCCTCTGTGCTTTGTACATGAGATAGACACTTCCAGGTGAGGCATCATTAGATTGGTTGTTTGTTCAGCTGATACATGAAGGATGGCATTTTATATGATGGCATTTCTTTAAACCGGCAGGCAAAGAAATGTTAACAATGAGCTTATTGGTTGTGTTCTGTTTCCATAGCTTTTAACGTATCTTATTCTACACCAATGCCACAAACTACCCTCTCTGAAATGAAGTGCCCGCCCTTGTTCTATTCAACAGTGTAGTTCAAAGTCCGTCTGCACTTCCTCATTTCATTTTTTCTCTGTATGTCTAGTGCCACTGATCGGTGCAGGCACTTCATGATCGATGTGCTGAAGGACAATCACTACATTATTGTAGGAGAGGACATGCATCACAGCTCACTGCAAGACCTGGTGAACTTTCACCGCAGGGTGCCCATCATGCCTTTCAATGAGCTGCTGACTGTAGCTTGTGGACAGGTGAGGAACTATACTTGATTCAGTAAACTACAAACTACCATATTGTTTATTTTGTATACACACAGGTACCCTATAGGCTTGAATTGAGTTGGTTTGATATAGCATAAACACACAGTGGTCAGGGTACGGCACACTGTGCTGCATTTCTGTACACTGTTGTGGATACATAAGTGAATTGACGTGTGTTTGACTAAACATTCTTCCCCTTCATCTACTTCATGTTGTAGGTATCCAAGGACAAGGCTGATTATGCAGAACTGTTATTCCCCAAAAGACAAGCCATGAACCCTAATCATGGCGTGTTGCCAAACAACCCCCCACACATGAACAGTAGTACTCATCTAAAACCAGCTGAGGACATTCCACCTGCCCTCCCACATCGTCCCAGCACATTGAGTGACCCTGCCGGCCCACCTCCATACACTAGCAAACCACCTGTAACTCCAAACACCCCTTTTCCAAGACTCTACCCCTGCCTGGAGTCCGAGTTAAACACATTGAGCTTCCAAACCCCAAGCATGGTAAAGACGCTGGACTAGCATAGTGTTTACAGTATGAGTTTGTTGGGGATAGGGCTAAAGCTTTATTTTCATACTCTGAATGGTGAGATAATACTATTGCAAATGTGTTGTAGGCCTACATTGCCATAATATTTTTGTTATCTAACTTTGGGTCTTAAAAACTAATTTCCTACATATTTCTCTGTAGGTTAAGCGAACTAAGGTTAGACTGTACTCTAAAACGGCATCTATTATTTTCATTCCAGGTAGATCGTACTGCTAAACCAGTGCCATTGCCCAGGAAGATACAAGTAGTCACCACGGACCAGCCAGACCAACCTCCTGAATTACCTGCCAGAGGCCCTGCTCTACCACAGAGAAAGGACAGGGACCAGAGCAGCACTGCATCTAAAGGTCCCCCAGCACCCAGGATTGTGTGTACACACAGACCACAGACCCAACCAAACACACACCACCAGGACCCAAACTCCAACCAACAGAAGAATCAAGACGTAAAGTCAGCGATCAGCAACCTGACCCACTTCAAGAGGAAGTTCCATAAGAAGAGAAGTGCATCTCAGGAGCACATGTATGCAGAGATTAGTGTGGAGGATGAGCAGGGGCAAGACCAGCGGAAACTCACAGCTCTGGAGGCTAGAGTGAGGGATATTGATACAGCTGCTGAGAACGGGTACCAGATGGTTCCAGGAGAAATTGACAATGGCCTTCCACCCATCACTGCTGTCACCACTGTTAGACCCACGGACAGTGGGTTACCGACAGAGTATCTGCCCCCTCCTCCTTTTGCCCCTGGATACTAATGTCCACTTCTCTACCCTCAGGATGGATGGCAGGGTGGCCAAACGGACACATGAATTATGAGAGATAGATATCTGTTGAAGGCACTGATGAGTTAAAGTTTAAGTCTGAAGATGTTATTATTTAACTGGATATATCTAGAATCTCTTTTACAACTTAACATTGAGAGCTATTTATGTCTGCAACCAGCTCTGGTTAGTGGTTAGACAATGTCCAATGCTTTACAGTGCTGTGTATGGTCAACAATTTCATATCAAATGTGAAAATACCTTTTTCTTTCATTTTATGTGAGGAATTATGTTAGACATCTATGTATTATTTCCATTAAAATAACATCATGCCAAATACCTGTTTCACTTGTCCATCCAGGCGTGTGATACAACTGCAAGAGATGGTAGTCAAATGCTGATATGTTATCAACAATGTAATAGGGAAGTGTGCTCTCAGAGATATGTGCTGATCTAACTGGTTTGACCAGATGAATTTGAGTGGGTCAATCGGGAGACTCGGGTGCAGTGGTGTAAAGTACTTAAGTAAAAATACTTTTAAGTTCTACTTAAGTAGTTTTTTGGGGTATCTGTACTTTACTTTACTATTTATATTTTTGGCAACGTTTACTTTTACTCCACTACATTCCTGAAGAAAATGATGTACTTTTTACTCCATACATTTTCCCTGACACCTAAAAGTACTCGCTACATTTAGAATGCTCAAGCAGGACAGAATTATGGCACCTATCAATATAACGCTTTGTCATCCCTACTGCCTCTGATCTGGCGGACTCACGAAACACATACTGTGTGCCCCTGTCTGTCAGTAATAAAACATATTAAAAAATGAAAATCGTGCCCTCTGGTTTGCTTAATATCAGGAATTTGATGTATAGCATTTACTTTGTACTTTTACTCAAGTATGACAATTGAGTACTTTTGCTACTACTGTACTTAACTACATTTAAAACCAGATACTTTTAGACTTTTACTCAAGTAGTATTTTACTGGGTAACTTTCACTTTTACTTGAGCCATTTTCTGTTAAGGTATCTTAACTTTTTACTCAAATATGAAAATTGAGTACTTTTTCCACCACTTCTCGGGTGACAATGTGGGCATTCAGGTGCATTCGGAAAGTATTCAGACGCCTTCACTTTTTCCACATTTTGTTACGTTACAGCCTTATTCTAAAATGGATTAAATTGTTTTTCCCCCTCCTCATCAATCTACACACAATACCCCATAATGACGAAGCAAAAAAAAAAAAAAAACTGATATCACTTTAACGTAAGTATTCAGACCCTTTACTCAGTACTTTGTTCAAGCACCTTTGGCAGCGATTATAGCCTTGAGTCTTATTGGGTATGACGCTACAAGCTTAGCACACCTGTATTTTGGGAGTTTCTCCCATTATTCTCTGCAGATCCTCTCAAGCTCTGTCAGGTTGGATGGGGAGCGTCGCTGCACAGCTATTTTCAGGTCTTTCCAGAGATGTTAGATCGGGTTCAAGTCCGGGCTCTGGCTGGGCCACTCAAGGACATTCAGAGACTTGTCTGAAGCCACTCCTGCATTGTCTTGGCTGTGTGCTTAGGGTCGTTGTCCTGTTGAAAGGTGAACCTTCGCCGCAGTCATAGGTCCTGAGTGCTCTGGAGAAGGTTTTCATCAAGGATCTCTCTGTACTTTTCTCTGTTCATCTTTCCCCTCGATCCTGACTAGTCTCCCAGTCCCTGCCGCTGAAAAACATCACCCCAGCATGATGCTGCCACCACCATGTTTCACCATAGGGATGGTATTGGCCAGGTGATGAGCGGTGCCTGGTTTCCTCCAGACGTGACGCTTAGCATTCAGGCCAAAGAGTTCGATCTTGGTTTCATCAGACCAGAGAATCTTGTTTCTCATGGTCAGAGTCCTTTAGGTGCCTTTTGGCAAACTCCAAGCGGGTTGTCGTGCCTTTTACTGAGGAGTGGCTTACGTCTGGCCACTCTACCATAAAGGCCTGATTGGTGGAGTGCTGCAGAGATGGTTGTCCTTCTGGAAGGTTCTCCCATCTCCACAGAGGAACTCTTGAGCTCTGTCAGAGTGAGCACCGTGTTCTTGGTCACCTCCCTGACCAAGGCCCTTCTCCCCCGATTTCTCAGTTTGGATGGGCGACCAACTCTAGGAAGAGTATTGGTGGTTCCAAACTTCTTCCATTTAAGAATGACGGAGGCCACTATGTTCTTGGGGTCCTTCAATGCAGAAATGTTTTGGTACCCTTCCCCAGATCTGTGCCTCGATACAATCCTGCCTCGGAGCTCTATGGACAATTCCTTCGACCTCATGGCTTGGTTTTTGCTCTGACATGCACTGTCAACTGTGGGACCTTATATAGACAGGTGTGTGCCTTTCCAAATCATGTCCAATAAATTGAAATGACCACAGGTGGACTCCAATTAGGTTGTAGAAACATCTCAAGGATGATCAATGAAAACAGGATGCACCTAAACTGAATTTCTAAAAACTTGTTTTCACTTTGTCATTATGAGGAAAATGTTTTATTTAATCAATTTTAGAATAAGGCTGTAATGTAACAACATGTGGAAAATGTCAAGGGGTCTGAATACTTTCCGAATGCACTGTACATCATGTGCACACGCTTCAGGTGATAGAAATCTGAAAGCACTACCATGGTTTAAAAAGTCTGTTTAATAATTATTTCATGTGGATATTTTGTCACAAATTTCCAGCTGCATTATGACCAACCACACAGACAATGGGTAGAGTAAGTTAAAATGTAATTTTATTTAACATTCTGGCTTGCAGAGGTCCTGAAAGCACCCCATTCAAATTGTTGTATTGCTATTGTCAGATTATGGTAAAGCGACAGACAAAAGGGGTTAGGCGAGGGGGGTTCCGTGTATAACGTGGCCAATGGCTTTCCGATGTGAAACGGCAACGTCAGCAATGTAAAACGGCAACGTCAGCAACGTGAAAACAGGTTTTTTCAAAAACGAAAAACGCCTATATTTTCGTCATCTCGTTTTCGGAAGAACATTTTATTTTTTAAATCGTTTTTTTAGAAACATTGTTCGTTTTTTGTTATCTTTGCATATAAAAAAACAACTTGATATTTCGATTTTCACAAGTGGGTGGGGTTAAATGTGGAATGTCTGTCATTGGCCAAATGCACATTCAACACTTACTGTCCCTTCAAAATAAGAGTTCACCCTTTCTAAAATGTTTCTATTAATCTACTATGAATTAGTCTATTATTAATTCATTATTAATCTGTTATTAATTCATCTACTGTAACATTCATGGTAGGCTTTCTACATGCTATCAATGTTAGTAAGGGTTTGTGTATCTCTGTGGTAACCATCATACACAGCCTATATGCTATTAAATCAAATAAAATGTTATTTGTCACATACGCGTGTTGCAAATGTTATTGTGGGTGTAGCGAAATGCTTCTGCTTCTAGCTCCGACAGTGCAGTAATATCTAACAAGTAATATCTAACAATTTCACAACATATACCCAATACACACAAATCTAAGTAAGGAATGGAATTAAGAATATATACATATATAGATGAGCAATGACAGAGCGGCATGGACTAAGATACAGTAGAATATTATAGAATACAGTATATACATATGTGATGAGTAATGCAAGATATGTAAACATTATTAAAGTGACTAGTGTTCCATTTCTTAAAGTGGCCAGTGATTTCAATAGGCATCAGCAGCCTCTAATGCGCAAGTGATGGCTATTTAACAGTCAGATGGCCTTGAGATAGAAGTTGTTTTTCAGTCTCTTGGTCCCAGCTTTGATGCACCTGTACTGACCTCGCCTTCTGGATGATAGCGGGGTGAACAGGCAGTGGCTCGGGTGGTTGATGTCCTTGATGATCTTTTTGACCTTCCTGTGACATCGGGTGCTGTAGGTGTTCTGGAGGGTGGGTAGTTTGCCCCTGGAGAGCCCTGCGGTTGCGGGCGGTGCAGTTGCCGTACCAGGCGGTGATACAGCCCGACAGGATTTCTTTTATTTTCTTTTACCTTTATTTAAGTCAGTTAAGAACAAATTCTTATTTACAATGACGGCCTACACCGGCCAAACCCGGACGACGCTGGGTCAATTGTGCGCCGCCCTATGGGACTCCCAATCACGGCCGGTTGTGATACAGCCTGGAATTGAACCAGGGGGTCTGTAGTGACGCCTCAAGCACTGAGATGCAGTGCCTTAGAACACTGCGCCACTCAGGATGCTCTCAATTGTGAATCTGTAAAAGTTTGTGAGGGTTTTAAGTTCCAAGACAAATTTATTCAGCCTCCTGAGGTTGAAGAGGCTCTGTTTTGCCTTCTTCACCACACTGTCTGCGTGGGTGGACAATTTCAGTTTGCCAGTGACATGTACGCCAAGGAACTTGAAGCTTTTCACCTTCTCCACTGCGGCCCCGTCGATATGGAAAGTGGGGTGCACCCTCTGCTGTTTCCTGAAGTCCACGATCATCTCCTTTGTTTTGTTAACGTTGAGTGAGAGGATATTTTCCTGGCACCACACTCCCAGAGCCCTCACCTCCTCCCTGTAGGCTGTCTCGTCATTGTTGGTAATCAAGCCTACTACTGTTGTGTCGTCTGCAAACTTGATGATTGAGTTGGAGGCGTGCTTGGCCATGCAGTCATGGGTGAACAGGGAGTACAGGAGGGGGCTGAGCACGCACCCTTGAGGGGCCCCAGTGTTGAGGATCAGCAAAGTGGAGAGGTTGTTTCCTACCTTCACCACCTGGGGGCGGCCCATCAGGAATTCCAGGACCCAGTTGCACAGGGCGGGGTTCAGACCCAGGGCCTGGAGCTTAATGATGAGCTTGGAGGGTGCTATGGTGTTGATGTGTAGGGTACTAAGTGATGATGTGTTAGCTTGATAGCGACTTCAATTGAGTGGGTATGGGTGTGGGTGGGTGTGGGTGTGTGTGTGGGTGGGGGGATGCAACAGTGTGTATGAAGAATCTCTTGTGACAGTGTTTGAGGGGTTGGCCGAGAGCTGGGAGAGTTCAAGGTGACTGTGGAGAGGCCCTTATACTGCATGCACACAGCCATGGAGCTATCAACAACACTCCCTGTGGTACAGCCATGGAGCTAATCAACAACACTCCCTGTGGTACAGCAGTGTTGGCACAGCTATTTCCTACATGATGGGTAGGAGGTCATCACTTCTACTTAATATACAATCTATCAATCAAGCATATTTTTTTATATCAGCAGTTGTCACAAAGTGCTTTTACAGTAACCCGGCCTACACCCGGGACATACAAGGCACTACTGCTCCTGCCACATCTATCTCCCTGTGTGATATCATATCCTGTTCTTGTTTAGGCCAGCCGAGTGCAGGTTGGCTCTCCCGTCAACATGAGCTTCCTGCTGTTCTTGCCCCAAATATACACACACACACACACACGCACACACGCACGCACGCACACACACACGCACACACTATTATGAGTGTTCCCCTATTTACATGTTTGTGTGTTGTGTGTCAGAGTTTAGGGATGATAAGCCAGTGTTTGAAAAGAGGTCTCTGGTGTGGGAGGAGGACATGCAGATGAACTCCAAGTTCCTGAAAAGAAAGGTCACTTATTAGTCTTTCCCTAAACTCTAACCATTACCCCCTACTTTCATCCTAGCCCCCCCTTTTCCATTACACAGCTTTAACACCGGCTACATTACTGTAGCTATGTCGGTCTACTTCAAACAACATAACATAGGGCATTAGGATAAAACCTTCACAGCCCTATTCATTGTCTTAGAGTTGATTTACTAAGACGTCACTGTGACTGACTCCCCCAAGTGTTCACGGGAGATATTACAGAAGTCTGCCAACCACAGGAACATGTACATAACGTAGTTAAAATCGTGGAGAAAATAACCTATGATTCAAGCTGTAGGAAATCAGGGCAGCAAAGTTATCCAAACAATAGCATTACTTGTTGAGTCAGACAAGCATGATCCTAATTTCATTTATAACTTATTCTTACAAAAATATACAAGACATTAAATAATACATGTTCCTTAATTCACACCAACTCACAACTAGAACTCTTGAGATTGGAGAGGGGAGTGGAGAGGAATTAGGAGTGGGAGAGGAGGAGGAAGAGGGAGAGCACACCAGAGAAATGTATCTATGGGGGCAACAGCCCAGCCTACGTTTCCGTGGTGTGCGTCTGCCCCAAGTCCCACCATTCACCCTTGCACCACACAGTCTGGGCCTAAAGTGAAAGTAACAGGGGTTTTGGAGTTTTTTTAAAAAAAGTGGTAGAAGTCTGTTTTTTCAATCTTATCTGGTGTTGAACACCAACCTGTCCGCCACCACATCCAATGCCTCCCCATCATAGTTTAGCACGTTTGAAGATGAGATGAAATGCTTCATTGGAATCAATATTGTCACGGTTCAGACAGACGACCAGAGGACCACAATTGCGTCACACCAGAAAGTATATTAAACTTAAGGGAAAAGGGAAGTAGGGAGTGAATGAAGGCTCCAGGGGTAACAGGGATCCCGTCCAATGCGCTGGGTCTGTGCCCCCCCCAGTGGCAGCGATGCGTCCTATGAAGCCGGTGGTGGGTGGTCCAGAAGTCCTGGGGGGAGACACAGACACAACAGGGCGGAATGAAACCAGGCAGCAGTACAGTTCAAGGGAAATCCAAAATACGTAGTAGCAAGGCAGAAGGCTGGTCAGAGTTACCGGGATTGAAGAGTAGTCAGGAGTCGTAATGGCAGAAGCAGGTCTGGATCTCCTGAGGCAGAAGAGTATCCAAAAAACAGGCAGGTCCGGGGTCACAAAACCAGGGTGAGCCAGAAGCGCGAGCAAACAGGTTCCGGGTGTGAGCTTTGCAGACGATCTGACACCGGAGAGCTGAAAGACAGGGCCTTAAATACTGGGAGAGGTTAGTGGGTAATGCAGCGCAGCTGGCAGAGTAATTAGAGCCGAGCAGAGCAGGGACAGGTGGAGCTAGTTAGGCTGAGTAGAGAGAGGGAGGTGAGCAGAGTGGAAGCAAATAAAGGTGGTAACCCGGTGGAGTGAGAGGGCTCATGACAGAACCCCCCCCCCAAGGGACGGCCCCAGAAGTCCCAAGAGCAACACCACGCCGGGCGGGAGGAGGGGAGCCGGAGGAGGGCTAGGAACTCCTCCGAACGGTCCGAGTGAACGTCCTCATCCTCGGAGGAAGCCGGAGGGCCGTGGTCGGGAGATGGGACAGGTCCCGAGACAGGATCAGGCACAGGACAGGAAGCCGAGCGGGCCGGACGGTTGGGGACCCCTCTGGGGCGGCCCCTACGGATTGCAGGTTGATCAGGATGCCCGTTGGTGGAAAGCGGTGATGAGAGTCCTATCCACAATCCGACTAGCTGGCACCCAGGTCCTTTCCTCAGGTCCATAGCCCTCCCAGTCAATGAGGTACTGGAGACCCCTACCCCTCCGTCTGGACCGAAGCAGGCGGCGGACGGTGTAAACCAGACCACCATCGACGAGCCGTGGAGGAGGAGGACCAGGCGCAGCAGGGACCAGCGGACTCTCATGGATGGGCTTAATCTTAGACACATGGAAAGTGGGGTGCACCCTCAGGGAATTAGGGCAGTTGGAGCCGGACAGCAGTTGGGCTAATCACTCTTATGATAGGGAATGGGCCAATGAACCGAGGTGCCAGCTTCTGCGACTCCACCCTGAGTGGCAGGTTCTTCGATGACAACCACACCCCTTTGACCAACATGGTAGGTGGGAGCAGGAATTCTCCGACGGTTGGCCCCGTTAGTGTAGCTGGCAACGGACCTGAGGAGTGTGGCTCGGGCTTGTGACCAGGTGCGGCGACATCGACGGGCAAAAGCAAGTGCAGATGGGCAAGTAACCTCCTCCTCCTGGCTGGCAAATAGAGGAGGCTGGTATCCATAAACACATTGGAAAGGGGACATACCGATGGCAGAGCAGGTCAGAGAATTGTGTGCGTACTCCACCCATGTCAATTGCTGCGACTCAGGAGTGGGGGTTGCGTGAAGTCATGCATCGCAGTGCCTTCTCGAGCTCCTGATTAGCCCGCTCTGACTGCCCATTGGATTGGGGATGGAATCCGGAAGTCAGACTGACTGTGGCTCCCAGCAGGTGACAGAACTCCTTCCAAAAAGCGGAGGGAGAATTGTGGACCACGGTCAGAAACAACATCCCTTGGCAGTCCGTGGATCCGGAAGACGTGTTCCAGGACCACCTGGGCGGTCTCCTTGGCGGTTGGGAGCTTGGGGAGGGAATGAAGTGTGCCATCTTGCTGAAACGGTCAACGATGGTGAGAATGACGGTCATGCCACTTGAAGGGGGCAGCCCCGTGACAAAGTCAAGGGCGATGTGAGACCAGGGACGTCTGGGCACAGGCAGGGGCTGCAGCAATCCGGCTGGGGGCTGGCAGGACAACTTGTGTTGGTTGCAGATGGGGCAGGCTTGGACGAATTCCCGTACATCCTTCCTCAGAGAGGGCCACCAGAACCTCTGGGCGAGCAGGTTGTAAGTGCGGGTGGAGCCAGGGTGACAAGCTAGGCGGGAGTCATGTCCCCACTGAATGACCTGGGACCTCAGGTCTTCGGGGACAAAAAGGCGGTCAGCTGGGCAAGTGCTGGGACCTGGCTGGTTACGGAGAGCCTCCAGCACCTGTTCCTCAACAGCCCAGGTCAGAGCTGCAACGATGCAGGGACTTGGCAGAATCGACACAGGGTCCTTGGAGGGGGTGTCATCCTTCTGGAATTGACGGGAGAGGGCGTCTGGCTTGGTGTTGCGTGATCCAGGCCGGTATGACAGAGTGAAATTAAACCTGGTGAAGAACAGGGCCCAGCGGGACTGCCTGGAGTTCAACCGTTTGGCCGTGCGGATGTACTCCAAGTTCTTATGATCGGTCCAAACGAGAAATGGAATGGTGGACCCCTCCAGCCAGTGACGCCACTCCTCCAAGGCAAGTTTCACAGCCAGCAGCTCACGGTTCCCTATGTCGTAATTGCACTCAGAGGGGGACAACCGACGTGAGAAAAAGGCACAGGGATGGAGCTTCCTATCCTCCGCAGCCCACTGAGAAATCACAGCACCAACTCCCACATCCGAGGCGTCCACCTCCACAATGAATTGCCGGTCCACATCAGGCATCTGGAGGATGGGAGCGGAGGTGAACCTCACCTTGAGGGTACTGAAGGCTTTGTCGG
Organism: Coregonus clupeaformis; assembly: GCF_020615455.1. NCBI lineage: Eukaryota > Metazoa > Chordata > Actinopteri > Salmoniformes > Salmonidae > Coregonus > Coregonus clupeaformis. Next base: position 49,709,351 of record NC_059211.1, on the reverse strand, counting down.
CTGCTGGGGTCCAGGTGAAGGGTTGCTTGGTGCTGGTTAGAGCAGTGAGAGGGGCAGCAACGGTACTGTAGTTCCGGATAAACTTCCTATAGAAGTTAGCAAACCCCAGAAACTGTTGCAGCTTCTTTCTGTTCTCCGGAACTGGCCATGAAGTGACTGCTGATACTTTGGCAGGATCCATTTGGATACTTCCTTCTGCCACTATGTACCCCAGGAAGGCCACTGTCTTGACGTGAAACTCACATTTCTCTGCCTTGGCGTAGAGGGAATTCTCCAGAAGACGATGAAGGACTTGCTGGACATGGCGGGTGTGTTCAGACAGGTTTCTGGAGTAAATTAAGATGTCATCCAGGTAAACGAAGACAAACTTGTTTAACATGTCCCGCAGTACATCATTCACTAGAGCCTGGAACACAGCAGGAGCATTGGTGAGGCCAAAAGGCATAACCAGATACTCGTAGTGGCCTGTTGGTGTATTGGATGCGGTTTTCCATTCATCTCCCTCCCGGATCCGCACTAGGTGGTAAGCGTTTCTGAGATCCAACTTGGTAAAAACAGTGGCTCCCTGGAGCAACTCAAAAGCAGAGGTGAGCAGAGGCAGAGGGTAACGGTTTTCACTGTGATGTCGTTGAGTCCCCTGTAGTCGATGCAGGGGCGAAGAGATCCGTCCTTCTTCCCCACAAAGAAGAAGCCAGCACCAGCAGGAGATGAAGATGAACGGATTAATCCTGCGGACAGAGAGCCATTGATGTAGTCCTCCATGGACTTTCTTTCAGGAGCAGACAACGAATAAAGACGACCCCTTGGAGGAGCTGTTCCAGGAGGAGGTCGATGGCACAGTCGTACGGTCGGTGAGGGGGGCAGAGATGTGGCTCTTGCTTTGTTAAACACCTCTCTGAGACCATGGTAGCATTCTGGGACATTGGAGAGGTCAGGAGCGGAGTTAGTAGGTACTGGCCGAGGGGGTAGTGCGGCAGCAAGCAGGCAGGTTCGGTGGCAGTCCTCTCCCCCACTCCTGATCACCCCGGTCACCCAGTCGAGCTGAGGGTTGTGCCGGGCGGAGCCATGGGTAACCCAGGATGAGGGGTTGGCCTGGAGAGGGAGCAGGTGAAACTGGATAGTTTCTTGATGGTTTCCGGACAGACCCATCGAGACCGGGGCCGTGACATGAGTGACCGATCCGAGTAAGTGTCCGTCCAGTGCCCGGGCAGGAATAGGAGGTGTCAAACGGAGGTTCTCCAGTCCCAGTTGGCGTGCCAGCTTGATGTCCATTATGTTGGCTTCGGCGCCAGAATCCACCAGAGCAGCCAGGGGTGTGAGTTGAGTCAGAGAGGCGGAGGTGAACTTGCAGCAGGGTTTGCGGTCGGAGGACTGGATGGTCATTGAACTCAACCGGACTCCCCCTACGCCCGGTGAGCTTCGGCCCTTTAAAGGGCAGGTTACCACACGATGTCCATCACCTCCACAATAGAGGCAGAGGTTTGAGGTGAAGCGGCGCTGGCGCTCTGCAGGAGTGAGGGAGGCTCGCCCAATCTCCATAGGCTCAGACTGATCAAGCTGACCTGGGTGAGTGGCAGTAGATGACAGGAGCCCAGTCGGATCTCTCGAATGCCGGTAGTAGGTGGACCTTGGCGCCCCCTCTCACGGCCGGCGGGTCTGTATCCTTCTGTCGATCCTGACAGTCAGTGCGATGGCTTCATCAAGAGTGGAAGGCAGTTCATGGAGACCAACTCGTCCCTTGATATAGTCAGCCAAACTATGGAAGAACGCGTCCACCAACGATGGTGTGTTCCAAGAACTTCGTCTAGCCAGGGTTCGGAAGTCGATGGAATGGTCTGCGACTGTACGTCTGCCTTGTCGAATACTGAACAGTTCACGAGACGCCTCTGCGGTGGGTGAATCCAGGTCAAACACCTTCAGCATCTCCTCAGCAAACAGGTCGAAGGTTGCACATGCGGGGGTTTGACGTTCGAACTCTGCTGTTCCCCAGAGTCGAGCTCGGCCCCGTCAGGTGAGTGATGGCATACCCAACTTTAGCCCCCTCCGTGGCGAAGGTCCTTGGCTGCAAGGAGAACTGAAGTCGGCAGCTAGTCAGGAATGGCCGGACCTGGGTTGAATCGCCGTTGAACCGCTCGGGGTTTCCAATCTTGGGTTCGGAGCAGCGGCTGCAATGACCGGGGCAGGTAACTCGGGGGGCTGGGCTGGTGGGCAGACTGGCTGGGGTAAGGTTGGTGAGGGAGTTGAATGATCATGGCGAGTTGTTGTTGCTGCTGCTGGAACTGCTGCTCATGCTCATCGGTTTCCATGTCGGGAAAGTGTGCGCTGAGTCCATAATGGTCAGATCGTACTGTCACGGTTCAGACAGACGACCAGAGGACCACAATTGCGTCACACCAGAAAGTATATTAAACTTAAGGGAAAAGGGAAGTAGGGAGTGAATGAAGGCTCCAGGGTAACAGGGATCCCGTCCAATGCGCTGGGTCTGTGCCCCCCAGTGGCAGCGATGCGTCCTGTGAAGCCGGTGGTGGGTGGTCCAGAAGTCCTGGGGGGAGACACAGACACAACAGGGGCGGAATGAAACCAGGCAGCAGTACAGTTCAAGGGAAATCCAAAATACGTAGTAGCAAGGCAGAAGGCTGGTCAGAGTTACCGGGATTGAAGAGTAGTCAGGAGTCGTAATGGCAGAAGCAGGTCTGGATCTCCTGAGGCAGAAGAGTATCCAAAAACAGGCAGGTCCGGGGTCACAAAACCAGGGTGAGCCAGAAGCGCGAGCAAACAGGTTCGGGTGTGAGCTTTGCAGACGCATCTGACACCGGAGAGCTGAAAGACAGGGCCTTAAATACTGGGAGAGGTTAGTGGGTAATGCAGCGCAGCTGGCAGAGTAATTAGAGCCGAGCAGAGCAGGGACAGGTGGAGCTAGTTAGGCTGAGTAGAGAGAGGGAGGTGAGCAGAGTGGAAGCAAATAAAGGTGGTAACCCGGTGGAGTGAGAGGGCTCATGACAAATATTCTCACGGGCATCCACCGCCTACCCTCTTTTATCAACTACTGGTCCACAGACGCCACCCTCAGGGTCCCATACATCGGAAGTAAAATGCCACGCAACCGCTTTGAGCAGCTATGTAGACACAGTGCCTTGAAAAAGTATTCATCCCCCTTGGCGTTTTTCCTATTTTGTTGCATTACAACCTGTAATTTAAATGGATTTTTATTTGGATTTCATGTAATGGACATACACAAAATAGTCCAAATTGGTGAAGTGAAATGAAAAAAAGTACTTCTTGATGCTGACACATATACTATTGTGGCCCAGTAAGGCTCAATAGGAAGAACTTCCCCAAGGCCATTATGGAGGGCAAGCTCCACAGAGGTCAGAGTCTAAAATGGTCTGCAGATAATGTTATGGCATGCCACTAGAGGGACAAATAAGATGTGTACTTTCTAACAGCTCTGGGAATGACACCCTAAAACCAGTATCAAAACACAGGCAGAGCGAACTCATATCTGTTCCGGAGCTGGTCCTGGATTATAACAAGAAAATGGGCGGTGTTGACCATCTCAGGAGCTACTATAATGTTGGACACACAGTCAGGAAATGGTGGAAGTATGTGTTTTTGGGGGATGCTCAACATTGCTTTTATCAATGCTTACATTGTGTGGGGGACCCTGCAAAGGCCCCTTCCCAGAAACCGCAGGCGCGTGTGCCTGAAGGCATTTAAAATGTGACTTGTGCATTCGCTTTGTGATGGCTACAGTGGCAGGAGGCAGGGAGCTAAGAGTGTGGCACCATGGGGTGTGGACTGAGTTGTAACTCATATTTTGAAAGAAGGCCACTCCCTGGTGAAGTTTGAAGGGCGCAAGAGAGGGTGTGTTGTGTGCATTTGGATTGGACGCAAAGAGTGGGAGATGTGTTGAAATATATTTTGGGTGCTCTACATGTCCTGTGCCACTTTGCAGGATGGGGCCGTGCTTCAACAAGTTCCATGACATGTTGTAGGCTAAATGCTAACACTCAAGTGACAGTGTGACATGGATTTGACCTACAAATTATTTCTGTTTTTAAATCGTTTCTGAACAGTTGTGTTTTTTTGTCTTCTCTCTGTATCTGTCCCTATCTAATACTTTGTATATTTTGATTTTTTATCTAATACTTGTTGCATTCACTAAATTGTTGGCAAAGTACTATTTCTACATTTTGTGTCAGGCCTGGTCTCTACTAAATTGTATTGAGAGATGTTATCTACATTTTGAAATTATTCACACCCCTTGACTTATACAAAATGTTGTCTTGTTACAGCCTGAATTAAAAATGGATTAAATATATTTTATTTCTCACTCATCTACACACAATACCCCATAATGACAAAGTAAAAACATGTTTTTATAAATTTGAGCAAATTCATAAAAAATGAAATACAGAAATATCTCATTTACATAAGTATTCAAATCCCTGAGTCAATACATGTTAGAATCACCTTTGGCAGCGATTACAGCGGTGAGTCTTTTTGGGTAAGGCACTAAACCTGGAATGTACAGTATTTGCACATTATTATAAAAATAATTCTTCAAGCTCTGTCAAGTTGGTTGTTGATCATTGCTAGACAGCCATTTTCAAGGGTTGCCATAGATTTTCAATCCTATTTAAATCAAAGCTGTAACTAGGCCACTCAGAATCATTTAATGTCGTAAGCAACTCCAGTGTACAAAAAGTATACAAAAGTATGTGGACACCACTTCAAATTAGTGGATTTGGCTATTTCAGCCATACCTGTTGCTGACAGGTGTATAAAATCGAGCACACAGCCATGCAATCTCCATAGACAAACATTTGCCTTACTGAAGAGCTCAGTGACTTCCAACATGGCACCGTCATAGGATGCCACCTTTCCAACAAATCAGCTCATCAAATGTCTGCCCTACTAGAGCTGCCCTGGTCAACTGTAAGTGCTGTTATTGTGAAGTAGAAGTGTCTAGGAGCAACAACGGCTTAGCCACGAAGTGGTAGGCCACTCAAGCTCACAGATCTGAACCGCCATGTGCTGAAGAGCATAGCGCGTAAAAATCGTCTGTCCTCGGTTGCAAAACTCACTACCGTCGGGAGCTTCATGAAATGGGTTTCCATGGCCGAGCAGCCGCACACAAGCCTAAGACCACCATGCACAAAGCCAAGCGTCGGCTGGAGTGGTGTAAAGCTCACCGCCATTGGACTCTGGAGCAGTGGAAACGCATTCTCTGGAGTGATGAATCAAGCTTCACCATATTACAGCCCGATGGACGAATCTGGGTTTGGCGGATGCCAGGAGAACGCTACCTGCCCAAATGCATAGTGCTAACTGTAAAGTTTGGTGGAAGAGGAATAATGGTCTGGGGCTGTTTTACATGGTTTGGGCTAGGCCCCTTAGTTCCAGTGAAGAGAAATCTTAACGCTACAGCATAAAATGACATTCTAGATGATTCTGTCCTTCCAGCTTTGTGGCAACAATTTGGAGAAGGCCCTTTCCTGTTTCAGCATGACAATGCCCCTTTGCACAAAGCAAGGTCCACACAGAAATGGTTTGTCGAGATCGGTGTGGAAGAACTTGACTGGCCTGCATAGAGCTCTGACCTCAACCCCACTGAATACCTTTGGGATGAATTGGAACACAGACTGCGATCCAGGCCTAATCGCCCAACATCAGTGCCCGACCTAACTATTGCTCTTGTGGCTGAATGGAAGCAAGTCCCCACATCAATATTCCAACATCTAGTGGAAAGCCTTCCCAGAAGAGTGGAGGCTGTTAAAGCAGCGAAGGGGGGACCAACTCCATATTAATGCCCATGATTTTGGAATGAGATGTTCGACAAGCAGGTGTCCACATACTTTTGGTCATGTAGTGTATATTTGGCCTTGTGTTTTAGGTTATTGTCCTAATGAAAGGATCATTTATTTCTCAGTGTCTGTTGGAAAGCAGACTGAAACAGGTTTTCCTCTAGGATTTTGCCTGTGCTTAGATCTATTCCGTTTCTTTTTATCCCCCCAAAAAATCCTCAGTCCTTGCCGATGACAAGCATACCCATAACATGATGCAGACACCAAGAGTGGTACTCAGTGATGTGTTGTGTTGGATTTGCCCCAAACACAACAATTTGTATTCAGGACATAAAGTTAATTTCTTTCCCACGTTTTTTGCAATTTATTTTGCAATTAGTGCTTTATTGCAAACAGGATGTATGTTTTGGAATATTTTTATTATGTACAGGCTCACATTAAGGGAGTCAGGTTTCTGACCTCTCTATAGGCTGTCTCATCGTCGTCGGTGATCAGGCCTATAACCATTGTGTCGTCTGCAAACTTAATGATGGGTGTTGGAGTCGTGCATGACCACGCAGCCGTGGGTGAACAGGGAGTATAGTGTTGAGGGTCAGCGTGGCGGTTGTGTTGTTCCCTACCCTCACCACCTGGGGCCAGCCCGTCAGGAAGTCCACGATACAGTTGCAGAGGGAGGTGTTCAGTCCCAGGGTCCATAGCTTAGTGATGAGCTTAGAGGGCACTATGGTGTTGAACGCTGAGCTGTAGTCATTGAATAGCATTCTCACGTAGGTGTTCCTTTTGTACAGGTAAGAAAGGGCAGTGTGGAGTGCAATAGAGATTGTGTCGACTTTGGATCTGTTGGAGCGGTATGCGAATTGGAGTGTATCCAGGGTTTCTGGGATGATGGTGTTGATGTGAGCCATGACCAGCCTTTTAAAGCATTTCATGGCTACAGATGTGAGTGCTACGGGGTGGTAGTCATTTAGGCAGGTTACCTTGGTGTTCTTGGGCACAGGGACTATGGTGGTCTGCTTGAAACATGTAGGCATTACAGACTGGGTCAGGGAGTGGTTGAAAATGTCACTGAAGACACTTGCCAGCTGGTCAGATCATGCTTTGAGTATCTGGCCCAGCGGCCTTCTGAATGTTAACCTGTTTAAAGGTCTTACTCACATCGGCTACGGAGAGCATGATCACACAGTCGTCCGGAACAGCTGGTGCTCTCGAAGTGAGCATAGATAGCATTTAACTCGTCTGGTAGGCTCACGTCACTGGGCAGCTCACGGCTGGGTATCCCTTTGTAATCCGTGATAGTTTGCAAACCCTGCCACATTCAACGAGCGTCAGAGCCTGTGTAGTAGGATTCGATCTTAGTCCTGTATTGACGCTTTGCCTGTTTGATGGTTTGTTTTAGGGCATAGCAGGATTTCTTATAAGGGTCTGGATTAGTGTCCCGCTCCTTGAAAGCGGCAGCTCTAGAATTTAGTTCAGTGTGGATGTTGCCTGTAATCCATGGCTTCTGGTTGGGATATGTACGTACGGTCACTGTGGGGACGACCTCATTGATGCACTTATTAATGAAGCCGGTGACTCATGTGGTATACTCCTCAATGCCATCGGATTAATCCCGGAACATATTCCAGTCTGTGCTAGCAAAACAGTCCTGTAGTTTAGCATCCGCTTCACCGGACCACTTCTGTATTGAGCGTGTCACTGGTACTTCCTGTTTCAGTTTTTGCTTATAAGCAGGAATCTTGAGGATAGAGTTATGGTCAGATTTTCCAAATGGAGGGCAAGGGAGAGCTTTGTGCGCATCTCTGTGTGTGGAGTTAAGGTGATCTAGAGTTTTTTTTCCCATAGTTGCACATGTGACATACTGGTAGAAATGAGGTAAAACTGATTTTAGTTTTCCTGCATTTAAGTCCCCGGCCACTAGGAGCGCCACATCTGGATGAGCATTTTCTTGTTTGCTTCTGACATACAGCTCGGTAAGTGCGGTCTTAGTGCCAGCATCGGTTTGTGGTGGTAAATAGACAGCTACGAAGAATATAGATGAAAACTCTCTTGGTAAATAGTGTGGTCTACAGTTTATCATGAGGTACTCTAACTCAGGCGAGCAAAACCTTGAGACTTCCTTAATATTAGAGCACACCAACTGTTGTTAATAAAGAGATATAGAACACCCCCCAATCTTACCGGACACTGCTGTTCTGTCTTGTCGATGCACGGAAAACCCAGGTAACTGTATATTATCCATATCCTTGTTCAGCCACAACTCCAGTTTATTCTCCAGTGATTGCACGTTCGCCAGTAGAACGGAGGGTAGAGGCGGATTATCCATTCGCCGTTGCAGTCTCGCCAGGCATCCGGCTCGTCAACCCCTGGAGCGGCATCTCCTCTTCTTATGATTTACAGGGATTTGGGCCTGGTCCGGGAAGAACAGTATATCCTTCGCGTACGACTCATTAAAGAAAACAGAACTAGTCCAGATCGAGGTGAGTAATCGCTGTTCTGATGTCCAGAAGCTCTTTTCGGTCATAGGAAACGATGGCAGAAACATTATGTACAAATTTTTTTAAATACAGCACAAAAACACACACAAAATAGCACAATTGGTCAGGAGCCCGTAGAACGGCGGCAATCCCCTCTGGTGCCATTCTAATAAAGCAGCATTCTACAGCAGCATTCTAGAATTATTTTGGGGTCTAAAGGGTTTATTATTGTTTCCACTTCCCATGTGAAGCCCACTGGTGTTGATAGGGTTAATTGTTTTCTGTATTTTATTTGGATTTTTGCACTGTTGTGTTGTATTAACTATTTGTGAGCCCAGTATAAGTAGGAAGGGGAAACAGTAATTAAAGGGAAAGTCATCCTCAAATGACACACACTTCAACAACAGGAGATAACTACCTGGTGTTGATAGGGTTAGTGTATATTTTCCGAGCTGCTGGAAGGAGAGACAAGGAAGATGTGTCTATCCTCGGCTTCTTCTCTCCAAGCTGAGACCTTGAAACTGAGATATCCCTTTCATTCTCAAAACAAGGTTCTGGGCGTACTGCCAAATTGTAGATACTGATAGTGAGGATTCCTCTCAGGCACATTCAATCAGTCAGACCATGCTGTCCTTCAAAAACCTACACAGAAAAGGAGACCAATCAGAAAACGAGACCTTGATGGGGGCCCCTCAGGGGTACGTGCTTAGTCCCCTCCTATACCCCCTGTTCACCCACGGCTGCGTAGCAGTGCACGACTCCAACACCATCATTAAGTTTGCCGACGACACGACGGTGTAGGCCTGATCACTGACGACGATGATGGCAGTGTGGTGTCAGGACAGCAACCTCCCCCTCAACGTGGACAAGATAAAGGAGCTGATCGTAGACTACAGGAAACGGAGGGCCAAGCACGCCCCCATGCACATCGACAGGGCTGTAGTGGAGCAGGTCGAGAGCTTCAAGTTCCTCCGTGTCCACATCACTAAGGGCATATCATGGTCCAAACACACCAACACAGTCGTGAAGAGGGCACGATAATGCCTCTTCCCCCTCAGGTGGCTGAAAAGATTTGACATGGTCCTCAGATCCTCAAAAAGTTATACAGCTGCACCATTGAGAGTATCTTGGCTGGCTGTATCAATGCTTGGTATAGCAACTGCTTGGCATCCGACCGGAAGGCGCTACAGAGGGTAGTGCGTACGGCCCAGTACATCACTGGGGCCGAGCTCCCTGCCATCCAGGACCTCTATTCCAGGCGGTGTCAGAGGAAGGCCCTCAAAATTGTCAAAGACTCCAGCCACCTAAGTCATAGACTGTTCTCTCTGCTACCGCACAGGAAGGGTACCGGATCACCAAGTCTACTGGGACCAAAAGACTCCTGAACATATTCTACCCCCAAGCCATAAGACTGCTAAATAGTTAGCCAATACATACGAGAGGAGTGTATGTGGTAGGGAGATTAACCACAGTCAATAGTATTAATGTTCGTTTTAGTGAGAGGCCAGGGTTTTTAGTGACAGGCCATGCTGTCCTTCAACTGCACTGATATGAAAAACCTGCACAGGTTTGTATTTGTTTTTATTAGGGATTACCATTAGCTGCTGCCAAGGCATATGTATATATTCTTAAATCTCATTCCTTACTAGTTTTGTGTGTATTGGGTATATGTTGTGAAATTGTTAGATATTACTTGTTAGATATTACTGCACTGTCGGAGTTAGAAGCACAACCATTCCGCTACACCCGTTATAACATCTGCTAAACATGTGTATGTGACAAATAAAATTTGATTGGATTTGATTCTACCTGGATTATGTTTGAGAGGCTTCGTTTAAAGAACACCCTCTGTGTTCTGTTAGACAAGTAACTCTTTATCCACATTACAGCAGGGGGTGTAAAGCCATAACGCATATACGTTTTTCCAGCAGCAGACTATGATCGATAATCTCTGCTGGGCGCGCAATATCAAGTGCACCTATAGGCTATTTAGTGTGGTCTCAATCAAATGATCCATAGCCTATAGGCTATAGGCTACGAAGTGCATGCTCGAAGAAGCACAAAGTTACAGTATATTTCTAAGATAGCTGCTGGGATGGTATAAATAAAACCAGGCTGCATTATACACGGCAATGGATATTCCAACCCTGAGCCCCGGCCTGCTCTGCTCTTGCTGATCAAAACTTTTTTTGTGTGCTGCCTAACCAATGCTGTGCTGTGTAGGTCTACAGGGGCAGTTCAGGAGGAGAGTCAAAGGCTTCTTCCGAATTGTTGTTTTGTTTAGGCCTAGTCCAAAAAATGCAATATCTTGCAGGCGGACTAGCCTATAGCCTATGTTCTGTTCAGTTCAGTTTGATTAGGAGAGCGCAAAGACGAGAAGGAGGACCGGAGGTCAACTTTGATAGCTTGCTACTACTATAATTGATTTTTGACCTCATAAAGTTATTGACCTCATAATAAGCCAGATTCGAGTAACTTACATTGTGGTGCTGAAACTTGAAGCAGCAGCTGATGCACAATCGGAAATGGACAGCTCATGGTGCTAAAAGTAGGCAAATTTATTTCAAGGTCTTCATTTTAATTAGACTCACCATTAGAGGGCTTTTTGTTGGAGCCTATTTCTTACAATTTAAGAAATAAGAGGTAGGCCTACGTGTTTAACAGAAAAATGTTTGCCCGTGCTACAGATGGCTATTTGGGTCCGCTTATACAGGACTAGTACAGGCCCAAAATTATATTTTCAAAAAATTATATTTGTTTTACTTTATTTTTTATTAGGGTTTCTCAGGGGGTGCTGCAGCATCCCTAGTTCCCGCAGCTATGCCCACCCACCCTAAATAGCCTACCTCTGTGTCAGTGACGGTTAAGTTAAAAACAGGAGTAGAATTGATGGGGTATGAGAGAGTATGCCATAGGCCTACCTTTTATTAAAGAAAATTGCAAAAAGTACAGGCCTACCTGGTTTGTTTTTGTTATCTTGCATATAAAAAACAACAACTTGTTAGTGTGTGAGGGCTCTAACCTGCTACTCTCCCTCTGCTCCCTCTGAGGAAGAACGTCACGGAAAACATGACCTTCCTCTCCTTTTTGTGTGTTGTGTGTTACTCTGTTGGTGGACATCCCAGCCACTTGGCAGTGTTGGCACAGCTACTTCCTACATGATGGGTAGGAGGTCATCACTTCTACTTAATATACAATCTATCAAATCAAGCAATTTTTTTGTATATATCAGCAGTTGTCACAAAGTGCTTTTACAGGAACTCGGCCTATACCAGAGAAACCCGGGACATACAAGGCACCACTGCTCCTGCCATATCTATCTCCCTATTTGATGTCATATCCTGTTCCTGTTTAAGCCAGCCGAGTGCAGGTGGGCTCTCCAGTCAACATGAGCTTCCTGCTGCTCTTGCCCCAAATACACACACAATATCATAATGATGCTATACAGCACTTTCAATAAATCAATCAATCAAAATTATTTTATGAAGCCCTTAGTGGCCAGATTGTTTTCCAGTTCATGGTGTGCATATGTATGTCAGACTGATGATTAATCAGACAGGATAGAGTACACCAAAATACATTCATGAATATGTTCATAGATGGGTCAGATTATAACCATAAAGGCTATATAGGGTACACACACTTCAAGACCCATGGTCAGATTACTTTTCATAGATGATAAGAAGTCAAAGTATGTGGCACAACTGTCTACAGATTCAACACATCAACTATTGTTTATTTATTTAGGATGTTGAAAGTAAAAGATTACAAAGAAGACACTACGTGAAATTTAGCCAAACAGGTTTAGAATAATTCTTCATGTATTTCGATGGGCATAGTTAGCTGGTTGTCTTTGTAGGAAGGGAGTGAGACGATCAAGTGACAGCGTCGCGAGTGAGCGAAGCACAATGCTGCTTCCAATCAACTCTTGTTTTCTTGCCTGACAGACTAACTACTAAGTTTGCCAATGTTAGCTGATTAGTTATGAAGCTGGGACAGTTTCCAAATGAATAACATCGATAGAAACAAGACAAAACAACCAACTAGTTAGCTGGCTATGTAAACAAATATCACTGCGCGGGCATCTACCCTAACACGACAGCTAAGCTGTCAAATAATAGGAAAACGAGGCAATGTAAAGCCTATGAATATTTGTACATAGCAAACATGACAAACCATAATATAACAGATAAACAATTACTCTAATCTACATTTCGGTGGCTAGTTAGCTGGTTGACTGTATGGCTAGCTAGTGAAAGTGACAGCTGAGGTTGACGCTTTGCGAGCACAGCTTACCGCCACACAACTTTTATTTCCTGACAGACTAGCTAGCTAGCTATAGCAAGCACCTTGGGCCGTTTCCATATGAATTACTTGATTGGAGTCCACCTGTGGTAAATTCAATTGATTGGACATGAATTGGAAAGGCACACACCTGTCTATATAAGGCCCCACTTTTGACAGTGCAAGTCAGAGCAAAAACCAAGCCATGAGGTCGAAGGAATTGTCCGTAGAGCTCTGAGACAGCATTGTGTCGAGGCACAGATCTGGGGAAGGGTACCAAAACATTTCTGCAGCATTGAAGGTCCCCAGGAACACAGTGGCCTCCATCATTCTTAAATGGAAGAAGTTTGGAACCACCAAGACTCTTCCTAGAGCTGGCCACCCGGCCAAACTAAGCAATCGGGGGAGAAGGGCCTTGGTCAGGGAGGTGACCAAGAACTCGATGATCACTCTGACAGAGCTCCAGAGTTCCTCTGTGGAGATGGAAGAACCTTCCAGGACAACCATCTCTGCAGCCTTTATGGTAGAGTGGCCAGACGGAAGCCACTCCTCAGTTAAAAGGCATATGACAGCCCGCTTGGAGTTTGCCAAAAGACGCCTAAAGGACTCTCAGACCATGAGAAAAAAGATTCTGAATGCCAAGCTTCACGTCTGGAGGAAACCTGGCACCATCCCTACGGTGAAGCATGGTGGTGACAGCATCATGCTGTGGGGATGTTTTTAAGCGGCAGAGACTGGGAGACTAGTCAGGATCGAGGGAAAGATGATTGGAGCAAAGTACAGAGAGATCCTTGATGAAAACCTGCTCCAGAGCGCTCAGGACCTCAGATTGGGGCGAAGGTTCACCTACCAACAAGACAACGACCCTAAGCACACAGCCAAGAAAATGCAGAAGTGACTTTGGGACAAGTCTCTGAATGTCCATGAGTGGCCCAGCCAGAATACTTTCCGAATGCACTGTTTATCTGCTGTTATTTATTTCAATCACCTAGATATCATCATTGCTTTCAAAGTGCAAGGACGTGTCCGAATCCGTATCACCAACCAAAATAGATACAGCCTCTTCCACAGTGAAAAGTCGTGGCCGCAGGCCTCCCAAGTGGTGCAGCGGTCTAAGGCACTGCATCGCAGTGCTTGAGGCGTCACTACAGCCCCGGGTTCCATCCCAGGCTGTGTTACAGCCGGCCATGACCGGGAGAACCATGAGGCGGCTTACAATTGGCCCAGCGTCGTCTGGGTTAGGGGAGGGTTTGGCCGGCCGGGATGTCCTTGTCCCATCGCGCTCTAGCAACTCCTTGTGGTGGGCCGGGCGTCAGTAAGCTGACTTCGGTCGCCAGTTGTACGGTGTTTCCTCCGACATATTGGTGCGGCTGGCTTCCGGGTTAAGCGAGCAGTGTGTCAAGAAGCAGTGCGGCTTGGCAGGGTAGTGTTTCGAGGAGGCATGGCTCTCAACCTTCGCCTCTCCCGAGTCCGTACAGGAGTTGCAGCGATGGGACAAGACTGTAACTACCAATTAGGGAGAAAAAGGGGTAGAAGTACAAATAAAAAATAATATATATATATATATACACAGTACCAGTAAAAATGTTGGACACACCCACTCATTCAAGGGTTTTTCTTTATTTGTACAATTTTTTACATTGTAGAATAATAGTAGTAACCCAAAAACTGTTAAACAAATCAAACTATATTTTATATTTGAAATTCTTCAAATAGCCACCCTTTGCCTTGATAACAGCTTTGCACACTCTTGGCATTCTCTCAACCAGCTTCATGAGGTAGTCATCTGGAATGCATTTCAATTAACAGGTGTGCCTTCTTAAAAGTTAATTTGTGGAATTTATTTCCTTCTTAATGCATTTGAGCCAATCAGTTGTGTTGTGACAAGGTAGTGGGGGTATACAGAAGATAGCCCTATTTGGTAAAAGACCAAGTCCATATTATGGCAAAAACAGCTCAAATAAGCAAAGAGAAACAACAGTCCATCATTACTTTAAGACATGAAGGTCAGTCAATCCGGAAAATGTAAAGAACTTTGAAAGTTTCTTCAAGTGCAATCGCAAAAACCATCAAGCACTATGATGAAACTGGCTCTCATGAGGACCGCCACAGGAATGGAAGACCCAGAGTTACCTCTGCTGCAGAGGATAAGTTCATTAGAGTTACCAGCCTCAGAAATTGCAGCCCAAATAAATGCTTCACAGAGTTCAAGTAACAGACACATCTCAACATCAACTGTTCAGAGGGGACTGTGTGAATCAGGCCTTCACTGTCGAATTGCTGCAAAGAAACCATTGCGGCATGTGTAGTTCCCACCGTAAAGCATGGAGGAGGAGGTGTTATGGTGTGGGGGTACTTTGCTGGTGACACCGTCTGTGATTTATTTAGAATTCAAGGCACACTTAACCAGCATGGCTACCACAGCATTCTGCAGCGATACGCCATCCCATCTGGTTTGGACTTAGTGGGACTATCATTTGTTTTTCAACAGGACAATGACCCAACACACCTCCAGGCTGTGTAAGGGCTATTTTAACAAGAAGGAGAGTGATGGAGTGCTGCATCATATGACCTGGCCTCCACAATCCCCCGACCTCAACCTAATTGAGATGGTTTGGGATGAGTCGGACCGCAGAGTGAAGGAAAAGCAGCCAACAAGTGCTCAGCATATGTGGGAACTCCTTCAAGACTGTTGGAAAAGCATTCCAGGTGAAGCTGGTCGAGAGAATGCCAAGAGTGTGCAAAGCTGTCATCAAGGCAAAGGGTGGCTATTTGAAGAATCTCAAATATAAAATATATTTTGATTTGTTTAACACTTTTATGGTTACTACATGATTCCATATGTGTTATTTCATAGTTTTGATGTCTTCACTATTATTCTACAATGTAAAAAATAGTAAAAATAAAAATAAACCCTTGAATGAGTAGGTGTGTCCAAACTTTTGACTGGTACTGTATATATATAATTTTTTAATAGTCGTGGCCGCTTTGGCGCGATCATTTTGAGTAATGAAGTGAAAAACCCCTGTTAAAAAGTCAAATGACAGCATACCCCTGTTCAGCCACGTGAATACGACAACCGGTTGTTAACTAATTCATTTTGCTATATTGACACATATATTATTGTTAGAAAAACTAGGCCGTTTGCGGCAGGTAGCCTAGCGGTTAAGACCGTTGGGCCAATTACCAAAAGGTCACTGGTTCGAATCCCTGAGCTGGCAAGGTGGGGAAAAATCTGCTGTTCTGCCCTTGAGCAAGGCAGTTAACCTCCAACAGGCGCCTATGACGTGGACATCAATTAAGGCAGCCCCCAAAACCTCTCTGATTCAGAGGGGTTGGGTTAAATGCTGAAGACACATTTTGGTTGAATGCATTCAGTTGTGCAACTGACTAGGTCTCCCCTTTCCCCTATAGTATTTTAAAGAAAGGCCATAAATGGCCGCTATGGGTTCTAAAGAGTAGGGAAAGCTCACCCAAATGTCCTTACCCTGTAAGCAGTCTATGGACAAGGTATGAGTTGCATCCCCTTTTTTTCAAAACAGCCTCAATTCGTCGTGGCATGGACTCTACAAGGTGTTGAAAGCGTTCCACATGGATGATGGCCCATGTTGACTCCAATGCTTTCCAAGGTTGTGTCAAGTTGGCTGGATGTCCTTTGGGTGGTGGACCATTCTTGATATACAGGGGAAACTGTTGAGTGTGAAAACCCCAGCAGCGTTGCAGTTCTTGACACACTCAAACCGGTGCACCTGGCACCTACTACCATAACCCGTTCAAAGGAACTTCAATTTTGTCTTGCCCATTCACCCTCTGAATTGCACACGTACACAATCCATGTCTCAATTGTATCAAGGCTTAAAAAGCCTTCTTTAACCTGTCTCCTCCCCTTCACCTACACAGATTGAAGTGGATTTAACAAGTCATATCAATAAAAGATCATAGCTTTCACCTGGATTCACCTGGTCAGTCTATGTCATGGAAAGAGCAGGTGTTCCTAATGTTTTGTATACTCAGTGTATTAGCATTTTTTGCGCTTCATGTCAGAAGCTGTCTGTTTTTCCTATGCTTCATGTTTCCTGTTGTAACTTGTAATAAACCAGATTGATTTTTGATTGACTTTATCTGCAACTGCTCTTCTCTTTAATTTAAATACAGCATTTAATAGCAGAGTATTTCAATGTAATTTGGGGAGTAGCAGGTTTAATGTAGCCCCATATAAGGTCCGTGTGGCAGCCTACATCTAGCCACAATTTTGAAAAGGGGACCTAGGCAGGAACTCAGGTGGGAACTCAGCCTTACCTTTGTGCAGTATGTAGGCCAGACCTTTTTATTTTACAATCGTTTGGAACTATATGTCCCAGATCTGGGCCACACCTTTTAGAATTAAACATTTTACAGAGTGTGTGCCAGATCTGGGCCGCTCTTTTTTAATCTGATGGTGATGCAGTATTTGACCCAGGCATATGGTCCAGAAAAACACAAAGTATGTGGCCCAAAGCTGCACCGGAGTAATTTTGCGAACTTGGGAACAGGAGAAAAGGTGAAGGGGCCATTGATTTTAAGCAGTTAACTTGAGATGCATCTCCTGTCAAACTCAAACACAAAGCAGCATTCTGTGAGAAGGACCACCATTTATTCTAGTGGTGATGAATCCTCCATGACATGAGTTTTCCAGTTGCCAATTAAATTAAGACCTTATAAAGTAGTGGGCATTCAGTAAAGCTCTTGACAGAATATGTTTTTTCTTAATTGGCAGGTAGTAGGCCTATCATACAAACAAAGAGAAATACTGTAACGGGCCTGCCTAACCCTTTTCTGGGATACACCCAACCTTGTCCCAGGACATTACAGGATCCATGATGACTAACCACAGAAGGCGGTATGACATCACCAACCCTGCCAGGAATCATTTGCTAGTTGTTCCTCACGCTTAGCAAGTTGCTTCGAATACTGTATGATTTCATGAAAGGAGCAAAAACTACTTTAGACCGTTGAGTTATTTGCAACCAGGGAGAAACACAAAAGTGTCTGACCAGTCTGAAACAATGTCTTTCATCCCAGGACAACCAGTTACTGCTGTTGTGGTAAGTTTTGGAACGATACTCTTCATTCAATAGCTATGGCATCCATTGTCCAGGCCTAAAATCCTTCAAGCAGTGCCTCGATGCAAACTATAAAAATGTACCTAAAGTATTTAGTCAAAAAATGTCGGTTTCACATTGTAGTATTACTGTTTACAATCGTGAATGTGACATTGTGTTCATGCTTGCTTGCTTGCTTCTACTCTTGACAATGTAACTTTGCGAATTTACCCAGCAAAACATGTTCGAAACATTGCTGTTCGATAATCCAACTACCTATATAACGTTACGTTTTACTCCTTTCTCTGTTTGTTGTCAGTCTTCTTTCTTTCAAATTGAATTAACTGCTGTTGCTATCTTGCTAACAGTTTAGGAGCATTTCATTTAATGGGCTAACGTTATGTATTTCATTTTCATATGCGCAATCTAGTATTAACCTACAGTAAATTAATCTACCTAGCTAGCTAATGTTACACTGTTCTGTCTTGGCAACCTTTTATTTATTTAGGAGCATCTCTGCATTATGGATAGCAGCTAGCATTAGCCAACTTGTTCGCTATGCTACATGGATGAAAGTGAAGCGTTTCAGAGAAAGGCGTCACCAACCTACCTGAGACAACTTGGGTACAAGTCTACTCCTCCCATACACAACTGGCGGACTGGTTCCAGACCCAGAACGGGGTCAATACGGAGTGCAGGTCGTTTTTTTACTCGGTTGGGCTTCAACCCCTGTTATCATATAAACACAAATAAGACATGGAAGAATGCAAAGAATTGCAGGAAAAAATTGTACTTGAGTACCCCTGGCCTACTCTACTGACACAGCCATTGAAGTGACTTGTTCAATACTGTGTCATTCATGAAAGGCCACATGCATAAGTACAGTGAAATGCTTAACTTGCAAGATCTACCCAACAATGCAGTAATCAATATCAAAATAGTATATTTAATAAAACATGTTGAGGTAATCTGAAGATATTTCACCCCATGCTTCCTGAAGCACCTCCCACAAGTTGGATTGGCTTGGCTTGATGGTTACTTCTTATGTACCATACGGTCAAGCTGCTCCCACAACAGCTCAATAGGGTTGAGATCCGGTGACTGTGCTGGCCACTCCATTATAGACAGAATACCAGCTGACTGCTTCTTCCCTAAATATTTATTGCAAAGTTTGGAGCTGTGCTTTGGGTCATTATCCTGTTTTAGGAGGAAATTGGCTCCAGTAATATAATAATATATAATAATAATATAATAATAATAATATGCCATTTAGCAGACGCTTTATCCAAAGCGACTTACAGTCATGCGTGTTTTGTGTACGTGTGGTCCCGGGGATCGAACCCACTACCTTGGCGTTACAAGCGCCGTGCTCTACCAGCTGAGCTACAGAGGACCACCAATCAAGCGCCGCCCACAGGGTATGTATGGCATGGCGTTGCAAAATGGAGTGATAGCCTTCCTTCTTTAAGATCCCTTTTACCCTGTACAAATCTCCCACTTTACCACCACCAAAGCACCCCCAGACCATCACATTGCCTCCACCATGCTTGACAGATGGCATCAAGCACTCCTCCAGCATCTTTTCATTTGGTCTGCGTCTCACAAATGTTCTTCTTTGTGATCCGAACACCTCAAACTTCGATTTGTCTGTCCATAACACTTTTTTCCAATCTTCCTCTGTCCAGTGTCTGTGTTATTTTGCCCATCTTAATCTTTTCTTTTTATTGGCCAGTCTGAGATATGGCTTTTTCTTTGCAACTCTGCATAGAAGGTCAGCATCCCGGAGTCACCTCTTCACTGTTGACGTTGAGACCGGTGTTTTGCGGGTACTATTTAATGAAGCTGCCAGTTGAGGACCTGTGAGGCGTCTGTTTCTCAAACTAGACACTCTAATGTATTTGTCCTCTTGCTCAGTTGTGCACCGGGGCCTCCCACTCCTCTTTCTATTCTGGTTAGAGCCAGTTTGTGCTGTTCTGTGAAGGGAGTAGTACACAGCGTTGTACGAGATCTTCAGTTTCTTGGCAATTTCTCGCATGGAATAGCCTTCATTTCTCAGAACAAGAATAGACTGACGAGTTTTAGAAGAAAGTTATTTGTTTCTGGCGATTTTGAGCCTGTAATCAAACCCACAATTGCTGATGCTCCAGATACTCAACTAGTCTCAAGAATGCCAGTTTTATTGCTTCTTTAATCAGCACAACAGTTTCAGCTGTGCTAACATAGTTGCAAAAGGGTTTTCTAATGATCAATTAGCCTTTTAAATTGATAAACTTGGATTAGCAAACACAACGTGCCATTGGAACACAGGACTGATGGTTGCTGATAATGGGCCAATGTACGCCTATGTAGATATTCCATAAAGAATCAGCCGTTTCCAGCTACAATAGCCATTTACAACATTAACAGTGTCTACACTGTATTTCTGATCAATTTGATGTTATTTTAATGGACAAAAAAATTGCTTTTCTTTAGTAAACAAGGACATTTCTAAGTGACCCCAAACTTTTGAACGGTAGTATATATATATATATATATATATATATATATATATATATATATATATATATATATTATATTTACCATTCATTTCTGTTGGGCAGAAAATAATCTGAAACACAACCAAAACAAACAGCAATGCGTCCAACAAATGTGTTGAGTCACAATCTTGATGTAGTCATTGCATGCTATGAATATGGGACAAATACTTAACTTTTTACTACTTTAATACAAATATAAGTGAATTGGGCCCAATACTTTTGGTCCCCTAAAATGGGGGGGGACTATGTACAAAAAGTGCTGTAAATTCTAAACGGTTCACCTGATATGGATGAAAACACCCTCAAATTAACAGTTTGCACTTTAACCTGCACTTTAGTCATTGTATCATTTCAAATACAAAGTGCTGGAGTACAGAGTCAAAGCAACAAAAAATTTCACTGTCCCAATACTTTTGGACCTCACAGTATGTGCATGTAGGCGGGTGATTAGGAGAAAGTGACTGGTAGCAGGATAAATAATAATAATAATAATAATAATAGTAAACAGTAGTGCAGAAGCATACGTGGTGGGTGGGTGGGTGTGTATCTATGTGTGAGGGTGTTAGTGTGAGTCAGTGTAGGCATGATAGGCATGTAAACAGGGCTGACAAGTGACTGGTAGCAGGAATATATAAAATACTTATAGTAATATACCAGTGGTAGTACACTGAGTATACCAACACCTTCCTAATATTGAGTTGCACCCCCCCACACACACACACACACCTTTGCCTTCAGAACAGCCTCAGTTCGTCTGGGCATGGACTGTACAAGGTGTCGAAAGTGTTCCACAGGGATGCTGGCCCATGTTGACTCCAATGCTTCCCACAGTTGTCAAGTTGGCTGGATGTCCTTTGGGTGGTGGACCATTCTTGATACACACAGGAAACTGAGCGTGAAAAACCCAGCAGCGTTACAGTTGTTGACACAAACCGATGCGACTGGCACCACTACCATACCCCGTTCAAAGGCACTTCAATATTTTGTCTTGCCCGTTCACCCTCTGAATGGCACACATACACAATCCATGTCTCAATTGTCTCAAGGCTTAAAAATCATTATCCAACCTGTCTCCTTCCCTTCATCTACACTGATGTGAAGTGGATTTAACAAGTGACATCAATAAAGGATCATAGCTTTCACCTGGATTCACCTGTTCAGTCTATGTAATGGAAAGAGCAGGTATTCTTAATGTTTTGTATACTCAGTGTATATATATGTGAACAGGAGTAAAAGTGACCAGCAGCAGGATACAATGGATAGGTACTAATGGTAATGGCAATCAATAATACTTTTTGCAGCAGCTTAGGTGTGAGGGGGAGCAGTAGTAGTTAGCCATTTAACAGTTTTATGGCCAGGGGATAGAAGCTGTTTAGGAGTCTGTTGGTCTGAGCCTTGATGCACCAGTACCGTCTGCAGGACGGGAGTATGGAGAACAGTCCATGTCTCGGGTAGCTGGAGTCTTTGGCAATTTGTCTGGCCTTTCTCAGACACCGCCTGGCATGTAAGCCCTGGTTGGCTGGGAGCTCACCACTAGTGACGCGCTGGGCCGTCCGCACCACCCTCTGTAGGGCCTTCTGGTCGGGAGTGGTGCAGTTGCCATAGCAGACGGTGATACAACCAGTCAGGATGCTTTCAATGGGATGCCTCGCAACACTGTTTATTCCTAACATCAGCGAGAAATATGAGTCATGGAGTAATTGCCTAGTAGCCTAGTGACATAATTATGTATTTTAGCTATTTACATTCTATTTGATTACAGTATGACACAGGCTACACACACCAATCTTATTTAGTTGCATGATTTAGTATGTGTTGCCCACTCTTATGCAACAGCTATCTTCCACACACTCTATAAGTTGAATGCCATAGTATGCTGCTGTTTTCTGGTTGATCTTTATATTTGACAAATCTGGTGTCAGTCATGTGAACAATGGGTTACACAGATACTTTGGGTTGATCTTTCCATTAGTATGATCAGCCTGCGTTATACATTTCCATGAGGGTTTCCATGTTCTCGTCACCAAGAACTTCAGATGCACTGATCGATTGTTGACCATGTTGACCACTGAGTGCAGTGGTTTGAAGAACTTTGAACCACTGACACTATGAACCACACTACTGAGGCTCCTATTATTCACCATCACACAGACTGGCTTTGTGCTGTAAAGAGCAGTGAGCTGGATGTGCCAGAATCCTCCATCTGCTCTAATGAGAGGGCAGCTGTCTGAGGACCATGGGGATAGCTAGACTGAGAAAAGATCTGTGTCTCCAGTCAGTTGGGGCAGAGGGTTTCCCTTTCAGTCGGTCACTCGACATCACACAACAGTGGGATTCTCTTTGTTCCTTTGGGGAACTACAGCCGATTCATAACCGTAGTGTTCTACATTCTTAAAGGGAACACAGTGCTCACCAATCAATTTTACATTCTATTCATTTACCACATTTTTATTATTGCAATGGTAGAATGGGAATACGAACAAATACTTGGTGGTTGTTGAAGTTATGAATTCTTTCCTCTCCAAGCTCAACGACCAATTTTCATGTGTTTTACAGCAACGGATAGAGATCCGCAAACTCCGCCAGGGTGAACACTTAATCCTGGGTTTCAGCATTGGAGGAGGAATAGACCAAGACCCTGGCCAGAACCCCTTCTCTGAAGACAAGTCAGACAAGGTACGGGTAAAAGATGAAAAATACTCTCCCTGTCAGTTCTCAGTGAGCTCAGTTCTGGCAAAATGCCATTAACATCAGAGAGGCAGGTCTGAACTGATCAACTGTAGCCTCAGGTAGCAACACTGCAGACCCAGATAGCTCATCTCATACAATAGCATATATTACTCAAATAGTGACATTTTATAGTTCTATCATCAAACCAGTTTATATAGAATTGATGATAGTTAATATATTTTATATGTAGATGCATATACTTTCATATCTATTTTCATATATATTTCTCTTTTGCAGTTTTTATGTTTTTCTGTGTTGTATCTGTGTGTCTGTGTGATCACAGGGCATCTATGTGACACGGGTGACACCAGAGGGACCAGCAGAAGTTGCAGGCTTGATGATGGGAGACAAAGTAATGCAGGTAAACTTTTAAATATTTGTAGATGTTTCAAACTTTTGGCCTCAAGATACATTTACTTTTACCTAGTCTCTCGTGGACAAACTACATAAACATACATTTGACCACGAGCAGCACCGCAGATATTGAGGTGAGCAAGATGCAATACTTCGCTCTCACACAGTATCTGCGCATGTGCATGGGTTCGATTCACGCTGTTACAGCGTGGTAGCCAGGGCACCAAAACAGCTGAGAAGTTAAGCCTCACACTTCAACACTCTTAGTTGTTGCGGAAATGTACCCACTATGCTGTTTACTTTCTGCATCTATGTCATATCACTGAATCTACCTTTAACTAAGATTACCTTTTACTTTATTGATGAATTTCCACAAGGTGGCAACATTTACTCAGTTTCAGTTGTGATTGGACTTTGCCTAGTGACTGTAAAAGACCAGTACACTATTCAATCCTGATATTATACTTACCTCACATCAGGAATAATAACTACTGTAAAGAAGACCTTTATCAGAATATTATAATTATTGATGTCTCTCTCCACCAGGTGAATGGATGGGATATGACCATGGTGACACACGATCAGGCACGCAAACGGCTGACAAAGAAGAACGAAGATGTCGTGCGGCTACTGGTGACCAGGAAATCACTGGAGCAGGCTGTCAGACATTCTATGATGTAATGACTCCAAACAGTAGCAGCGGCTTGGTGACCTCATTGTCTTTCGACAGTTGGCGTCCCTCCTATGCAACGCTAGTCCTTTCGTGCAGAAGGAGTTTGCTATCTGACGTAAGACAATGCCAGTGACCGAGAGCACAGTATTCCAAAGCTTTTCTCGCATACTGTAAGGTTGGGGTGAATTCCATATAAATTCTGTCAATGTATGAGGTAGAAAGAAAATGCTATTCAAGAATAGAAAATTGCCATTTATTTTCCTACAAGGATTTTTCACTTCCTGAATTGATGGAGTTGAAATGGAATTGATTACAGTCCTACTCACATTTTCCCAATTCAAACATGGTACAACCCTTTAATAACATCGCTATAGAATCAATATGGTGCTAGTTATTGGGATCATTAATGCTTTTACTAGCTGACATGAGCATGACTTATTAAGTAATTAGTACATTTCATTACAGTTTATGATCTGTCATTTTATGTTTTCAAGTCAACGTCTTTACAAGCCAAAGGAAAACAGTGCCAAGAAACTGTAGATTGAAAGAGGTTGCTTTGCAAACACATGCAGACAAAGCACATAGCATTTATCTGCTACAGTAATTTGTATGTATTCCATAGAGGCTTCCTGCTTATATGAATTATTATGTTTGAGTTTAATGTATGGCATTAATAACAATGTAACACTTAGTGCTTAACACTGCTTTGTGTTGGGGGAATTGGGCTTGGATTATATATTTTGGTATCTTTATCCATGCAGTGCATCTACCAAACTAACAAGCGCAGCCAAACTGCATACTTTATATTTCATTATACACTAATTGTACTTGTCTACCAAATACTGTAATATTGATTTGAGGATTGGACTTTTGTAGGTAGTGTAGCAGGAAGACAGTTACGTCTCATTCTCAACCATCTGGGTATAATTAATCTGGTGTTGCCATCATTGCCTGGAAATCAAGGCAAGAGTATAGTCAATTTTAAGTGCCTTCTTTCTCAGGTTCATATAGAGAAAGTGGCATGTTGGATTGTTAATTAGGTCGCTTGCTGGTTGATGTCAGACAGCTAATACACTTTAGTTGCATGCTGGACCAACGTTGAAGGATCAAATTAAATGAAAGAGACGTTTGAATACGCACAGCCTTAAATTAGACTCTAGTGATTGTACCGCTAAAACGTGATGGCGCCAATAGGGTTTTTGTATTCACGCTGTTTTCCATTCCTATATTGTTCAACGATATTGCATTTATCACTGCCTCAGCCATGTTTTACACAGCGATGCCTCACTGATTTAATCCAATCTTATCAATTCCTATTCAAATGGATCAAAGGTAAAGTGATATTGTAATGTGGATTACAATGGTACCTAATATACATACACGTCCTAGTATGTTCTACTAATGAAATATTTTGTATGGTTTTGTTTTTGTTAGAATTCTTTGAATTGGGAGATTATCATGATATACTGTATTGTTGGCAGAGTGACATAACTTAGTCTACACACAACTTTGTAAAGAATAAACACTTTAAAAGCCTGCCCAACCTTTTGATAAATGTAGCCTTGCATGAACATTTTCTATAATTACTCCAAGTATATGACGAAAACCTTTGATATTACTATTTTGGCAAATGATTGTATACTGGACACTTTCCGAATGTTCTTTAACATAAATCAAATTGAACTGAAATATTGCTTTCTTTTTTGCGGTATTATGTGTTTGTCAGGCGCTTTACAAAATTAGCAGTTGTCACCTATAGACTGTCACCCATAGACTGTCACCCATAGGTCCCATAGGGTGATAGAGAAAAATATAATATTTGGTTATAAGACATGAGCAGGGATATTACCTTCTCAGTGTGCGCTGTATGTTAGAAGAAATATCCCTGTTTTTGTGAAAGAATAAACCAACATCAGCTGAAACCATGAAGAGCAGCTGTTCTTCACAGATCCACAGCTGCTAATTAAATGGTGTTAGTGAGCATAAGTGTGAATGTTAGATTTGAAGCAATTGGAACATCTTGGTGTGTGCATAGATTCATGGTGTGTGTGGGAAGTTGCACAGCTTACCACCACCCGTCATCCACCATTGTATGTAGCATAGTAATCAATAGAAACGCATTGAATAACACATTTATAAATGGCAAAAGACAGTCAAACATTTAATCATAAGGAATAGGGTTTTGAAGTCTCTGTCCTATATCTAAGAGATATAAGTTTTATCTAATATTTTAGTTTTTTGGACACATTTGAACCCCTTTTTTTTTGTTGGCACAAAACTACTTCCATACTTCCATTCATTTTTTAAACTGATACCGGGTTACCTTCAGAGGAGTCCCTTGACACTTGTGGCACCATCGAGTCCCATGACACCATCATGATCGTGTGTCTCATCTTGCCATAGAGTGGTCATATTAGTTTCTAGGCCAAACTGTTCTGACACTACAGACGTGTTCGTGAGAAGACCGATTTTTTGGATATCTGACAAACAGCGCTGTAGCTCTGCCACTTTCCATCACAAATGTGGAAGGCCGACATACGCGGATGCGGTGGATTGAGACGCAGCCCTTACAAAAAAACTGATATCTAGCTTAAACAGACGGATTCTGATGGGGATAATTTTTTCACGGGTGTGTCAATCAACTCTTAAGGATTAATATTGCCGCTAAAAACAAACATTCCCCTTTTAACTGCAGGTGTTGCAGCAACACCTGATGCACCGCCTAGAGCAGCCAGGTCCATCCTCTCCCTCATTTCTTCCCTCTAAGAATAGCAGCACATCCCTGCATCACAACATCATCTTTTATCCAATTCAGCATCTTTTTATTCATGACTGTCATTAACAAAGATGCAGACATGGCACTATTTTTCCCTTACTAATTGTCATGCTAATGATGTGGTCCCATCATGGGTCTATACTGGTCGCTGTACCAGGTCAGGTGAGAGTTTTTTTTGGGGGGGGGCTGGAGGGGGTCGATTCAGTGAGATGCTAGCTAAAATCTTTTGAGAAATAATTTATGAGGAAACTGTGCGCGCGCAGCACACATTGTGTGTGTGTGTGTGTGTTTCTCTGTGTATGAGAGAGAGAGAGTGAGTCTGTTGACATGAAGGCATCAGTAAGAGTATTGTTTGTCTCTTTGGGACTGACTTTTTTGGGGGGTCTAATGCAGAAGGAAGCATGCTCCATTCCACTTGCCTAAAGGCTGCAGGGAAATATTATGTGGGGCTACAGTGGATGTGGTTGACCACAGATTTCTTGTTTGCTTGTTGCTAGGTAACTGGATTTAACGAGATAATCACCACCTCCATCTCAAGAGATACAGTGAGGGAAAAAAGTATTTGATCCACTGCTGATTTTGTACGTTTGCCCACTGACAGAGAAATGATCAGTCTATAATTTTAATGGTAGGTTTATTTGAACAGTGAGAGACAGAACAACAACCAAAAAATCCAGAAAAACGCATGTCAAAAATGTTATAAATTGATTTGCATTTTAATGAGGGAAATAAGTATTTGACCCCCTCTCAATCAGAAAGATTTCTGGCTCCCAGGTGTCTTTTATACAGGTAACGAGCTGAGATTAGGAGCACACTTAAAGGGAGTGCTCCTAATCTCAGCTTGTTACCTGCATTAAAGACACCTGTCCACAGAAGCAATCAATCAGATTCCAAACTGTCCACCATGGCCAAGACCAAAGAGCTCTCCAAGGATGTCAGGGACAAGATTGTAGACCTACACAAGGCTGGAATGGGCTACAAGACCATCGCCAAGCAGCTTGGTGAGAAGGTGACAACAGTTGGTGTGATTATTCGCAAATGGAAGAAACACAAAATAACTGTCAATCTCCCTCGGCCTGGGGCTCCTTGCAAGATCTCACCTCGTGGAGTTGCAATGATCATGAGAACGGTGAGGAATTAGCCCAGAACTACACAGGAGGATCTTGTCAATGATCTTAAGGCAGCTGGGACCATAGTCACCAAGAAAACAATTGGTAACACACTACGCCGTGAAGGACTGAAATCCTGCAGCACCCGCAAGATCCCCCTGCTCAAGAAAGCACATATACAGGCCTGTCTGAAGTTTGCCAATGACCATCAAAATTATTCAGAGGAGAACTGGGTGAAAGTGTTGTGGTCAGATGAGACCAAAATCGAGGTCTTTGGCATCAACTCAACTCGCCGTGTTTGGAGGAGGAGGAATGCTGCCTATGACCCCAAGAACCCCATCCCCACCGTCAAACATGGAGGTGGAAACATTATGCTTTGGGGGTGTTTTTCTGCTAAGGGGACAGGACAACTTCACCGCATCAAAGGGACAATGGACGGGGCCATGTACCGTCAAATCTTGGGTGAGAACCTCCTTCCCTCAGCCAGGGCATTGAAAATGGGTCGTGGATGGGTATTCCAGCATGACAATGACCCAAAACACACGGCCAAGGCAACAAAGGAGTGGCTCAAGAAGAAGCACATTAAGGTCCTGGAGTGGACTAGCCAGTCTCCAGACCTTAATCCCATAGAAAATCTGTGGAGGGAGCTGAAGGTTCGAGTTGCCAAACGTCAGCCTCAAAACCTTAATGACTTGGAGAAGATCTGCAAAGAGGAGTGGGACAAAATCCCTCCTAAGATGTGTGCAAACCTGGTGGCCAACTACAAGAAACGTCTGACCTCTGTGATTGCCAACAAGGGTTTTGCCACCAAGTACTAAGTCATGTTTTGCAGAGGGGTCAAATACTTATTTCCCTCATTAAAATGCAAATCAATTTATAACATTTTTGACATGCATTTTTCTGGATTTTTTTGTTGTTATTCTGTCTCTCACTGTTCAAATAAACCTACCATTAAAATTTTAGACTGATCATGTCTTTGTCAGTGGGCAAACGTACAAAATCAGCAGGGGATCAAATACTTTTTTCCCTCACTGTATACAGTACTACCCTTCCTAATAATACTGTAGTAGAGTAGTTGTGGTTCATGTAGATGAAATCATTTCATTGAGGTAGAAAACTCAAACCAAAACTATGCCAAAACAATAAGCTTATTGAGAAACTATTTATACTGATATTCTACGAATAAACTTGTCTCTTGTCAATATAAATATCCATTGGCTTTGAGATAGCCAAAGATATCATTTTATTTTTCTCCCTTATCTGCATTGATTTACATTGGATCAAGCAACCATTTCACGCTTGAGAAAATCACGTTGATTTAATTAACAAATCAGATTTCATGCAAGACAATGGAGCCATCACACATCACACACACTATCCTGCAAATGACATGCCTTACTTTCTACAGAGAAGTGCATAATTATCTGGCTAAATGTGGATCATACATGGTCCAAACCTCCCACGCTGTGACAGGGTAATTGTGTTTCCATAGTGATGCAATCTGCTCCCATCACTTTGGAGACACCAGATTGGAATCATGTGATCATGCAACATTTACATTTACATTTTAGTCATTTAGCAGATGCTCTTATCCAGAGCGACTTACAGTTAGTGAGTGCATATATTTTTCATTCTGGAACCATAGCTTCCAATCTCTGCTTGTTCTGAGGGTAAAGGATTTTCAAGTCATTCCTTATGATGATGTTTTCTAGAAATGTCAAATTATCATGGTACAACAAAGATGTCCAATGCACTTCCTGTTTGTCCTTAAAAAACACTGTTGATTACCGTTGTTAATGTTTTTGTCAACAATATAAATCAGTCTTATTCAAAATCAAATCAAATAATTGTATTTGTCACATGCGCCGAATACAACAGGTGTAGACCTTACAGTGAAATGCTTACTTACAAGCCCTTAACCAAGTGTTAAGTAAACAATAGATAAGTAAAAAATAAAAGCAGTAAAATAACAGTAGAAAATAACAGTAGCGAGGCTATATACAGGGGGTACCGGTACATAGTCAATGTGCGGGGGGCACCGGTTAGTCAAGGTAATTGAGGTAATATGTACATGTAGGTATAGTTAAAGTGACTATGCATAGATAATAAACAGAGAGTAGCAGCAGCGTAAAAGAGGGGGTGGGGGACAATGCAAATAGTCCGGGTAGCCATTTGATTAGCTGTTCAGGAGTCTTATGGCTTGCGGGTAGAAGCTGTTAAGAAGCCTTTTGGACCTAGACTTGGCGCTCTGGTACTGCTTGCCATGTGGTAGCAGAGAGAACAGTCTATGACTAGGGTGGCTGGAGTCTTTGACAATATTTAGGGCTGCCTGGTATAGAGGTCCTGGATGGCAGGAAGCTTGGCCCCAGTGATGTACTGGGCCGTACGCATTACCATCTGTAGTGCCTTGCGGTTGGAGGCCAAGCAGTTGCCATACCAGGCAGTGATGCAACCAGTCAGGATGCTCTCGATGGTGCAGCTGTATAACTTTTTGAGGATCTGAGGACCCATGCCAAATCTTTTCAGTCTCCTGAGGGGGAATAGCCTTTGTTGTGCCCTCTTTAGGACTGTCTTGGTGTGTTTGGACCATGATAGTTTGTTGGTAATGTGGACACCAAGGAACTTGAAGCTCTCAACCTGCTCTTCTACAGCCCCGTCGATGAGAATGGGGGCATGCTCAGTCCTTCTGATCCTGTAGTCCACAATCATATCCTTTGTCTTGATCACGTTGAGGGAGAGGTTGTTATCCTGGCACCACACAGCCAGGTCTCTGACCTCCTCCCTATAGACTGTCTCATCATTGTCGGTGATCAGGCCTACCACTGTTGTGTCATCGGCAAACTTAATGATGGTGTTGGAGTCGTGCCTGGCCATGCAGTCATGGGTGAACAGGGAGTACAGGAGGGGACTGAGCACACACCCCTGAGGGGGCACCGTGTTGAGGATCAGCGTGGCAGATGTGTTGTTACCTACCCTTACCACCTGGGGGTGGCCCGTCAGGAAGTCCAGGATCCAGTTGCAGAGGGAGGTGTTTAGTCCCAGGGTCCTTAGCTTAGTGATGAGCTTTGAGGGCACTATGGTGTTGAACGCTGAGCTATAGTCAATGAATAGCATTCTCACGTAGGTGTTCCTTTTGTCCAGGTGGGAAAGGGCAGTGTGGAGAGCAATAGAGATTGCATAATCTGTGGATCTGTTGGGGCGGTATGCAAATTGCAGTGGGTCTAGGGTTTCTGGGATAATAGTGTTGATGTGAGCCATGACCAGCTTTTCAAAGCACTTCATGGCTCAGACGTGAGCTCTACAGGTCTGTAGACATTTAGGCAGGTTACCTTAGTGTTCTTGGGCACAGGGACAATGGTGGTCTGTTTGAAACATGTTGGTATTACAGACTCAGTCAGGGACAGGTTGAAAATGTCAGTGATTTAGCTCGTCTGGTAGGCTCGTGTCACTGGGCAGCTCGTGGCTGTGCTTCCCTTTGTAGTCTGTAATAGTTTGCAAGCCCTGCCACATCCGACGAGAGTTGGAGCCGGTGTAGTACGATTCAATCTTAGTCCTGTATTGACGCTTTGCCTGTTTGATGGTTCATCGGCGAGCAGAGCGGGATTTCTTATAAGCGTCCGGGTTAGAGTCCCGCTCCTTAAAAGCAGCAGCTCTACCCTTTAGCTCAGTGCAGATGTAATCCATGGCTTCTGGTTGGGGTACGTACAGTCACTGTGGTGACGATGTCATTGATGCACTTATCGATGAAGCCAGTGACTGATGTGGTGTCCTCTTCAATGCCATCGGAAGAATCCCGGAACATATTCCAGTCTGTGCTAGCAAAACAGTCCTGTAGCTTAGCATCTGCGTCATCTGACCACTTCTTTATTGACTGAGTCACTGGTGCTTCCTGCTTTAGTTTTTGCTTGTAAGCAGGAATCAGGAGGATAGAATTATGGTCAGATTTGCCAAATGGAGGGCGTGGGAGAGCTTTGTACATGTCTCTGTGTCTAGAGTTTTTTTTTCGTCTGGTTGCACATTTAACATGCTGGTAGAAATTAGGTAAAACGGATTTAAGTTTCCCTGCATTAAAGTCCCCAGCCACTAGGAGCGCCGCCTCTGGATGAGCGTTTTCCTGTTTACTTATGGCCTTATACAGCTCATTGAGTGCAATCTTAATGCCAGCATCGGTTTGTGGTGGTAAATAGACTACTACGAAAACATAGATGAAAACTCTCTTGGTAAATAGTGTGGTCTACAGCTTATCATGAGATACTCTACCTCAGCGAGCAAAACCTAGAGACTTCCTTAATATTAGATTTCGTACACCAGCTGTTGTTTACAAATTTACACAGACCGCCACCCCTTATCTTACCGGAAGCGGCTGTTCTATCTTGCCGATGCAGCGTAAACCCCGCCAGCTGTATATTATCCATGTAGTTATTAACTGAGAAGGAATTAATTGAAACCGGTGAAATACACGTTTTGCATGTGATAATTAACCATTAATTTAAAATGAATACAACCCAAAAAAGTAGGCCTAGTATTTTCATACCTTCTCTCACATCAATATAAGAGGACAATATCTGAGTTTGAAGAAACAATGGTAAAGCTCACATGACTGAATGTCTCTCAAGGGTATACGCCTTTTTCTATTGATAAACAGAACAGATACTAGCGCAAGACCTCACCCATATTACAGCTCCAATACTTAACATTATTTTACTACTTTGGAGAATTTAATGGTGGTATTTCAGTGAAAATGCTATAATGTCAATGCATTCTGAACATGGAGTTCTTTGAAGCCCTCTGAAAAAGTTATAGAACATCCACATTGAGGTAATGCTTGTATACACAAAGGGCCTAAAACAATGTGTGGGTGGGAGTGTGGGTAGTCAGGAGTTGAATGTTACACATGTGGTTCCCTTGAGCTGCTAAGACCAGACCCTGAGCAATTGCAGGAAGGCAGGTTGTCATGGAAATAAGAGCAGTGTGTATGCATCTTTTCACCTCTCTCTCCCAAGTTCACAATATCCAAGGAGATTTTTTAAAAACTATTCTATTATAAATGTGTTTTCTGAAGAACAAATATAATGTCAACCTCACAATCATCCCTATAATGACAGCAAATGGATTAAGCTTTTAATTGGTTGAGCAATTACTGTGGCCATTAGAGAGCAAATGATCTCTCTTATCATTATTGCCATAACCACTCTACCACCCATATTGGGACTCTGCTCTTGTGTTAGAGCTCTGCGGATTCGGTTGGGCAGCAGGTGTCTTTTCTTCGCGCCAGAAGAATCCTTAACCTCTTCCCTCCCACGCAGACCTCTGATCGATATCGAGGCGTTTTTCTATCGCGCGCCAGAGGGCTGGAGAAAAAGCGCTTATGCTCATGTAGTAAATTAAAATTAACTGTAGATGTGAATGTCTTATACTGTACTTCATGCGAGTGGAAAGCAAGCAAGGAAAGAATGCACCATACCGTGTGAGGACCGTCTTGAGAGAAGGTATGAAATTATAACTAGGCCTACTTTTTTGGGTTGTATTCATTTTAAATTAATGGTTCATTATCACATGCAAAACATGTATTTCACCGGTTTCAATTAATTTCTTTTCAGTTAATAACTACATGATTTCATGACTCCTATAAGTGGTACTAACTTTGAAAACTGGTTATCAAGTACTAATATTGCGATTTAAACGTTTATTTTTTACGATTATGACCTAGAGTGAAGGACCATCAGTTGAAGACGTTCCACCTGGACCAGAGAAACTCTCCGTGACTGTAGGCTATCTTAATCCGTGAAGACAAGACAGGAAGCATCAGAAACAGGGTATCTTTTTCTTTGCCTATTTTATTAACAGTGATTAAGTAGGCTATACATTTAAAAGTGACAATGAATAACCTAATTATTGTCCAGCTTTGTTGTCAGTCAGTGTTTGGAGAAAAAAGGCAACAGCAACAACTAATTTCCTCCAGCATTGAAATGGAAAAAGAGAGCTTCCACTGCTGACACTGACAACTCACTTGCTGATGCTCAGTCAGTATGTCTCTTAACCATTTATTAGGATTAGGGCTAGTTGTAAAGATTCTGCTCTGCTGGGTTATTGCCACACCCATGGTAGAGTAGTAACAGTTGTGTTGATGCAATGTGAAGAGCATGTATTTTATATGAATGAACAAATATGTGAAGGACCACATTTTTTAAAAATGAGTTTGCTTTGTCATGTATAGCTATTTCCAGCCCTGGGAATGCTGGGGAGACTAACGTTGGCTAGGGCAGTGGGACACAGGTAGGGTAGGTTGCGGTGAAACTGTACCTGCAGTTGTCCCAGGGATTTGTAGTGGTGTTCCACTGTGTGTGTGTGTGTGTGTGTGTGTGTGTGTGTGTGTGTGTGTGTGTGTGTGTGTGTGTGTGTGTGTGTGCGTGCGTGCGTGCGTGCGTGCGTGCGTGCGTGCGTGCGTGTGTGTGCTGGCAGGGAGGGAGGGCAGAGCAGGCATGTGAAGGTCAGGTCAGACGTGATGACAGACCTTTTCATGTCTGCCCGCTTCAGATTAGTGAAGTGTCACCTCCAGTCACTCTGGCCCTGAGGCTCTGGACAGTACATATAATCTGTTTTATCTAGGCTTTGGACTGTTTGAAAATAATCCCTAAACTAAACCATGAGTGGTGAGTATGCTATAATGCTTAAAGAGTACGCTAAAGGTAAGTCAGATTGAGTCAGTTTGAAAACAAGTGTCCACAAGTGGGAGATTAAGTTGTGTAGCTAAAAGGGACCTGTTTATATTTTCTGCACAAACTTTGTGTCTCTGAGAAACTGTGCTGTTTGATTTCGCACAGTGATTTTGCTTCTTTGTCTCCAACACTTGCTTAGAAAAGCTGTGATTTGTTTCTGTCTGTAAGACGTTACAATTATACTGTAGAATTACTGTAGAAATACCATCTCCTCTAACAAAATGGGGCCATGTCTATGCTAGCCTGGTCCCAGATCTGAATGTGTTTTTTACCCAACTTCTCCATACATGGCATGACAATGCTAGTCAGAGGAGTTGGCTATAGCTCACACAGATCTGGGACCAGGCTAATATAGGCTACCTGTGCCCTGGGAGGTGACACCCAGGGACTCATCCAGTCAGAAATGCATGCAACTTTAATACCATACTGCTGGGCGTCTGAACCAGGACTGGCAAAGCTTGCCAGCCTGCCAGCTTGCCAGGGAGCTGCCAATGTGGTTGCTATTCAGAGTAGTTCGTATTTACTGTAGTTGAATCTTCATTGAGTATGCCTGTATGCTGTCTGTATCCACCCCGTTAAGATTATAAGGCACGTATTAGGTGAATTTCCTGGGATCAGTTACATATATGATATGATTTGGACCTGACCCTTCTCATTCTTCTGGAGGCATTCATTGACATAGCTTGAACACTGTATATGCAGCACAATCATTATTTTCTGTTTCAAATTAATAGATTAACCATCCATTTGAATAATAACTGCATGGAGAACTCCATAATTGTATCCACTTATTGATGCATACAACGCCCACATCCATTAAGCCTACTGTGTAAGAGTGAATAGAACCCCATTCACTGTTATATGAGGCTTTCTGATTCATTGTAAAACAGTGTGAGTACGTTTCAATCAAGGTCAGTATCACAATGGATGGCTTTCAAACACTTGATCTGTTGATTCGTTAAAACACAGGCACTATTTTCTACAGTGTGGAGTATTATGCTACTGACGCCAAGCTAAATGATAGATATGGACCAAGGCTCATTCAAAAGTCCTCTCCACGATAGAGGGATGGATTGCATTGTGAACATTTATAGACAGAGCAGAGCAAAACAATGAACAAAGAAGATCAATGGGCAATAAGACAGAATAGGAGGACATTCCCTGTGGACCATGATGCCACTGGTCACCTCTAGTTAGTGTTGATCCTTGGGGGAAGCTGTAGAGATATAAAGGCTGTTCAGAGGACGATCTGGAAGAAGGAATACACAGCTTCAGTGAGGGACACAGCTACAGACACACTATCTGCCTTATGGGATTGCCTTGGACCAGGTAGGATGATAGGATCATCATTCAGAAAATAATTCATATTTCAGTGCAGAGCTGTGATACTGTATGTATTACTCATGTATTTCATCAAAGCTCATCCATCACTGTTTGAATATTAGCAATGACAATCAGGTTCCTGAGTGCTGAATTTATCAATATTTCCAACCAACTCCTCTATCAAGAGCTCCTGTGCACTTCATACATATTGTTCATTCACTGCATTATAACAGAATGCTTATAGTCTCCATCTTCTCTCCTCCAGTTTCCCACGAAACCTGCCTGCTGGATCAGGTGCTGGAGCTGATTATGAATGAGAAGCCCCCCAACACTACCAGCCTTTTCCTGAACGAGGACGCCGACAAGCCCCCCCTCCCCAAACGAGGCCTCTGGCGGCGGCTACGTAGGGCCATGCAGAAGAAAGCGGCCTGCACCAAGGACAGAATGAGCACCATCACTAAGGACAGCGTCAAGGGCTTCCTGAGACGCAACCTCTTTGTCCTCCTCACCATCGCAGCAGTGGCTCTGGGCAAGTGGACGAGATACTCTCTTACTGTCTTACTAGGTTTAGGGCAAAGGTTAAGGTGGGGTTAAAGGTTAGGGCTAAGGTTATGGGTAGTTTGTTGATAGTTAAAACAATGTTAATAAAAAAAACGATATTAATTGCAGGATTATTACAGAGGTATATGAGCTGTAGCCCTAGGTAAAGAAGTCTGTGTCGAGAAGACTTGAAATACAGGATTCTTCATCAATGCACCAGCCTTTAAATCATGTCCCCTGTCTGTGTGTCCAGGTGTCATGCTGGGTTTCGCCCTGCGGCCCCACAACCTGACCCTCAGGGAGATCAAGTACTTTGCCTTCCCTGGAGAGCTGCTGATGAGGATGCTGCAGATGCTGGTTCTGCCTCTCATCATCTCCAGCCTAGTCACAGGTAGCTGGTCACAGGACTTCTGCTTTATTAGCATCATTATTTGCATGTATGTATTGCTTTTCTCAAACTCAAAATGATTTACATTTTATGGTGATCTCTCACCCCTCCTGTAAGCTACTATTTTCCATACTAAGCTACTATTTTTCACCCTAATACTACTTCTTGCTGTTTTGAGTTTCAAAGTTAGTTGGTACAGTGGAAGTACCTAGAGTATTCATGAGAAAATAATGAACCTTGTCTTGCAGGTATTTCCTCTCTGGACAGCAAAGCGTCTGGGAAGATGGGAATGCGGGCTGTGGTTTATTACATGGTGACCACCCTCATCGCTGTCTTCATTGGCATCATCATTGTGATTGTCATCAAACCAGGGAAAGGCCATAGGGACAGCCCAGTGGCCTCTAGCGGTACCATAGAGCCGGTACAAGCAGCTGATGCTTTCCTGGATCTCATCAGGTGAGTAACTGCTGTATGATCTAAATGACGGTGTCAATATGCGGTATATCATTTATTGGCCTTTATTCACCATTGTTTATCTTTCAGGAACATGTTCCCTCCTAATTTGGTGGAAGCCTGTTTCAAGCAGGTAAGGGAATTCACTTCAACATGATTGATCATGTTGCCGATTCCCAATACACTGAGTTAAAATGCTTACTCACCATTACAGTATGTTGTTGAGGACTGATACTCTTCACTGCTACAATATTTTTTTTTTTACAAGAATATATGTGTTATAAATGCACTGTCTTCCTCAGTACAAAACGGTCTACAAGAAGACCATCCACACGAAGAACGTGACTGTTGCCCTCAGTCTGACTGACTCCCTCAACACTACAGAGGCTGCCTTGGCTGTTAACATGAGCAGAGTGCTGCAGACCATCCAGGTGGGTGATACATATTAGTGGTGGATGGGGTGGCTTACTCTGAAGTCCTATGGGGAAAAAAGCGCTACAGTTACTTTGGATAAATGTGAATGTAAATATTATGTGGATGGTTGTTCTGCTCCTGCTCCAGGAGACAGTGGTAGAGATGATCCCAGTGTCTGGTTCCTCTAATGGGGTGAACGCCCTGGGTCTGGTGGTGTTCTCCATGTGCTTCGGCCTGGTCATCGGCAGCATGAAGCAGCAAGGACAGGCTCTCAGGGACTTCTTCGACTGCCTCAATGAAGCCATCATGCGCCTGGTGGCCATCATCATCTGGTTAGTAGTCAGATTAGTGGTCACAAAGTAACATGTTAATGAACTCTTACGTGCCTCTACCATTACTTCTCACATATATCTCTCAAAACAGTTGCTTCTGGTGGAATTGTTGTAATAGGTGAGAGTGTAGGCTATCATACAACTATCTCTGTCTTTCTCTCCCTTCCTCCCTCTCTCTCCATCAGGTACGCTCCAGTGGGCATCCTGTTCCTGATAGCAGGTAAGATCGTGGAGATGAAGAATCTGGCCGAGGTGGGAGGTCAGCTGGGGATGTACACGGTGTCTGTCATCGTGGGTCTGCTCATCCACGGCTTGTTTGTCCTGCCCCTGCTCTACTTCCTGGTTACCAGGAAGAACCCCTACACCTTCATCGCTGGCCTGCTGCAGGCCCTCATCACAGCACTGGGAACATCCTCTAGGTGGGTGTATGAACTGACTCAGGGTCAGAGGTAGCTAATTCACTGCCCTGGGAACATCCTCTAGGTGGGTACATAAACTGATCTAGGTGGGTACATAAACTGATTTTGCAATTCCTCTAGTTGGATGTATGAACTCATGAACTGATTCAGGGTCAGGCTAATTCATTTCCCTGGGGCCATCCTCTAGTTGTTGTTTGGACTATTATGATCTCACAACATCTTCCATTATCTACCTCTACTGCCATAGCTCTGCCACCCTGCCCATCACCTTCCGCTGTCTGGAGGAGAACAACCGTGTGGACAAGAGAGTGACACGCTTCATCCTGCCCGTGGGTGCCACCATCAACATGGATGGCACTGCCCTCTACGAAGCCGTGGCAGCCATCTTCATCGCCCAGGTCAACGACATGGAACTCAACTTTGGCCAGATCCTCACCATCAGGTCAGTCTAAAGACACTATCTGAGAAGCCACAATGCTATCAATGTGCTATAGAATGGAATAGAATAAAACTGTATTGTCCATCCAGGATGGACTTTTTTCTTTGGCATCACCTTACATTAAAAGGATCACACACACATACATTCTCACATCACACACATTTAAAGTAGTCAGTCCATCATACTGCATACACTAAAAACATAGAGGACATTGATACGTACAATTTACGTTGCATTTAGTAGTCCAACATCACACTCAACGAATGAATGTTTGAACACGTTATTCTTGGCCATGGGCATTCTGAAGTGCCAGCCAGAGGGAAGCCTCTCGAACTGAGGGTGTAGAGGTTGGGAGGGGTCGCCAACGACAGTGCCTTCCTTTAGCCTTATGTTTACTGTTCTGGTTAGTTTGCTTTGGCTCCTCACGCTCAGATTGCCATACCAGACTGTCATATTGAACGTGAAGAAGCTCTCCACCAGACTGCTGTACACCCTCTCCAGAACATCTTGGCTGACCCCAAACCCCTTCAATTTCCTGATTAAAAACAGGCGCTGGCTTGCTTAAAAAAAAATTCAGTCTGCATTCTTTTTAAAGCTCAACTTGTCATCAATTTGTGTCCCTAAATATTTGAAACACTCAACCACCTCCACTGGTTGGTCATTCAGAGAGAGTGTTTGGGACATTGGTAGGTTGTTGCCATTGATGATCAGCTCCTTTGTCTTGTCCACATTGATGTGGAGGGCACTTGACCGGCAGCATTATTGAAAGTTGTTGGCCTGTTTAAAATAGCTGTCCCCAGCTGACTTAGCATCTTTTAAAAATTGTCCCACCAGAGCCATGTCATCCGCGTACTTGAAAAGGCTCACATTGTTTCCTTGGATTTTCATCTCACTAGTGTAGATAGAGAACAACAACGGTGAAAGGACACATCCCTGGGGCGCCCCTGTTTTCAGGGCCAGTTCATCAGAGAGGGCCCCATTCATAAGAACCCTCTGTGGGTGGTCAGCTAAAAAGTCCTTGATCCAATCTGCAGGCCTCCGTTGCCCTTCAACTATCAGACCTATTAAGTCAAGTTCATTTGATCTAATCTTACTGTAAAATCATGGTAAAGGCTAAATCAGCAAATTTTATGTCCACATTAGTTGGAGGAGAGATAAGATTGATTTTGTGGTCTTTGCCGAACTCCTCCATGTTATTGGCTTTCTTCTATTGACTTCTCTACCCAAGAGGGATAACCTCTACTGTGGAGTGTTGATTTATACATCTCTATATCCATATCACTCTCCACCGATTCCCTAATTCAATGTGTGTGTTTCTGTTTCTGTTATTAAATGGCGCTGTCGCCACCTCCTCCACAGTATCACAGCAACAGCTGCCAGCATCGGCGCAGCAGGCATCCCACAGGCTGGTCTGGTTACCATGGTGATCGTATTGACATCGGTGGGACTGCCCACAGAGGACATAACGCTGATCATCGCTGTGGATTGGTTCCTGTAAGTCTGCCTAAATGTCACTATGAGGCCGCCACCCCACTAGAACAGAGAACAGGTCCCTCTGAATGTTAGGCCTACTGCTGCTAGGTAGCTCTCTCTCTGCTCTCTCCCTCCCCTCTGTCTGTCCTTGATTGCAGGAGTGAAGTCTGGTGTGCGGGAGTCAGGGTTCCAGCTGCAGCTCATTCACCATAATCACCTCAGCCTTTAAGACCCGGTCAAACTTACCACTCATCGTCAGATCATAGTCAAACGACCATGTTAGTCTCGCTGCCGACTCAACCTGTTTATTTTTGCTCTTTGTGTTTTGGCCTGTTCTATTTACTTTTTCTCCTGTGCCACAGATATTTGGAACCTGACTCCTGCCTCGCTTCCTCCTGCCACCACCATCCTGCTCTCCACTACCGGCCCTCTCTTTTGGACTCACCACGGACACTAGGACATTACGGTACCACACCTGCCCTGACCTGGATCTGTTACCCTCCCTGTAACCTGGACTTGCTCTTCCCCTATTATTGGAAACCTGGACTATTGAACATTTTAAATAAACCTGTTAAACCTTCTCTGGCTTGGTGTACTTGTCTGCATTTGGGTTCTAATACTGGTAAATCATAACAGTATGATCTGACCACTGTTATGATTTACCAGTATTAGAACCCAAATGCAGACAAGTACACCAAGCCAGAGAAGGTTTAACAGGTTTATTTAAAATGTTCAATAGTCCAGGTTTCCAACAATAGGGAAGAGCAAGTCCAGGTTACAGGAGGGTAACAGATCCAGGTCAGGGCAGGTGTGACCGAATGTCCAGTGTCCGTGGTGAGTCCAAAAGAGAGGTCCGTAGTGGAGAGCAGGATGTGGTGGCAGGAGTGAAGCGGAGGCAGGAGTCAGGTTCCAAATATCTGTGGCACAGGAGAAAAGTAAATAGAACAGGCCAAAACACAAAGAGCAAAAAATAAACAGGTTGAGTCGGCAGCGAGACTAACATGGTCGTCTTGACTATGATCTGACGATGAGTGGTAAGTTTGACCGGGTCTTAAAGGCTGAGGTGATTATGGTGAATGAGCTGCAGCTGGAACCCTGACTCCCGCACACCAGACTTCACTCCTGCAATCAAGGACAGACAGAGGGGAGGGAGAGAGCAGAGAGAGAGCTACCTAGCAGCAGTAGGCCTAACACTGAAAGGTTATTGATGCATTATGCACATCAGATTATTGTAATTTATTAAGTGTTTACAACCAGCCCTATCTAATGTTGTGCTGTGGTGTTGTATTGTGTTGTGTACACTTTCTTGCATGTCTCATAACTTGATTTACAAAAAATGGTTGGAAATCCTTTTTGAATACATTTAGGGTTGATTACTTGTGGGTGGATTACCCCAAAGACTGCCTTGTGTTTCTGTGTGGCTACGCAGGGGTTGAGACCCTGAGGGAGCGTGTGTGTGAGTATGAATGTGTGTGTGCGTGCACGGTGTGTGTTTGTGTGTGCGCTATATAATGTGGGTGTATCTCTGCAGGGATCGCCTGAGGACCACTACCAACGTGCTGGGGGACTCTCTCGGGGCAGGCATCGTGGAGCACCTGTCTCGCCAGGAGTTGCAGAGCCAGGATGTTGAGATTGGAAACTCAGTGATTGAAGAGAATGAGAAGCCCTACCGGCTCATCTGCCAGGAAAACGACTCAGTGAAGCACCGCAACAGTGAGACCCCCATGTAGGGGTCAGGACAGTCTGAAAACAACCACTAGCCCATACTGTACATCTTCAGCAATATGGGGAAAGCTATTGGATACCTAATCGGAGCCTTCACCATATTGATAACACCTATCTGGTTAACTTCAGATCTACAAACACTGTAGGGATAGTGGCTAGAGATTGTTTTGACACTGTCAACCATATCACCAACTCTTTTGGTAATTTCAGTCCAAATCAGAGATGCATCTCAATTGTCTAGAGGACACTGATGTGAAAGAACTGGACAGGGGAAATCACATTTCTCGTAGATATCTAGCTACTATATTGCTTTCACTTATTTTATGTGTTCATATCAGTAGAGACCACTTTAGACTGTTATGTACTCTGTATCGGTTTGATTTTCATGAACAAGAAAGTAAATGCCATTCAATGGCCTTTTTAAATCTGTGAATAGATGGAAAATCCATTAGCTGGTTCTCTTGCATGGCTTGATTTGTATTTTATTGTTTTTTATTTTGCCACTTTTAGTTGGTGGTTGTTGTTTTTAATGTGAATCTACCTCTAAAATTCAAGTGTACATTATGCTTTCTCTTAAGTAATTTCATTTTCTGCCCCAAACATTACCAAGAGGTCATTTTATACCATATTATTCATGCTACCAACTTTGATAAGCAGTTTTTCTACAGTTTCAAAAACAAATATTGAATTTATGATGTAATGTACTGTAGTTTGCTTGATCTTTGTCAATTGAATCAATATGAATGTATACAGTATATATTTGTACCGATATCTGTAATCATGTTTTACACTTGGGTGATTTATATGTTACTTATTGAGCTAAATTGGGGTTAGATTTTTTTTTTTTTTCAAAACAATATTTGTAACAAAGATGTATTTTCAGTGTTAACTAGTGTTTCTTAACTGAACATATTTTGGTACTAGTCACTTAAGTCTGAAGTATGTGAAAGTATTACTGTATGCTTGCTCTGAATATTGATATTATTGGGGCTGTTGTATGTTTCTGTGCATAGTAAAGATGGACAAATATGGACAAAAGGATGTTACATAGCCTACTGAATTACATTATATGTTTTCCCCCCCCAATGTTACTATGGTTTGATATTTTAGGCCTTGAGTCCAGCCCTTTTTGTTTGAGTGTTGTGTTTTCAGACAATGCGAGGATGAATATCCATTTGGTCCATTTGTAGAATATGAGGGAGATCTTCATATATTTCTTGACTCACAACTAAAATGCTCACCAGAAATATTCCCTTTCCTTGATGCTGTAATCTTACATGGCCATTTCAGTTCAACATCCGGTGCTTTATCGATGAAAGCAATATTGCCAGTTGTGGTAGTGGTACATTTATGATGATGGCTTTTCTCTTTAATTTGACTGTTGAAAAAAGTTGAAAAATGTTATGATGCCTTAAACATAATTTGAAAGCAATTAAGTTGAATGTTAAGTGGAAAAGGTTTTGAAAGTATATAGGCCTACTGTGTACGTAGTTAAGTTTTTAAAACAATCTATTTTGAATGTGGTTGAGCACATATTGTTTTAATTTGTGCCTATTGTTTTATATATTAAATAGTTGATTAAAGTTTTTGTGAGATGGCTCAAATTTGCATTTCTTTTGGGAAGTGTCATTATCAGTATTTTGTTGCAACAAATAAATGTCTCAGGAATTGACAATTGTGTTATTCTAAGACACCAAGACTTTAACTGTAACACACATGTTCTTACACACAGGATCTGACCACAGATGACCACAGACCCTGGCAACATGCCCTTGGGTTTAGAGACACAGACTGATCTGTCTAGAGGGGACTGGAACCAATAGTAGTAGTGTATACTCTGAAGGTTGCCTAGATAAGAAAGGGGAGGTTCTGGCTGTAGTTGAAGTGACTGTGAAATTGGAGGGCGACGCATGGAATCCAGATAGTCACCTAGGAGACGGACACTCACAGGGCAGAGATTTCTTAGGTTACGGGAAAATCATAGGGACAAATTAAAATGTTGCGGCCCACTCCCCTTTACACGCGTTCAGGGATCGCAACCCAGTGTCCACATGGATGGGGCCTTCCGATTCACACGGCCGCGTCCTTTTCGATCAGGTATTGAACTCAAACGACAGGGCTAGACCCCAGGCTCGGGGAGGGGGAGCAACATCTGGCAATAGTAAAGAGAAGCGGTTCCTCTGCATGTTCTGTAACAAAGGCTTCAACTGCCCCCAGAAGGTGGAGATCCACCAGAAGGTCCACACAGGGGTGAAACCCTTCAGATGTACCCAGTGTCACGTGTTTCGCTGAGGCTGGCACCCTGAAGAGGCACCAGAGGGTCCACACAGGGGAGAACCCCTACAGCTGCCCCCAGTGTGAGAAGAGGTTCTCCCGTCAGCACCAGCTGAAGATGCACATGAAGGTCCACACGGGAGAAAGGCTGTTCGCCTGTACGCACTTCAGGAAGAGGTTCTCAGAGAGGAGATACCTCAGGATACACCAGCAGAAAAACCATTCTGCTCTATAAAATAGAAAGTAACCATTCCACTCGATAGCTTCTGACGTTGGTGTCAAACCCTGCATTAAAGGTAGACTCAGCGAGATTATGTACATGCACAAAGTAAACAGCAGTAGTTGGTCAATTTACGCAACAACTAAGAGCGTTGAAGTGCAAGGGCCAGACATTGTGGGATATATAAGGCATATATAAGCCTGACAAGCAGAAGCTGAGCTATAACCTTGTAAAGTCGAGGAGTCAAAGAAATTGGGCTTTGCTTGGGAAGTAATCTTATTCTCTTTTACAGAAAGTGAAATGATCAGTTGATAGCGAGAGTCACACATTGTATATGT
Organism: Coregonus clupeaformis; assembly: GCF_020615455.1. Classification (NCBI taxonomy): domain Eukaryota; kingdom Metazoa; phylum Chordata; class Actinopteri; order Salmoniformes; family Salmonidae; genus Coregonus; species Coregonus clupeaformis. The sequence goes on along the minus strand of NC_059211.1, from coordinate 49,664,469 downwards.
ATAATTAAATTGAGGGTTCATATAAATTATCATAATAAAACATTTTTGAAGCGGAATAACATTTGGGGAAATTGGGCCTAGACTTTATTTTCCTTATCCATTATTATTATAATTAAATGGCCTACCTAAAAGATGTAATGAGTGTTCAACCTTCCCAAGTTCTCTCATGTCACCCCGCTCCTCCGCACACTCAACTGGCTTCCAGTTGAAGCTCGCATCTACTACAAAACCATGGTGCTTGCCTACGGAGCTGTGAGGGGAACGGCACCTCCATACCTTCAGGCTCTTATCAGACCCTACACCCAAACGAGGGTACTACGTTCATCCACCTCTGGCCTGCTAGCTCCCCTACCTCTACGGAAGTACAGTTCCCGCTCAGCCCAGTCAAAGCTATTCACTGCTCTGGCACCCCAATGGTGGAACAAGCTCCCCCACGACGCCAGGACAGCGGAGTCACTGACCACCTTCCGGAGACACTTGAAACCCTACCTCTTTAAGGAATACCTGGAATAGTATAAAGTAATCCTTCTTCCCCCACCCCCCATAAAAAAAAGGTGGTTGTCCCACTGGCTATCATAAGTTGAATGCACCAATTTGTAAGTCGCTCTGGATAAGAGCGTCTGCTAAATGATGTAAATGTAATTCTCTAGACTGTGATAAATGTGGTTGAGAGAGAGAGATTCCCCAGGAGGTGGTGCCATCCTCCTGTTGTCTGGCTACCCCTGGTGGAGAAGCTCTTCTGTTTTCGGCCCTGAGTCTCCATGGATTCTTCCTCCCGACCAGTCTAAACTGCAGGACTGAACACCTGCATTACATTCCAGCTGGCTTCACACTTACAGTACTGCCTCTCATTGAATAAAGTCTCCCCATTGTTGGTCTAAACCTCTAGGTAGTGATATGGTGTCAAGCTGTCTTCACCTAAATTAATAAACTGTCAAACGGAGTGCCAGAGCAGCTTTGGGCATCTCAAACAGTGTTGAGCCAGAAGTGCAACGCTATGGGAAGCATTAATGACCTTTTGTCTGGGAGTGAAGGTGCTGGGCACCTCAACATCAAACAGTGTGCACCCACCCAGGGCCAGTAAACAGAAGCAGCGTGGGGTCTCAGCCAGAGAGGAACCAACAGCACCTTTGTGTGTTAAGCTACACACTGATTCTCTGGGCTGTTGAACTCAGTTTTGTTGCAAATTATTAATACAGCAGTTATTATGCTTGTTTTATAGCAGTAACTGTTACAACTGCACCTATAAGAGAAATCCTAGAGTAGCTACTTGAACCAATGAAATATAGAACCACACTAATACTTTCAGAGTAACCCACTGACATATTATAGATTGAGCCTAGGCTGCAATAAGACACAATAAGGAAGAAAATCGAATTCTTTCAGGTTCATTTATTTATAAAAGATCCACTTCAGATGTCGTGTTTAAACATACAGAGCCTTTTTCTACATGACATTGTTTCAGGCGAGAACAAGCCCTCTATGAAATTGAACAGGTATACATAGACGGTGAAGACCGGTTTCTTGGAATAGAGTAATCAGAAATACTTAGCAAATACTTTGGCATAGTTAGCGACAGTCAGTGTAAAATACATTTAGCTATATATCAAAACCTCTCATGGACTGTATGGCAGTGACAGCTCAGCCACCACACTCCCAGGCAGATAGACAGTGACACGAGACGACTGGAGAGTCAGCAAGCTTGGCTGAGTTAGGATGACAAGCCGCTGGAAGTTTACTTGGCCTGCAATGACAGGAGAGATAGTTTGGTTCAGTTCAGTAAATCTTTGTCCCCAAAGGGCAATTTAAGTGCACCATAAATGTCAGATACTTTCGGTCATAACAGAGACAATACAATATTGCTGGAGTAAAAGGATGAACAGATGTCACCTATGACAATAATTATCCTGTGGTAACAACAACCTCACACACATTCCACATGGAAGGCATCCCACCCATCCTTCTTGTCCTGATAGAGAAAAGAAAACTGTACAGCAGTGTATTCAAATGTGGAAAATCATTGTATATGGAGACATAATCAGGGGTAAAGTCTACGGCACACTTTTCAATAAAGCTAATATTTCCACTCGTTCTAATAAAGCCTTTTGGATGTACAGCCTGGATTCAATCACTCCCACCATAGGAATGTTTATGTAGTATCTTAACGTAGTATAACTGCAATGTGGGTTAGATTGAATTGAGCCCTGTGTATAAACACGGTGCATATTTCCCACCTCCGACATGACTGGCAGGTTGCCATGAGGGTGGAGCCACATGATCCTATGTGCTTTGGTCCTCTGCCTCTGGAGCAGCTTCCTCAGTAACCTCTTGACCTTTCTGTCTCTGGGGTCAGCACACTTCACCACCTTCTTGGTGTACAGTCTGCATCCACAACACAACAGACAAAAGAACATTCACCACGCCAACTTTCCAACTGAAACATACAGTACAAACTGTAGATATGCAGCATGGTTTTAATAAAGCCTTCTCTGAACCAAAGCCTCAACAAAGTTGGCTAGCGAGGCATCTTTTATTTGGATGGCTTGTTATTCCCACTTATTTCCTTCCTCACTTCCATGGCAATTACAGTAGAATCTGAGCCATAACAACATGACCTGGATAGATGACAATGCCTCATAGCTCTGAGAGGCATATTTTCCATGTCTGCGAGTTGCTTCGGGATAGTTGGAATACTTGCATGATGGCTTTTATGCTGCAGTCTGGCCCCTCCGTCTGTACCTCAAACCTCAGCACGTCTTTGGTGCGAACTTTCCCCTGGGAGTACTGCATACAGCACTGAACATCTCTCTGCATCTGTACCCCCTTACCTGAGAGAGGAAGGGGGGGGGGGGGAGAAAGAGATGGAGAGAGAGGCAAACCCTTATGTCAAATTCGTCAAAGCACACTTACGGTATATGAAGGCTGATCGCTATTGGCTCATAAGGAGGGTTGTTATGATAGATTATGAGCTCAAATATATTAGTAGGAATGTAAGGCATTTCATTGCACTGTTCTATACAGTATAGTTGGACTATCAAAAGGTTAATATGTAATGGTTGCTCTTTTTGACAGGATATGTCATCTAGAGTGCAGAGAGAGAGAGAGAGAGAGAGAGAGAGAGAGAGAGTCAGGAGGACTACACACCCCCTATACACACATGAATGCCAGGAGGATTTAGAACATCCCATGATCCCCCATAATGTGCTGTTATGCCAGTGGCACTGTGACTACATGACAAGGCTTTTCATCCAATCAGAGTGAGTAAGCACAATAACATTAGCTGAGATAAATAGTTACCATATGCGTGTCATATGAAAGCTGCTCTGAACCTTGTCATATTTTATCATTGATATCATCTATCATTTTTCCCATTAAAGTCTGAGGTATTCAGTTAGCTTGTTATTAGCATTCTATATTTTGATGTGAAATCATTGTCTTCATTCTAGCTCTGTTTACATCCATGGCTCTCCCTGCTGCTGCTCCAGTATTCTCTTCCCCTCTCCTCTAGCTTCATCTCCTTCGCCATCGCTTCCATGCTAAACTGGCTCCCAGCAGGGTGCATGCTGCTAACGGTATACACTGTAGGTGTTATTGTGTCTTACCTTCCACCGAGCCCAGGAGAATGACAGTCAGAGAAATAACAGTCACAGTCTGCAGCAGAAACATGGTGAGCCTGGCAGGGAAGTAATCTGCTGTGTTACCTTCCCCTCTATTTCTGTGTCGCTTATATTTCTCCCTCCCTCCTTTTCACTCTCTCCCTCAAACACACACACACATACACTCCCTAACCCTTCCCCCTCCATCTCCCCCTCTCCCCTACCTTCTCCTCTGAGTGCCCCACTCACTGTGTTCATTTTCATGTCTTTCCCACGCTTCAAAAGGTGCTTTCCCAAAAAAAGCTCTTCAAATAATCCATATTTATGGCATTCTCTAATGCGGTCATGGAAATTGCACTACCTTGTTGTAGGTGTGTCCCATTAGTCTTGCAGCTATGACCGTCACTGCTCAAGCACAATACAGGGAATACCACAAAGCTTGTGATACACTACAGTTTACATTTCAGTCATTTAGCAGACGCTCTTATCCAGAGCGACTTACAGTTAGTGAGTGCATACATTTTCATACTGGCCCCCCGTGGGAAACGAACCCACAACCCTGGCGTTGCAAGCGCCATGCTCTACCAACTGAGCTACAGGGGACTACATAAGACAAATGACACTGTCCTGTAATACATCCATGTAAAGGACAATGGCATCTCTAGTACCAACATGGTTCAAAGCACAAGCAAGTTTCATGCAGTCTGTTTCCAAAACCAACCACCACTAAAATATGCTAGAAGGCTTTAGCCTATCTGTGGTTCAAGCATCAACAATTAAACATTCAAGACAACCAATAGCAGCAGGATGTGATTACCAGTAAAAATCAAAAGTATTGAGTGTGTCTGCTCCTGTATGGTATTCATTTAAACTAAGTTGTGCTGAAATATGTTTAAAAAGGCAGATGCCAGTAGTCATGCACTATAAAAACGGCAACCAGCTCTCTACCATTAGATAGATCAGAAGAAATGATAACATTTTGAAAACAGAAGCCGATTTGCCAAACTAAAGTACAGCTGTACATGTTCAATACAGTATGGACTGTGACTTTGTATAGCAGCTACATTCTAACAATAATTCTCAGTACAACACCTAACAACCTTGTCAAGAGGTTTGGACCTCTATTGGTGTAATGGCAAAGGTCTTGGACTGACAAATGCAAGTCCCAGACGGCTACCCCATAAATTTGCAACATTGTGTGTCAGAAGTGGGATGCATGGGGCTAAGCACGAGGGCATCCAAAGTGTAGGAGTAGTTTGTAAGTGTGTTACTTACTTGCCTTTAGGAACAGTGTCTGACAAGCCCCCAAATTCAGTACTATAACTAAATACAAAATGTCAAATATAAAATGGCCTATGTAATTAGAGGAAACGGATACAAAGTCAACGCTGGTTGGCAGTTGAAGATTGACTGACCCTGAGAGGTGGTTTTGGGTAGAGACCATTTGTTTTGGCAGGTTGGGTGTCATTAGAACCCAGCTGATGCTCCCCCACTGTCTCAAAAAACACCCTTCTAACCAAGCAATGAAACTATTGCAGAATTACAGCACACTCTAATGCCTTTGGTATTCAATGAAATAAACATGGTTGGAAAAAAAAGTAATGCTATAAAAATGTTACATAAAAACAATTTTAAAAAAATAAAACTGCACAAATGAAATTTAACCCTCGTCTGAAAAATAATGGACAGGAAAACCCAAATAACCTTGTATTTAATGACGAGACAGACTACCCGTTGTTTAATGTACCTTAGAATAAATGCTTCCAGTGACAAGGAAGTGTTTAGCTTTTAACTACTGTTGAGAAGAGTCACTTCACCATATCTTGTTTGTATTTTACAGCAGTATCTACTGTAAAGTTATTGCTCTATGTAATTATGTTGTAGTACAATGGAATAACACACCTGGAGAGAGTTGCAACTTCCATGAACAGACAATGTGGTAAAACACACAGTAAATTAATACAGGGTAAATGATGCTTTAAATCTCTGCTGAATGGTAGGCTTTAGGTAGAGGCATTTATTAGACGACAAGGCCACAGTGTAATCCATACTATCTGAATGTGCATACCTGAGCCCTGGAATTAAAAATATGCAGTCTGTGAGGTGAGGGCAGCGTGCAAGAATTCAACCCTTAAGAAATCAAGTTGGAATCTTTCAGCTGCAAAAACATACCTTCCCCATGACTTCAGTCTTGAGCCAAACATTTCCTGCATATCTTTGGGGCGATTAAGAGATCACTGTAAAAGTATCCTAGACACAAACTTTCAAACAAAAGGTTGAAAATAAAAAAAACTAGTGACTGTAAATCCACCTATTAAATCATAGACTAAACCGGTGTTCCTCTTTGAGGAGGTAGAGAGCCGGAGGGGGGGATAGGTATGTCTTGGAGATGTTGTAGGGAAAAGCTAACTATACCTGTGGTCTAGGCCAGGGCAGCTTAGCCCAAAGGGATTTCAGTGTTAGGTTAGGTTTCAGGGAGCAAATATGTCAAATTTTGAGATGTATAATTTATCAAGCACATAACATTTGGTATGGACTGTCTGGAATGCTACAAGTGGATGGCTGATTATAGCCATCTTAGGACATTGTCTACACTACAACTTCATGAAGATTGAAGTGATCACTTTTATGCCCTAAATTTACAGGTGTTCCCCAGTTCATTGTTCATGCTCTGTTCTTGTAAAAAGCATGAGAGTTGACACACACCCAAAAAGTTGGAGGTGCCGACTAATGAAATAGTAACCTTATAAAAAATAAACAAAATGTTTAAGTTGTACATTCTATATACTCCCAATAATTGAATGGGTATAAAAAACAAAACTTCTTCAGGGGTACATAATGATTGCTTGAATGTTCTGATCTTGACAAAAGGCTTGGTGGAACTATACTTACATGAGAGATCCCTAATAGAATGTCTTTATTTAGTGTCAAAATAAAATTAAGTCCATCCATGCAACATGTAGTGATAATATTTTATATTAGGTTTTTTTCTGCATAGAAAAGTATTGGGCAGTCCGAAAACTGCCCATGTCCAAACAGTAAAAAAAATAAACAAAAACATAAATCAGGGTTGAAAAACGTTCAGTGTAAACATAAGTGGCAATATGTAGATTTCTGGGCGACGCAACCAATTTCACATAGAAATGTGAGTTATAGATCTATAATTCTACTTGAAAGCAATTCTAAGAAGCGGTAGATCTGTTCTACATGCACTATTTCTATGCTTCCTGTTAAGTTTTGTTTTTGCATCTTTTACTTTAGTACACCAGCTTCAAACCTCTGAAAGAATATTTTTGGATATGGAAAATATATTTCACAGCGGTTTAGATGGTACAATAATTTTCTACACTATACTAGCTTATTTTGTCACAAACTGAAATCAGGCAAATTAGAGTTTTAGCAACCAGGAAATGGCAGAGCAATTTCAGCACAGTGCAATTTTAAATGACTTAAATCAGAAATAAAAAGTAGAGAATCTAAAATTCAAAAAATGTATTTTTGTCATGGCATGTGGCCCCGATTGATTTTGTTATATATTTGAGTCACTCATAGCATAAACCACGGCAAAATGTGTATAATTGCAGGAGATTAGCTTTAAAACTGCAACATTTTATCTCAGACACATGGCAAACTGTGTAGAATTGCAGGAAATTAGCTTCAAACAGCTAAAGTTTGTCACTGCAGCCAATGGGGGGGGGCTCTAAAATGTTTGGTCGGTGACCGTATCATTGGCCACGCCCTCACTACACCCACCACCTAAGCTCCATCTTCATCAAGAAAAAACCCTGGCATGTTCTATGCTGCCTGGCATTCTTCTGGTGGGAGTAGACAGGAACTCTTTGCAGGCAGTCCTCAAACTAACATCTGTGGTTCACACAGCTTTGTTTCTTTATATACTGTAAAACTAAACCAGAATGTGTTTGGTTAAACATACAAGAGGACTTATTTAAAAATCATTGCAAAACATGTGCTTAGAGTGGGGAAACTGAACACTTTCTGAAATGGGTGTTTTATTTTTAATTTATGGGAAATGGATGTGTTTAACAAAAGCTGCAAAAGAAAAACAAAATTGTATCTTCTCGAATGACAGGTGTAGGATCTTAAATTTGACCTATAGTCACAGCAACATAATCCTGCAGCAACAGGATTTGAACGTTTAGTCCATAATGTTGCTTGATTGGTCGTTAGGCTATTAGCTGGCCAAAAGTAAGCTACATGAAAATGCAATGTTAATATAACCATGCGTTAGTATGGGTTTTCAGTGAATTTATGTAAATCATGAAGCTCCTCTGCATTTGTTGCAGTGCAGGGAAATTCTCAGCAACAAAAGTGAGCAAATTAAGATCCTACATCTGTAGATAATTCTAATAAATAATCCCCCAAAATTGACTGGTGCCAAAAGGTGCTAGGAAATAGATTGCAATGACAATGCCTGAATTTCTCAGAAATACTGAAAAGTTACCAAGGGATGAGTTACATCTATCAGATTTGATATATGGTTGATGAAAATAGCTAGAAATAAGTAGATGGGTCAACATAAAAAAAGTGGGAATTATATATATATATATATATACAGTGGGGAGAACAAGTATTTGATACACTGCCGATTTTGCAGGTTTTCCTACTTACAAAGCATGTAGAGGTCTGTAATTTTTATCATAGGTACACTTCAACTGTGAGAGACGGAATCTAAAATAAAATATCCAGAAAATCAAATTGTATGATTTTTAAGTAATTAATTTGCATTTTATTGCATGACATAAGTATTTGATACATCAGAAAAGCAGAACTTAATATTTGGTACAGAAACCTTTGTTTGCAATTACAGTGATCATACGTTTCCTGTAGGTCTTGACCAGGTTTGCACACACTGCAGCAGGGATTTTGGCCCACTCCTCCATACAGACCTTCTCCAGATCCTTCAGGTTTCGGGGCTGTCGCTGGGCAATACGGACTTTCAGCTCCCACCAAAGATTTTCTATTGGGTTCAGGTCTGGAGACTGGCTAGGCCACTCCAGGACCTTGAGATGCTTCTTACGGAGCCACTCCTTAGTTGCCCTGGCTGTGTGTTTCGAGTCGTTGTCATGCTGGAAGACCCAGCCACGACCCATCTTCAATGCTCTTACTGAGGGAAGGAGGTTGTTGGCCAAGATCTCGCGATACATGGCCCCATCCATCCTCCCCTCAATACGGTGCAGTCGTCCCTGTCCCCTTTGCAGAAAAGCATCCCCAAAGAATGATGTTTCCACCTCCATGCTTCACGGTTGGGATGGTGTTCTTGGGGTTGTACTCATCCTTCTTCTTCCTCCAAACACGGCGAGTGGAGTTTAGACCAAAAAGCTCTATTTTTGTCTCATCAGACCACATTACCTTCTCCCATTCCTCCTCTGGATCATCCAGATGGTCATTGGCAAACTTCAGATGGGCCTGGACATGCGCTGGCTTGAGCAGGGGGACCTTGCGTGCGCTGCAGGATTTTAATCCATGACGGCGTAGTGTGTTACTAATGGTTTTCTTTGAGACTGTGGTCCCAGCTCTCTTCAGGTCATTGACCAGGTCCTGCCGTGTAGTTCTGGGCTGATCCCTCACCTTCCTCATGATCATTGATGCCCCACGAGGTGAGATCTTGCATGGAGCCCCCAGACCGAGGGTGATTGACCGTCATCTTGAACTTCTTCCATTTTCTAATAATTGCGCCAACAGTTGTTGCCTTCTCACCAAGCTGCTTGCCTATTGTCCTGTAGCCCATTCCAGCCTTGTGCAGGTCTACAATTTTATCCCTGATGTCCTTACACAGCTCTCTGGTCTTGGCCATTGTGGAGAGGTTGGAGTCTGTTTGATTGAGTGTGTGGACAGGTGTCTTTTATACAGGTAACAAGTTCAAACAGGTGCAGTTAATACAGGTAATGAGTGGAGAACAGGAGGGCTTCTTAAATAAAAACTGTGAGAGCCGGAATTCTTACTGGTTGGTAGGTGATCAAATACTTATGTCATGCAATAAAATGCAAATTAATTACTTAAAAATCATACAATGTGATTTTCTGGATTCTTGTTTTAGATTCCGTCTCTCACAGTTGAAGTGTACATATGATAAAAATTACAGACCTCTACATGCTTTGTAAGTAGGAAAACCTGCAAAATCTGCAGTGTATCAAATACTTGTTCTCCCCACTGTATATATATTGTTCTGCAGCAGTATGATGTGGGGAGGGGTGGGTTAAAAATGCACTCAACCCATTCTTCTGTTGATACACTAAAGCTGAATCTCTTCAGGAATGCACAAGGAGCACATACAATTTTTAGTCCAGCCTTGATTTCCTCCAGATAAATTTAATTTGCCATAGCAGCAGACCACCTGCACAGCCACTTTGCCCAGCATGTGTGTCTGTCCTGGCGTGAGCCATTCTAATATTAAAGATAAGCTCATATTATGCTTTTTTGATTATGGACCTGCAGCTCAAGTCCCTTTCTCTGGGCTGATGTTTTATAGAAACAGCAAAACAAACTGGATATAATGGTATATCTAAATATAGTCTCTAAGCTACGCGCCTCCAGACAGAGAAATAGACATTTGGAAAGAATATGCCCAACGTCTTTACCCTTAGTCCGCAAAAGATTGATCTGGTAATTTGCTATACCCCCTGTAAAGCATTGTCTACTAGAGGTTTTACATTACTTTGGGTGGATAGATTCTAATGTCCTTTTTATTAAAATGTAAAGTCTATATTTTCCTCACAATGGAAAATGAGTAGTTGTTGCCTAAACAGCTGGACACTATGGTATACTAATGAGGATGGATTTATTTCTGATGCATATAACAAATAAAAATAAATCCTAATAAAGCTATTTAAAAAAATTAAAACTACAAATTAGGTTTATACACCGATTTATTTCAATATAATCTCACATTATTTACAAATAAAAAATTGCAGACCAGACCAACTGAGGGAGGATCATCACGGATGTCTTCACAGTTTATACATGTTCAGAAAGGGAATTCCTTGTGACCAGCACCAAAACCTTCTCAAATGTTTCATTTCCAACTCAGTGATATCACTTCAAAAGTAAGACAGGTCAGTCTGTTTTCCAAATGCCTCTGATCCTTGAACTGCCTGCTGTCTCCTGAGTGTCTAGGCGTCTAGAGTGCCTTTGAAAGAGAACATAGACAAAGACAATCTTGTCAAACCTATTACACAAACCTGATTCACTATAGCCAATGACTCAGAATAATACATCACAGCGGGATCATTCAATAAAATAAAAAACGATTATCAATCTGACGAAGAATAAAATATGCTAGAGGTTTAGCGAAGATGGATGCTTGGAAGAGAACTTACCTTCCAGAAAGGCAAACTCATCTACGGCCTCTATTGCATTGTCTGTTAGACAGTGGAAACAACAAAAACACAATAGTTGGAAGAACTAAAGTCAAAGGCTAGCCTAAATGACCACCGATCCTGGTCCTGTAGAGCTACGTGGTGTACAGGCTTTTGTTCTACCTCCGCACTAAGACCTTGATCAGTTGAATCAGTTAGGCCTAACACGTGTTTAGTACTGGGATGGAACTAAAGCCTGGCATACCATGTGGCTCTCCAAAACCAGGGGTTGATGATTATTGCTTAGTGTTATGGTCACATGGTATGATTAATGTTTGGTGTACTATATGATAATGTCTGCTTGACATTACTAACCTAAATCTTTCCTCTGCAAAGTTTTCCTCTTTCCTTGCTGGGCGTACACCAGGGCATCTTTGGCAATCATCTCAACAAAGAGTTCCTGGAACACATGAAGTTTAGTATACAGTCAGTAACGTCGCTGTAACAGATAACATAAGTACATTGTGACTACAGTAAAGTGATTGTCATCCTAGGTAGCTAAGTTAGATATTGCCTTTACAGCAATGATGTGTTGGTGCTGGGTTGGAACAAAAGCCTGGACACCAAGTAGCTCAACAGTTGACCAGTGAACTGCAAGGAACATAAAATAGGTCCTTCCTACAATCCTCCCCTCCACGACTTTACTCTGTATCTGGAATAGAGTGCCACAGTATGAGTCATAATACCTATGAAACCTAGCAGTCAAACAGGGAAATGGTTCCTATAGTTTTTCCACATTGGGGAATTTAGAAACACTTGCAATAAGGGCTGTGTTTTCTGTAGGCTTAACCTGGCATGACATTTTGATAACCGGCATCAACTGTTGCAGTGCCTGTTGCCCCCACAGAGTCGGACCCAGAGTGGTGTGAAGGTGAGGAAGAGTTACGGGGGAACGAGGCTGAAGAGAACAACCAACAAACTGGAATCGTTGCAGCAACCTACTTATTTTAAGCGTTTCCAAAATCCCCTATGGGAAAAATGAACGGTAGAAAAACGATTGGAACCATTTCCCTGTTTGACCGCTAGGTTTTAATGACACTTCCACTGTTGGGCTCTATAGCCTAGCCGTTTAGAGCGTTGCTGATTCAAATCCCAAAGCCGACTAGGTGAAAAATCAGTCAATGTGCCTTTGAGCAAGGCACTTAAACCTAATTGTTCCGGATAAGCGCGTCTGCTAAATGACTAAAACGTAAGAAATGCTGCTAGGGGTAACTACTTCATGTAATAGTTTTAACTTACTGTGGCTTTAGCAATGATAAACACAGACTCTTGACTGGCGAGGGACACGTCTGGGTCAGCTTTCATCATTGCCTTGATTCGGGATAGCGGTAACTTCACTAGACGGTTCTGGGAGGGTGCTGCAATGGGCCCAGTTTGTTGGTTTATCTCTTCTTCAGCCTCGTTCCCCCGTAACTCTTCCTCGCCTTCACACCGCTCTGAGTCCGACTCCGTAGGGGCGACAGGCACTGCAACAGTTGACGCCATTATCTTGTACACAAACGAGTTGTCAAAATACGTAGCTAGTTCTGATTTGTGAATAACACATTCGAATGTTCCTCCCCTTCCACTCCCGCCAACTATTCATTGTGTGTGATTGGTGGAATGGCCGACTTCATGAGGTGAGGATTGGCTTGAACCAAAGCCAAACAAATCTTTGGTTTAAGCCCTGGGTGAATGTTCACAACTCCTTAGTGCTCTTAAACGTTGTGAAATTGTTAGATATTACGTGTTAGATATTACTGCACTGTCAGAGCTAGAATCACAAGAATTACGCTACACCCGCAATAACATCTGCTAAACACGTGTATTTGATTTTATTTGAAACATTGACTACAGAATGGCCAGGCTGCTAAAAAGAAGATTTGACAGATCATGACCCTAATGAACAACTTCATCATATTTGTTACATAAAATTGACATCTTCATCTCTCTATTGCTGTTCATCCAATACATTAGAAATGTGTTCAATTATTCATTGTTTGTAGATAGATCTGTGATACATATTGAATTTGATAGGCCCCCCTTTCAATAATGCTAAATGTTTATGTGATAATAGGCCTAGATTAGATTTATGTGAAATAGCTGTTAGTGCTGCTTTGTCTATGTAGGTCTCTAAGTAAGCAATAAGGCCCGAGGGAGTATGGTATATGTCCAATATACACTATAAATGCAAAAGTATGTGAACACCCCTTCAAATTAGTGGATTTGGCTATTTCAGCCACACCTGTCAGGTGTATAAAATCGAGCACACAGCCATGCAATATCCATAGACAAACATTGGCAATAGAATGGCCTTACTGAAGAGCTCAGTGACTTTCAACGTGGCACCGTCATAGGATGCCACCTTTCCAAAAAGTCAGTTTGTCAAATTTCTGCCCTGCTAGAGCTGCCCGAAACAACCGTAAGTGCTGTTATTATGAAGTGGAAACATCTAGGAGCAACAAAGGCTCAGCCGTGAAGTGGTAGGCAACACAAGCTCACAGAACAGGACCGCTGAAGTGCGTAACGCGTAAAAATCGTCTGTCCTCGGTTGCAACACTCACTACCAAGTTCCAAACTGCCTCTGGAAGCAACGTCAGCACAATAACTGTTTGTCGGAGCTTCATGAAATAGGTTTCCATGGCCGAGCAGCCGCACACAAGCCTAAGATCACCATGCGCAATGCCAAGTGTCAGCTGGAGTGGTGTAAAGCTTGCCGCCATTGGACTCTGGAGCAGTGGAAACGCGTTCTCTGTAGTGATTAATCACGCTTCACCATCTGGCAGTCCGATGGACAAATCTGGATTTGGCGGCGAATGCCAGGAGAACGCTACCTGCCCCAATGCATAGTGCCAACTGTAAAGTTTTCTGGAGGAGGAATAATGGTCTGGGGCAGTTTTTCATGGATCGGGCTAGGCCCTTTAGTTCCAGTGAAGGGAAATCTTAATTCTACAGCATACAATGACATTCTAGACGATTCTGTGCTTCCAACTTTGTGGCAACAGTTTGGGCAAGGCCCTTTCCTGTTTCAGCATGACAATGCCTCCATGCACAAAGCGAGGTCCATACAGAAATGGTTTGTCGAGATCGGTGTGGAAGAACTTGACTGGCCTGCACAGAGCCCTGACCTCAACCCCATCGAACACCTTGGGATGAATTGGAATGCCGACTGTGAGCCAGGCCTAATCGCCCAACATCAGTGCCCGACCTCACTAATGCTCTTGTGGCTGAATGGAAGCAAGTCCCCGTAGCAATGTTCCAACATCTAGTGGAAAGCCTTCCCAGAAGAGTCGAGGCTGTTATAGCAGCAAAGTGGGGACCAACTCCATATTAATGCCCATGTTTTTGGAATGAGATGTTCGACGAGCAGGTGTCCACATACCTTTGGTAATGTAGTGTACCTCGGCTAAGGTCTGTTTTTATGTACGAGGCACCGCGGAGTGCCTGTATACAGTCCTTAGCCGTGGTATATTGGCCATATACCACAACCCCCCGAGGTGCCTTATTGCTATTATAAACTGGTTACCAGCGTAATTAGACCAGTAAAAATATAAGTTTTTTCATACCCGTGGTATACGGGACGTACCACGGCTGTCAGCCAATCAGCATTTAGGGCTCGAACCACCCAGTTTATAATGGGTATTAATACATGGTGCTAATAGGATTGGTAGGGTGATGCCCTGAGGTTTAGTAATGGTGAGCCACTCCATTCACACACAATCAATCTATCAGTCTCTACTGCTGGGCTTGAAGGAAAGAGATGAAGGATCGGCAACTACCAGGTTATATTTCAAAGTATTATTTTGTGAGTAGTTATGTGCAAAATAGCATATACAATGATTGTTTACTTTTTTGCTATTTTGTTCATTTTAGATGCAAATGTGTTCATTACTCCAATCTTGGTTGACTGATATAGTCTTATTGCCTCTCATGTATAGTCACATGTAGTCTGCTTAGTCAGACCTTTAATTTGGTCCCAACAAACTCAGATAAAATACATAACATTTTCTATCAGATCAATGGGACATTTATTGTATTCAGTAAAAAAAAATGTGTTGCAATTTATATAAGGCATTGTGAAATTGTGTATTTTCTTTACGGCAATAGTAGAATATATGGAACATTGTTTTTTCAAACAAATGATCACAAATGGTGGTTTTAGCTTGGAAGTCTGTGTCCACCTCATTGCTTTTTACTTTGGAACTCCTGTAATACATTAATTTCTGAATCAAGATACTGTATGTAAGGTAACTGCAAGCACAAAACAGACAGCTAGGGAAAAAATGATGGGATGCATTTGATATGTGTCTGTTTACAAGCATTACAGGTTACAGAGAACCTCTAAGGAATTGCATTGCATCTGAAAATAAGTATTATCACCTTAAAGTTCAGGATCACTGATCCTGCTACAACCGATTATTGTGTTGTATAACAATTAAACCAGAGAGCTCATTGTCTCATAGCAAGAGAGTCCACAACCCCCTATACTGAATGTAATCTATTGCATTTTCAGTTGTATTTTATAGAACACCGTGACCAGAACTAACTTCCTAAACTGAGCTCTGTCTAAAAGCAGGTTTCTAATCCTGACCTGTATTGGGAGTATTTCCAACGGAGCAACGTCTTTGATCTGTCAGCATCCATTAAATACAAACCAGATTGAGAGCACAGAACTGCAAGGATTACAAATAAATAGAGATGACCTCAAGATAAATGTATAAGTGAATACACTTCTCACTTTTAAAAATGATTCTGTGCTCTGAAACCTGATGTACTTATTGACATACAAGTATTCAGTCTATTGCCTGAAGTCTACTGTCACGCTCTGGCTCCGGGACTGTGTATTTTGAGCCAGGGTGTGTTCATTTGGTTGTGTTGTATTTGGTTGTGTTTCATTGTTTGGTCGTGTGACTCCCAATCAGTGGTAACGAGTGTCAGCTGTCGGCTCGTTATCTCTGATTGGGAGCCATATTTAAACTGTCAGTGTTCACCTTAGTGTTGTGGGTTTTTGTTCATTTCGGTTCGTGTTAAACCGTAGACGTCACGTTATCATCGTGTGATCTGTATAAATAAAGGATATGTTCACTTTCAACGCTGCGCCTTGGTCATCTCTAACCAACGATCGTGACAGAAAAACCCACCAAGATGGGACCAAGCAGCGTGTCCAGGAGCCATCGCCAGGGAGATCCCTCACAGATCTCCTTCGCCTCCTGGACTGGGTCAAGCCGAGTGAGGAAGAGAAGGGCTTGACATTATGGCAGAAGGGCGAGAGGCTGGCGAGGGACATGGAGACCTGGTCCACGGGTAGGAGAGACGCCCCGAAAATTTTTAGGGGGGGGCTCACGACGTCGGACCAGCAGGAGGCCGCGATAGAGCGGTCCAGTGGGTTGCCGGAGAAGGCCGCCGGGTTACGGGGGCCACTGGTCGAAGAGGGGATGGAGGAAGTAGAGGCACGGCGAGAGGTACTGGCGTGTGTTGCCAGTCCGGTCCGGCCCGTTCCAGATCCCGGTGTAGGACCAGTGGTGTGTGTCCCCAGTACAGTCCGGCCCATCCAAGCTTCCCGCACCAAGCCAGTGGTGTGCGTCGTCAGTCCGGCACGGCCCGTGCCTGCTCTCCGCATCAAGCCTGTGGTGCGTCTCGTCAGCCCGGCTCTGCCCGTTCCTGCTCTCCGCACCAGGTCTGTGGTGCACGTCGCCAGCCCAGTCCGGCCCATTCCTGCCACTCGTACCAAGTCAAGGGTGCGAGTCGTCAGCCGGATTCAGCCCATTCCTGCTACTCGCAACAAGCCAAGGGTGCGAGTCGTCAGCGGATTCAGCCCATTCCTGCTACTCGCACCAAGCCAAGGGTGCGAGTCGTCAGCCGGATTCAGCCCATTCCTGCTACTCGCACCAAGCCAAGGGTGCGAGTCGTCAGCCGGATTCAGCCCATTCCTGCTACTCGCACCAAGCCAGGGATGCGAGTCTTCAGCCTGGTGAGGCCTGTTCCGGCTCCACGCACCATGCAAAGGGTGCGTATCGTCTGCCAGGTCCGGTCCATTCCTGCCTCACGCGCCAAGCCAGGGGGTGCGCGTCGGCAGTCCTGATCCAGCTAACTGGGTCAGATCGGACTGGGGGCACTACGGGGGGATTGTAGTAGGGTGGTGTTCAAGCCCGGAGCCGGAGCCGCCTCCGAGAGCAAACCCACCCAGCCCTTCCCTATTTGGGGTGTAGGCGCGGTCGGAGTCCGCGCCTTTAGGGGGGGGTACTGTCACGCTCTGGCTCCGGGACTGTGTATTTTGAGCCAGGGTGTGTTCATTTGGTTGTGTTGTATTTGGTTGTGTTTCATTGTTTGGTCGTGTGACTCCCAATCAGTGGTAACGAGTGTCAGCTGTCGGCTCGTTATCTCTGATTGGGAGCCATATTTAAACTGTCAGTGTTCACCTTAGTGTTGTGGGTTTTTGTTCATTTCGGTTCGTGTTAAACCGTAGACGTCACGTTATCGTTTATTGTTTTCATCGTGTGATCTGTATAAATAAAGGATATGTTCACTTTCAACGCTGCGCCTTGGTCATCTCTAACCAACGATCGTGACATCTACATTGGTTTATACATTAGATTTTAGTCATTTAGCAGACGCTCTTATCCAGAGCGACTTACAGTTAGTGAGTGCATACATTTCTTTCCCATACATTACCGAACAATGGGATGCACTTCCATCATATTTTATCATTTAATTTCCGTATTCATGCTCTTACCAGACCAATGTACTGGGATGGCATGGATATCAAATTACCATGAAAAACTTAAATGCTCAAACATAGGCTATTCATTTCTTTTTATTCAGTTTATGCCTCATTTTTGCAAAGCAGTGTTTGAATTATATTGTAAAAGATAGAACACTATAATGGCCTACCCAAGGCTTCCTAATTGAGGGATAGGCCAGAAAATAGATGCTCTCCTCTGACCTCATTGGACCAGGGCCTCATTAGCTAATCCTGCACATGATAGCAGAGGTGCTGCCAGCCTAATATACACTGTGTACAAAACATTAAGAACACTTTCCTAATATTGAGTTGAATCCCCCCATTTTTGTCCTCAGAACAGCCTCAATTCGTCGGGGCATGGACTCTACAAGATGTTGAAAGCGTTCCACAGGGATGCTGGCCCATGTTGACTCCAATGCTTTCCACAGTTGTGTCAAGTTGGCTGGATGTCCTTTGGGTGATGGACCATTCTTGATACTCATGGGAAACTGTTGAGCGTGAAAAACCCAGCAGCATTGCAGTTCTTGACACAAACCGGCGCGCCTGACACCTACTACCATACCCCGTTCAAAGATACTTAAATATTCTGTGTTGCCCATTCACCATCTAAATGGCACACATACACAATCAATGTCTCAACTGTCTCAAGGCTTAAAAATCCTTCTTTAACCTGTCTCCTCCCCTTCATCTACACTTATTAGGCCATAATCTATGTATTTCACATGACTGGGAATATAGATATGCATCTGTTGGTCACAGATATCTTTTTAAAAAAGGTAGGGGCGTGGATCAGAAAACCAGTCACTATCTGGTATGACCACCATTTGCCTCATGCAACGCATCTCCTTCGCATACAGTTGATCAGGCATTTGATTGCGGCCTGTGGAATGTTGTCCCACTCCTCTTCAATGGCTGTGCGAAGTTGCTGGATATTGAACTCGCTGTCGTACATGTCGATCCAGAGCATCCCAAACATAATCAATGGGTGACGTCTGGTGAGAATGCAGGCCATGGAAGAACTGAGACATTTTCAGCTTCCAGGAATTGTGTACAGATCCTTGTGACATGGGGCCGTGCATTATCATGCTGAAACATGAGGAATGGCAGATGAAGGGCATGATTATGAGCCTCAGGATCTCGTCATGGTATCTCTGTGCATTCAAATTGCCATAAATAAAATGCAATTGTGTTAATTGTCCGTAGCTTATGCCTGCCCATACCATAACCCCACCGCCACCATGGGGCACTCTGTTCACAACGTTGACGTCAGCAAACCGCTCGCCCACACGACGCCATACATGTGGTCTGCAGTTGTGAGGCTTGTTGGATGTATTGCCAAATTCTCTAAAACAACGTTGGAGGCGGATTATGGTAAATAAATTAACACTCAATTCTCTGGCAACAGCTCTGGTGGACATTCTTGCAGTCAGCATGCCAATTGCACGCTCCTTCAAAACTTGAGACATCTGTGGCATTGTGTTGTGTGACAAAACTGCATATTTTAGAGTGTCCTTTTATTGTCCCCAGCACAAGGTGCACTTGTGTAATGATCATGCTGTGTAATCAGCTTCTTGATATGCCACACCTGTCAAGTGGAAGGATTATCTTGGCAAAGGAGAAATGCTCACTAACAGGGATGTAAATAAAAATGTGTGCACAAAATTTGAGAGAAATAAGCTTCTTGTGCGAATGGAACATTTCTGGGATCCTTTATTTCAGCTCATGAAACATGGGACCAACACTTTACATGTTGTATTTTTGTTCAGTGTATGTGAATAGTACAGTTAACTGGAGATTCCATAGAAAATGGCAACCAGGTTGAAATTGATTAACAATATACTTATATTGCCCTAGTCCCTGCTATTGAACACAGTGAATCTCATCCAAATAAAAATCTCACCTCTAATTCTAATAATGTTTTCCCCTTTGCGCCTTTAGGACTCAAATCCAGACTAGCCCGAAATGCAAGGACAAGGAGGATAAGAAAGCCAAGACAAGTGAGACGAGTGAAACAGCAGTGGACAAATCACCCAAAGTCCTTCCAGCCCGCATTATACTAGAACTTACCCCAGAACAGAGGATGAGGCAGACACCGTTTGAGAGGATGCTTTATGATATGAACCATGACCAGAGGGTGGTCAACGACCTTATACTGGGCCGAAGGATCTCCTTCTACGAACTCAGGGGGGAAATAGGGTGCGGCAACTTCTCCAATGTTAGATTGGGGATTCATGCCCTGACTAAAGGTAAGGAGGGCTACCGTTTATTAGTTCGTCATCCTTTCAATAGTTAGTTAAATAGTTATTTGGTTCATTCATTGAGCAGTTTATTGTCCCTCATCTTCTCCCCTTAGTCTACAACTGATACCACTTTGGAAAATGTAACAAAATGGACATTACAGTTCCTACTCAATGGTTGGGGCCTGGCAGTATAAAGATATAGCTCACTAACACATTCCAACTGACCGGTTCCCTCTGAGCTGACCCTGTCAGTGATTTTTCTGCATAGAAAAGACTTGGGCGGGCCGCCTAAGTGTTTTTTCGGACCGCCTATTGTATGTCCAAACAGTTTTCATTAGGATGGAAAAACATTTTCAGTGTAAACTTAAATGACTTAAACCAGATTTAAAGTATGTAGAAAAGATAATGGACCTATATATTTTTTTATAAGATCATCTTTGAGAACTAACAATCCCCATAAATAAAAGCTAGACAGTCAGGGAGAATCAGAAATTCTAAACATTATGTATTCAGGAGTATTGTTTTCATGGCATGGCCCCCCTTGATTTTGTTATAATGTTTGAGTCACTCAGATAGCATAAGCCATGGCAAAACTTGTAGAATTGCAGGAAATTAGCTTTAAAACAGCAAAACGTTGGAGGGCCTCTAAAATGTTTGGTTGGCGACCGCACCATTGGCCACGCCCATGGCCACGCCCCCGCCACACCCACCACCTAAACCCTATTTTGATCCTGCCTCCCCTGACTGCGATATAGATTCTGTATACAGGGGGGGTATTATAACAGGATGAATACAGATGCCAGAAGACAAGGGGTGGTCGCCTGAACTAAGCACCTCCTGATCGCTTCAGATCCCCCCTCACCCCCTGTCGTGAATTCATGTCCTGTTTTATACATCTCTCTTTAATTTCTGTAACATACAGCTAGAGATGCCTACAGAGAAATACCACAGGAGCGATGGGGAGATGGAGGGTGAAGAGAAAGGGGGGGATGGGGGGGGGTGGTCTTCATTTACCTTCACATTCTCCTCTCAGTCACATTTTTCACTAGACCTAATATAAGACCTGGTGAAGCTTCAAATGAAATTACACCAGTTGCCATGTCTGATCATCCTTACTGCTCTGCTCTCCTCTCATTCTGTATTGGTTTCTCTTTTTTCGTATCTCTCTATTTCTGCCTCTCTCTCTCTCTCAGAGAGGGTTGCCATCAAGATTCTGGATAAGCTTCGGCTGGACAAGAAGTCTCAGTCCCTGTTTGCCACAGAGATCAGCTGTATGGAGAAGCTGTCCCACCCTAACATTGTCCGTCTCTATGAGGTGATAGAGACCACCAAGTGCCTGCACCTGGTGATGGAGTACGGTAGTGGAGGGGATCTCTACTCACGTATCGCCAACAGGGGCCGTTTGTCTGAGCTGGAGACCAAGCTCACCTTTGCCCAAATCATCTCAGCCATCAAACACATGGTGAGCTATACCCATTGAAAGCATTGAACAGTAGACACTCACAGATGTCAATTCCACTCCATGATTAGGGCTGCTTCCTAACTTGAGGATTGGGTGGGTAACTTTCACATAAATTATGCATTGATGTCTACGGTCAGGATTTACCAGCGTGTATCCAATTATTTTACTCTTGCTTGCTTGATTTAGAGAGGCAAAGGGAAAGGGGTTACCTAGTCAGTTGCACAACTGAATGCATTCAACCAAAATGTGTCTTCCGCATTTAACCCAACCCCTCTGAATCATCGTAATTTTGTAGCAACATCCAACCAACCAACACACACTCACCCCACCCCTTTTTCTTATCATTCCAGCATGACAACAACATTGTCCACCGAGACATGAAAGCAGAGAACGTCTTCTACACCACCAGCTATTGCATCAAGGTGGGAGACCTTGGCTTCAGCACAGTGACTGGTCCAACCGAAGTCCTCACCACGTTCTGTGGCTCCCCGCCCTACGCCGCTCCAGAGCTCTTCAAAGAGAAAGGCTACGTGGGTCGTTACGTGGACATCTGGGGCTTGGGCATCCTCCTCTACTTCATGGTCACCGCTACCATGCCTTTCCACGCCGACAACCTGGTGCAGCTGAAGCGTTGCATCATACAGGGAGCCTACGCCTTCCCAGGCTACGTACCCAACCCCTGCCAGCAGGCCATAAAGGGCATGCTGAGACCCGTGCCCGCTAACCGCGACTCCATCTCCCAGATCATGACCAGCACGTGGCTGAAGAGCATCGAGTACCCCCAGGCATACGCCACCCTGCCCCAGACACCCTTCTACCTGGCGGAGACCTCCCAGGTCCTGTGTGTGGAGGAGCAGGAGGTGAAGTCAGCCCTTTATGACCTGGGCATCATGGCAGTCCATCTGCAGAGCCACACCTGTACAGACAATTGCAGCCCCCTGACGGGGACTTACCGTATCCTCCTCCACCGCGTCCAGAAGAGGAGGTCCATGGAGGCGGTGGGATATGCAGCCCTCTATCCTGAGGACTTTGGCACTAACAAGAGATGGACGCCCACTGCTGTTGTGGTCAAGCACAACCCTACTAATGTCTGTGTTATACTATAGACCATGGTTTCACAACCATTTTGATACCAGGGTCTGGCAAGTTATGGATCTCCTCTTTGGATTAAAAGTTCTCAGACAACTATCTGAGGGACCAGTTAGCAACATCTCAGGGACCAGTGCTGCTCCATGGACAAGACACAGACACACACCACTCTTAGGGATCTGCTGTTGCTTATTCATTGCAGTACAGAGGATAGGTAGATAAATAGCACCATCTTCTGCTCACATTAATCATTACATTTCAGTGTGGAAATAAACAATGGTTAAGGTTAAGATGACAGGGTCTGGTTTGAACTGTACAGTCCATTACTTCTATTGCAGTTAATGGACTAACAAGGCTACAGTAATTGACTTCAGCTTGTCGTGACCCTTACGTCACTCAATAGGCCTATGTTCTGTACAATAGGCTTACAGCGAGAGGCAGAGTGGCGCAAAGGATTAATAACACTCTCAGCATCTTCCAAGCCTACTCAGTCCAGTGTTTCATCAAAATATAACCGGGGTTGCTATTCACAACATTTTAATATGTGTAAAACAGATTTCTTGTACATAGCAGAGCACATGCACAGATCTTTATTTTGGCTATTCAACGGCTTGGAACAAGTGCAGAGTTGATCTGAAAATGAATGCCTTTACTTTGATATGATGTAAGTAAACTGCAGTAACACATTGCTTATGAAACTAAATATGTACAAGCATTTTAAAAATGCTTTACTGATATACTTCATTCACATATTTGCAATTGGAGGTGCACATTCATGCTCAAGAGAAACATATAGTTTGAATCTGAGCCTGATATGAGTAAAAATGCCATACTTTTTAAATACATTTTAAAAGAAACATACACGAGCCAAATTCATAGTTATTTTTATTTTGTTATCCAGCACCTCTTGGGGGTTGAGGGGACATCCTGCAGGGGGCGTCACATGACAAGTGTATCCTCTCCAAAGTAGGCAGTAGGCTCTAACAGTGGAAAGGCCTTTAGGGAAGACTAGCAAGGCTATATTGTGAGTATCCCCTGAGTAGCATTTGAATATGATCTGTGTATTTGAGGCACGTATTTGTTCATTTATTACATCATGGACCTCGCAGAACCTCAGCATCTTTCAGAAAATAGATACTAAAGAGTATGTTGGTATATTATCAGTCAAAGACAATGAAAGATATAAAACTTCCAAAGCCTTTTTAGAGGTTTTGTACTTGAGGTGTTAAAGTGTTACAAGTTCTTATGAGGTCACCCATTATAACCCAACCTACGCTCGCATAAAAATCAAGACGGTTAGTTTGTATAAACATTAGCAGTTTCTCTAACTGTCCTCCCATCTTCCTCATTTCCCATGAGAGTATTACTAACCTCTGTAATCTAAGCAGTGATAAAAGCTGTCAACACTTTTACTTTTCTCTCATTCTTATGTGTAGGTTCTACCAGTTTGTACCTGCAACTGTTATGTTTCTCTCCATTAATTGGCAGTCTGACAGGGCAGTAGATTTTGCAATAATCAGATAAACCCCAGCCTTGCCTTTATCCTGTTAAGGCAAGCATGTGAACACAAAATGATGGAGAGACAAACTATCAAATTACCCCAAGCTAGTGCCAAAGTGGAGTCCTGACTTGCCTTGAACCCTTTGACTTAATAATGCTCAATAGGTCTAAAAACTGCTTTGACTATGTCCTTTTGTCTTCAAGAGTGCAAGCTAATACATCAAAATGAAAGAAGACCAATAAATAATGTTTCTGACTGGAGCATTATAATGATAAGGAATAACTAATCACCTCCGTTATCCCATGTAATCTTTGGGAATGGTCTGTTTGACATGCTAAGGTTCTGGGTAGCTGTATGTCTTAGCTGAGTGAATGTGGTTGCTACTTGAATTTATTGTCCCTCAATGAATAACAAATTATTATTTATATAGTTCAACAGTTCCCTCCCCTGAATATCATAATGAAGTGTTGAAAGCACCTGTGCCGAAGATATGTCAAAATTAATAGACAGAGATAATAGGAAAGGGGAACTTTGTGTCTACTGTACACACTTAATTACACAATTACTCAATTAATTTCAGCTTTACCTCACCATTTTTGATTGGAATGACAGTTCGGTATCCGCAAAAACTTGTTGAGTGGATGATAATTTGAGCAAGAATGTAATAAAAAGCTAATTCTCTCCGTGCTTACACAGAGATACTTTAATCAGTACTTCATATCCCCATGCTCCTTTTAAATAAACAAATCTAACTTGTATGAACTGAGCACTGAGTCACTAGCAGTGAATATCTGCTCAAATTCAAATGTTGATCCCTGTTTCCTTTGGACATTACAGCAATAGCTTTCAGATTGAATGGCGCCGGAGGAGATGGCTGCCGTTTCACGGGCTCCTAACCAATTGTGCTATTGTGTGTGTTTTTTCGTGTTATTTGTAACTTATTTTATACATAATATTTCTGCCGCCGTCTCTTATGACCAAAAAGAGCTTCTGGATATCAGAACAGCGATTACTCACCTCGTACTGGACGAAGATTATTTATTTAACGAGTCGGACGCAAAGGATTTACTTCAGACACCGGACAAGGCCCAAATCCCCATCAATCGCATGAAGAAGAGACAGAGATATCGGGGACGTAGGTCAGGTGCCTTGTAAGAATCCGACGGCGAGTGGGTAACCCGCCTCTACCTTCCGTACTATTAGCCAACGTGCAATCATTGGATAATAAACTGGATGAGCTCCGATCAAGACTATCCTAACAACGGGACATTAAAAACTGTAATAGCTTATGTTCCACCGAGTCGTGGCTGAACGACGACATGGATAACATACAGCTGGCTGGGTTTTCCGTGCATCGGCAAGATAGAACAGCTGCCTCCGGTAAGACAAGGGGTGGCGGTCTGTGTCTATTTGTCAATAACAGCTGGTGCACGAAATCTAATATTAAGGAAGTCTCAAGGATTTGCTCGCCTGAGGTAAGCTGTAGACCACACTATTTACCAAGGGCGTTTTCATCTATATTTTTTGTAGCTGTCTATTTACCAACACAAACCGATGCTGGCACTAAGACCGCACTCAACGAGCTGTATAAGGCCATAAGCAAACAAGAAAATGCTCATCCAGAGACGGTGCTCCTAGTGGCCAGGGACTTTAATGCAGGACATTTTAATCAGTTTTACCTAATTTCTACCAGCATGTTACATGTGCAACCAGAGGAAAAAAAACTCTAGACGACCTTTACTCCACACACAGAGATGCGTACAAGCAACACTGAAGCATGCATGAGAGCACCAGTTGTTCCGGACGACTGTGTGATCACGCTCTCTGTAGCCGATATGAGTAAGACCTTTAAACAGGTCAACATTCACAAGGCCGCAGGGCCAGACGGATTACCAGGACGTGCACTCCGAGCATGCGCTGACCAACTGGCAAGTGTCTTCACTGACATTTTCAACCTCTCCCTGACCGAGTCTGTAATACCAACATGTTTCAAGCAGACCACCATAGTCCCTGTGCCCAAGAACACCAAGGTAACCTGCCTAAATGACTACCCGTAGCACTCACGTCTGTAGCCATGAAGTGCTTTGAAAAGCTGGTCATGGCTCACATCAGCACCATTATCCCAGAAACCCTAGACCCAGGCATGGGTCCTCAGATCCTCAAAAGGTTATACAGCTGCACCATCGAGAGCATCCTGACTGGTTGCATCATCGCCTGGTATGGCAACTGCTCGGCCTCCGACCGCAAGGCACTACAGAGGGTAGTGCATACGGCCCAGGACATCACTGGGGCCAAGCTTCATGCCATCCAGGACCTCTATACCAGGCGGTGTCAGAGGAAGGCCCTAAAAAATGGTCAAAGACTCCAGCCACCCTGTTCTCTCTGCTACCGCATGGCAAGCGGTACCGGAGCACCAAGTCTAGGTCCAAAAGGCTTCTTAACAGCTTCTACCCCCAAGCCATAAGATTCCTGAACATCTAATGAAATGGCTACCGGACTATTTGATTTGATTTTATCAACTGTACCTATTTCATCACTTATTCTTCTCTCCACAGGTGAGACTGTTAAGAAACATGAGGTACAGGCCAAGAACAAGTTTGTCTTTGTTTGTCTTGGCAAATACAAAGAAGTCAGAGTTCTGGAACATTGATTATAGCATGTTCTGTATTTTGAAAAATCATGTCTTGATCAGTGCAAGTTGGGTGTGTTGTTTACACTGAATGTACAAAACATTAGGAACATCTGCTCTTTCCATGACATAGACTGACCAGATGAAAGCTATGATCCCTTATTGATGTCACTTCAATCAGTGTAGATGAGGTGAAGATACAGGTTAAAGTAGGATTTTTAAGCATTGAGACATGGACTGTGTATGTGTGCCATTCAGAGGGTCAATGGGCAAGACAAAATATTTAAGTGCCTTTCAATGGGGTATGGTAGTAGGTGCCAGGTGCACCGGTTTGAGTGTGTCAAGAACTCTAACGCTGCTGGATTTTTCACGCTCAACAGTTTCCCGTGTGCATCAAGAATGGTCCGCCACCGCCACCCAAAGGACATCCAGCCAACTTGACACAACTGTGGGAAGCATTGGAGTCAACATGGGCCAGCATCCATATGGAACCCTTTCGACACCTTGTATAGTCCATGCCCCGACAAATTGAGGCTGTTCTGAGGGTAAAAAGGGGGTGCAACTCAATATTAGGAAGGTGTTCCTAATGTTTTGTTCACTCAGTGTATACCGGAAGCAGTCGGTCAGATATCTAGGATGCTGTATTGAGTAATAGTTTCAAAGCAGCATTAATAAGTGTAATAGCTCGCTAGCACAGTGGGGAGAACAAGTACACTGCTCAAAAAAATTAAGGGAACACTTAAACAACACAATGTAACTCCAAGTCAATCACACTTCTGTGAAATCAAAATGTCCACTTAGGAAGCAACACTGATTGACAATACATTTCACATGCTGTTGTGCAAATGGAATAGACAACAGGTGGAAATTATAGACAATTAGCAAGACACCCCCAATAAAGGAGTGGTTCTGCAGGTGGTGACCACAGACCACTTCTCAGTTCCTATGCTTCCTGGCTGATGTTTTGGTCACTTTTGAATGCTGGCGGTGCTTTTACTCTAGTGGTAGCATGAGACGGAGTCTTCAACCCACACAAGTGGCTCAGGTAGTGCAGCTCATCCAGGATGGCACATCAATGCGAGCTGTGGCAAGAAGGTTTGCTGTGTCTGTCAGCGTAGTGTCCAGAGCATGGAGGTGCTACCAGGAGACAGGCCAGTACATCAGGAGACGCGGAGGAGGCCGTAGGAGGGCAACAACCCAGCAGCAGGACCGCTACCTCCGCCTTTGTGCAAGGAGGAGCAGGAGGAGCACTGCCAGAGCCCTGCAAAATGACCTCCAGCAGGCCACAAATGTGCATGTGTCTGCTCAAACGGTCAGAAACAGACTCCATGAGGGTGGTATGAGGGCCCGATGTCCACAGGTGGGGGTTGTGCTTACAGCCCAACACCGTGCAGGACGTTTGGCATTTGCCAGAGAACACCAAGATTGGCAAATTCGCCACTGGCGCCCTGTGCTCTTCACAGATGAAAGCAGGTTCACACTGAGCACATGTGACAGACGTGACAGAGTCTGGAGACGCCGTGGAGAATGTTCTGCTGCCTGCAACATCCTCCAGCATGACCGGTTTGGCGGTGGGTCAGTCATGGTGTGGGGTGGCACACCATGTGCTCGCCAGAGGTAGCCTGACTGCCATTTGGTACCGAGATGAGATCCTCAGACCCCTTGTGAGACCATATGCTGGTGCGGTTGGCCCTGGGTTCCTCCTAATGCAAGACAATGCTAGACCTCATGTGGCTGGAGTGTGTCAGCAGTTCCTGCAAGAGGAAGGCATTGATGCTATGGACTGGCCCGCCCGTTCCCCAGACCTGAATCCAATTGAGCACATCTGGGACATCATGTCTCACTCCCATCCACCAACGCCACGTTGCACCACAGACTGTCCAGGAGTTGGCGGATGCTTTAGTCCAGGTCTGGGAGGAGATCCCTCAGGAGACCATCCGCCACCTCATCAGGAGCATGCCCAGGCGTTGTAGGGAGGTCATATAGGCACGTGGAGGCCACACACACTACTGAGCCTCATTTTGACTTGTTTTAAGGACATTACATCAAAGTTGGATCAGCCTGTAGTGTGGTTTTCCACTTTAATTTTGTGTGTGACTCCAAATCCAGACCTCCATGGGTTGATAAATTTGATTTCCATTGATAATTTTTGTGTGATTTTGTTGTCAGCACATTCAACTATGTAAAGAAAAAAGTATTTAATAAGATTATTTCATTCATTCAGATCTAGGATGTGTTATTTTAGTGTTCCCTTTATTTTTTTGAGCAGTGTATTTGATACACTGCCGATTTTGCAGGTTTTCCTACTTACAAAGCATGTAGAGGTCTGTAATTTTTATCATAGGTACACTTCAACTGTGAGAGACGGAATCTAAAACAAAAATCCAGAAAATCACATTGTATGATTTTTAAGTAATTAATTTTCATTTTATTGCATGACATAAGTATTTGATACATCAGAAAAGCAGAACTTAATATTTGGTACAGAAACCTTTGTTTGCAATTACAGAGATCATACGTTTCCTGTAGGTCTTGACCAGGTTTGCACACACTGCAGCAGGGATTTTGGCCCACTCCTCCATACAGACCTTCTCCAGATCCTTCAGTTTCGGGGGTAGCATGCCGGGTGGTAGCCGGCTAGTAACAATGACTAAGGTTCAGGGCAGGGTACTGGGCAGAGGCTGGCTAGTGATGACTGTTTAACAGTCTGATGGCCTGGATATAGAAACTGTTTATCAGTCTCTAGGTCCCAGCTTTGATGCACCTGTACTGTCTCCGTCTTCTAGATGGTAGCTGGGTGAACAGGCCGTGGTTCAGGTGGCTGAGGACCTTGAGGACCTTCTTGGCCTTCCTGTGACACCGGTTGCTGTAGATGTCCTGGAAGGCAAGCAGTGTGCCCCACATGATGCGATGGGCTGACCGCACCATCCTCTGGAGAGCCATGTGGTTGCGGACATATCACTTTCTTCACATACAGTGGGGAGTTTTCCTACTTACAAAGCATGTAGGGGTTATCATAGGTACACTTCAACTGTGAGAGACGGAATCTAAAACAAAAATCCAGAAAATCACATTGTATGATTTTTATGTCCAAGATGGCGTAGTAGTGCAGTTCTGTTTTTGTCGTGTGTCTGTAAATAGCCTGTAAATACCCCGTTTTTTTTGTATTTTTCGTACATATTTCCCTATCAGACTTTTCATCCTTCTACCAAATATACTTTCCTGCAACCCGCCTCACTCAATGTGGAACGGATTCTATTATTGACTTACCTTTTATCTAGAATCTCCAGTTGAAACTAGCTAGCCAGCTAACTAGCTACTTGCTATTAGCCACAGTTAGCGGTATTTCACCCAGAACATTGGATTTTTCTGCGGGAATAATTTAATCACTGGACATTAATCACCGGATCGCAACTAGCTAGCCGCAACCGAATGGATGTTGCTGTTTGGCTAATCACCACTGCCCCCGATGCAAGGACCAGTTAGCCTCGAGCTAGCCTAGAGCCAGGCTCATACCCCGGCTATCTACCTCTAGGTCTACCGGACGGGAGTAGCCAGCTAACTAGCTACTTGCTATCAGCTACCGTTAGCGGTTTTTCACCATTGTCCGTGGCCTGCACCCAGGGGCGGTGTGTTCAATAGGGCGATATGGGCGACGCACTGCCAAACGGGAAAAGGAAGGGATTTTTTTTCTAATCAATTATATCACGGCAACAGTAGTTATCAGTGTTCTAATCTGATCTGACTGCCACTAAATGTCAAATCAGGCTAAAGTCGTGCTTCAAATGGCCCCGCCCGTTTTTGGGGCGATTTCAGTCATGTTGAAAATCGCCCAGAAGTCTGTCATAGACTCCCATGTAAAATCTATTTTTTTCAAATTTCAAAGCTTTCAATACAATCTCTATGGGTGTCTGTGGGCTTGCACTTACGCGCTTTCGTCATACGTGACGTAACCATGAACGTAACTAAGAAAATAGCGGCTAGCAGCGTCTCTGTTGCGACCTGCAGTGTGGCGTTATCTTATGTTTTTAATTTGTACACTTAGTGGCGTTATTTTATGTTTTTAATTTGTACACTTAGTTTACAAACATTCTGCCAACCATGGATTTCCAGTGGTGGGTTTTGGACTGATCTTGTTGATCGTGTACATACCCGCTACGAACGGACTAAATAATGAAAACGCTGCTGGCAGCGGAATCCAATACAGCTGGGAGACTTGGCTGGATGACAGAGTCCCGGACAGAGAAGTGGAGCCGGCCGGCTTCACCCTGGTCAGAGCGGACCGCGATCTGACACAGTCACAGGGAAAATCGATCCTGGTAAGAGAGCGACTCTGTACCCCCGACATTGAACTGCTTTCTGTGTCACTGCGACCTTACTATCTGCCCCGTGAGTTCCCCCAATTGTTTGTTACCGTTGTGTACTGTTGATAATCACAAGTTTACTGGAGAACTGAGACCAAGTAGAGACTTTGGACAGGGTGGATATGGTATAATAAAGGCAGTTTATTCAGAGGTAAAGATATCTGGAATCGCGTGCACGGACTTGTTCGTCAAACTCTTAGGGAGCTATCTGAAGAGAGCCCCGAAAACATTGTGTGCAGACATTTTATACAATAAATGATGTAGGTTGAATCTAGTAGTTCTGATCTTCTGATTGGTCCTGATGAGTTGGGCGAGGTCCCCTCCACTGTTGCATTGGCTCTGAGTCGGGTTCTCTGTCTTCAAATGTTCAGCCTAAAGAGAGGGGATTTTTGTGTGTGTGTGTGTGTGTGTTTAACAGTGATGATGTGTGTGTGTGTGTGTGTTATCAGTGATGATGTGTGTGTGTGTGTGTGTGTGTGTGTGTGTGTGTGTGTGTGTGTCCTCAGAGCAAGAACTCGTGAGTTGGAAGAACTGAGAGACCTATGGCGTGGGTGTTGTCCTTGGCCACCTGCTGACAAGGCTGACAAGATAGGACTCTTTTTGTCCATTGTTATAGGATAGGAACAGCATTGATTGAAAACAAACGCCCAACACAAAATGGGTCATGCACAAGATTTTAGTCAGACCAAGCTATAACATTATATATTTACTACGACAGTACATTCAACCAAAAGCTAATATAACAAAGGCATCAGAGATTATTTATAATCTGTCACAGAAACTGGAATCCATCTCCCCAGATCAGTCAATAAATGCTTCTGGTATTGACTTATATGCTGCCCCTGTCTTCATGTTGTTGCTGGACATATCTTTTTTAAAATGTGTGTAGGTCACCTAAATCATCAGAAAAATTGCCCCTCCTGAGAATTTTTTCAGGAGCCGCCACTGCCTGCACCACTCACCAGCCAGCTCTAGTCTGGACTATTATTTGGCCAGTCTGCACAGCGCGTTATCGACCCAGAACATATCAGTTTTTCTGCCGGAATCACTGAATCACTGGACCTTTAACTCCGGATTCATCGCTACCAGCTAGCTGCAACAAAATGGACGTTGTGGTCTGGCTAATCATCCTGAGCTAGGCCCATCTCCCGGCTATCTACCTCTCTGTCAACCGGACGGGACCACCTAGTGTTGAAACGGAGCCCCGCCGATCCTACACGACTGGTCTGCTGACGAAATCGTCTGATGTGGTTACGACGTCGACCACAAAGATTCCATCTGCTAGCCCCGGCCAGCTAGCACACGCTAGCCGTGGCCTCTTGCTCGCTAGTGCTTTAGCAGCCCCCGAACTACCTCCGAACTATCCTATTGCTGTTCACCGGACCTTATGATAACTCAGCTATTCAGCTGATGTCTGCTGGACTGTTCCTTTTTACGGTACCGCATCCTGTTTATGTTTAGCCTCAGCCCAAACTGTGTCGTCATTACCAGCTGTTGTCTTAGCTCTCTCAAATTACACCTGTGATTGTTTTATGCCTCTCTCCCATCTCAATATGGTTAGCTTATTGTTGTTTCGGTTATTTCTAATTGTACTATTTCACTGTAGATCCCCCAGCCCAGCTAAACCTGCCTTAGATAGCTCCTTTGTCCCACCCCCCATACACGCGGAGACCGACTCAATTGGTGCCTCCAGTGATGCTATCTCTTTCATTGTTACCCAACGCTTAGGTTTACCTCCACTTTACTCATATCCTTCCATATCGTTGTCTGTACATAATGCCCTGAATCTTTTCTACAACGCCCGGAAATCTGCCCCCTTTATTCTATGTACCCAACACACTAGAAGACCAGTTCTTAAAGCCTTTAGCCGTATCCTTATTCTAGTCCTCCTCTGTTCCTCTGGTGATGTAGAGGCTAACCCAGGCCCTGCAGCCCTCAGTATCACTCCTACTCCCCAGGCGCTATCATTTGCTGACTTCTGTAATCGCAAAAGCCTTGGTTTCCTGCATGTAAATATCAGAAGTCTACTTTCTAAGTTTGAGTTATTCACTGCGTTACCACACTCCGCCAACCCTGATGTTCTAGCAGTGTCTGAATCTTGGCTTAGGAAGGCCACCAAAAATTCTGAAATTTCCATCCCCAACTATAACATTTTCCGTCTAGATAGAACTGCCAAAGGGGGTGGAGTTGCAATCTACTGTAGAGATAGCCTGCAGAGCTCTGTCATACTATCCAGGTCTGTGCCCAAACAGTTTGAGCTTCTACTTCTAAAAATCCACCTTTCCAGAAATAAGTCTCTCACTGTTGCCGCTTGCTACAGACCCCCCTCAGCCCCCAGCTGTGCCCTGGACACCATATGTGAATTGATTGCCCCCCATTTATCCTCAGAGTTCGTACTGCTTGGTGACCTAAATTGGGATATGCTTAATACCCCGGCCATCCTACAATCCAAACTAGATGCCCTCAATCTCACGCAAATTATCAACGAACCTACCAGGTACAACCCTAAATCCGTAAACATGGGTACCCTCATAGATATCATCCTGACTAACTTACCCTCTAAATACACCTCAGCTGTCTTCAACCAGGATCTCAGCGATCACTGCCTTATTGCCTGCGTCCGTAACGGGTCCGCGGTCAAACGACCACCCCTCATCACTGTCAAACGCTCCCTAAAAAACTTTAGCGAGCAGGCCTTCCTAATTGACCTGGCCCAGGTATCCTGGATGGATATAGATCTCATTCCGTCAGTAGAGGATGCCTGGTTGTTCTTTAAAAGTAATTTCCTCTCAATCTTAAATAAACATGCCCCATTCAAAAAATACAGAACTAAGAACAGATATAGCCCCTGGTTCTCCTCAGACTTGACTGCCTTTGACCAGCACAAAAACATCCTGTGGCGTACTGCATTAGCATCAAATAGCCCCTGCGATATGCAACTTTTCAGGGAAGTTAGGAACCAATATACACAAGCAGTCAGGAAAGCAAAGGCTAACTTTTTCAAACAGAAATGTGCATCCTGTAGCACTAACTCCAAAAAAATTTGGGACACTGTAAAGTCCATGGAGAATAAGAGCACTTCCTCCCAGCTGCCCACTGCACTGAGGCTAGGAAACACTATCACCACCGATAAATCTACAATAATCGAGAATTTCAACAAGCATTTTGCTACGGCTGGCCATGCTTTCCACCTGGCTACCACTACCCCGGCCACCAACTCTGCACCCTCCGCTGCAACTTGCCCATGCCCCCCGCTTCTCCTTCACACAAATTCAGACAGCTGATGTTCTGAAAGAGCTGCAAAATCTGGACCCCTACAAATCAGCTGGGCTAGACAATCTGGACCCTTTCTAAAACTAGCCGCCGAAATTGTCGCAACCCCTATTACTAGTCTGTTCAACCTCTCTTTCGTAACATCTGAGATCCCCAGAGATTGGAAAGCTGCCGCGGTCATCCCCCTCTTCAAAGGGGGTGACACTCTAGACCCAAACTGTTACAGACCTATATCCATCCTGCCCTGCCTTTCGAAAGTATTTGAAAGCCAAGTTAACAAACAGATCACCGACCATTTCGAATACCACCGTACCTTCTCCGCTATGCAATCCGGTTTCCGAGCTGGTCATGGGTGCACTTCAGCCACGCTCAAGGTCCTAAACGATATTATAACCGCGATTGATAATAGACAGTACTGTGCAGCCGTCTTCATCGACCTGGCCAAGGCTTTCGACTCTGTCAAACACTGCATTCTTATTGGCAGACTAAATAGCCTTGGTTTCTCAAATGACTGCCTCGCCTGGTTCAACTACTTCTCAGATAGAGTTCAGTGTGTCAAATCGGAGGACCTGTTGTCTGGACCTATGGCAGTCTCTATGGGGGTGCCACAGGGTTCAATTCTTGGGCCGACACTTTTCTCCGTGTATATCAATGATGTCGCTCTTGCTGCTGGTGACTCTCAGATCCACCTCTACGCAGACGACACCATTTTGTATACATCTGGCCCTTCATTGGACACTGTGTTAACAAACTTCCAAACGAGCTTCAATGCCATACAACACTCCTTCAGTAGCCTCCAACTGCTCTTAAACACTAGTAAAACTAAATGCATGCTCTTCAATCGAACGCTGCTGGCATCCGCCCACCCGACTAGAATCACCACTCTCGACGGGTCTGACCTAGAGTATGTGGACAACTACAAATACCTAGGTGTCTGGTTAGACTGTAAACTCTCCTTCCAGACTCACATTAAGAATCTCCAATCCAAAGTTAAATCTAGAATCGGCTTCCTATTTCGCAACAAAGCCTGCCAAACATGTCCTCGTAAAACTGACTATCCTACCGATCCTTGACTTCGGCGATGTCATTTACAAAATAGCCTCCAACACTCTACTCAGCAAATTGGATGTAGTCTATCACAGTGCCATCCGTTTTGTCTCCAAAGCCCCATACACTACCCACCACTGTGACCTGTACGCTCTTGTTGGCTGGTCCTCACTACATGTTCGTCGTCAAACCCACTGGCTCCAGGCCATCTATAAATCACTGCTAGGCAAATCCCCGCCTTATCTTAGCTCACCATAGCAGCACCCACCCGTAGTCTGCGCTCCAGCAGGTATATCTCACTGGTCATTCCCAAAGCCAACACCTCCTTTGGCCGCCATTCCTTCCAGTTCTCTGCTGCCAATGACTAGAACGAATTGCAAAAATCTCTGAAGCTGGAGACTCTTATCTCCCTCACTAACTTTAAGCATCAGTTGTCAGAGCACCTTACCGATCACTGCACCTGTACACAGCCCATCTGAAATTAGCCCACCCAACTACCTCATCCCTATATTGTTATTTATTTTGCTCTTTTGCACCCCAGTATCTCTATTTGCACATAATCTCTTGCACAGCTAGCATTCCAGTGTTAATACTAATTGTAATTATTTTGCACTATAGCCTATTTATTGCCTTACCTCCATAACATTTGCACACACTGTATATATATTTTCTGTTGTATTGTTTGACTTTATGTTTTTTTACCCCATATGTAACTCTGTGTTGTTGTTTTTATCGCACTGCTTTGCTTTATCTTGGCCAGGTCGCAGTTGTAAATGAGAACTTGTTCTCAACTGGCTTACCTGGTTAAAAAAAAAAAATGAGAGAGGCCTGTAATTTTCATCATAGGTACACGTCAACTATTCCAGAAAATCACATTGTAGGATTTTTAATGATTTTATTTGCAAATTATGGTGGAAAATAAGTATTTGGTCACCTACAAACAAGCAAGATTTCTGGCTCTCACAGACCTGTAACTTCTTCTTTAAGAGGCTCCTCTGTCCTCCACTCGTTACCTGTATTAATGGCACCGGTTTGAACTTGTTATCAGTATAAAAGACACCTGTCCACAACCTCAAACAGTCACACTCCAAACTCCACTATGGCCAAGACCAAAGAGCTGTCAAAGGACACCAGAAACAAAATTGTAGACCTGCACCAGGCTGGGAAGACTGAATCTGCAATAGGTAAGCAGCTTGGTTTGAAGAAATCAACTGTGGGAGCAATTATTAGGAAATGGAAGACATACAAGACCACTGATAATCTCCCTCGATCTGGGACTCCACGCAAGATCTCACCCCGTGGGGTCAAAATGATCACAAGAACGGTGAGCAAAAATCCCAGAACCACACGGGGGGACCTAGTGAATGACCTGCAGAGAGCTGGGACCAAAGTAACAAAGCCTACCATCAGTAACACACTACGCCGCCAGGGACTCAAATCCTGCAGTGCCAGACGTGTCCCCCTGCTTAAGCCAGTACATGTCCAGGCCCGTCTGAAGTTTGCTAGAGTGCATTTGGATGATCCAGAAGAGGATTGGGAGAATGTCATATGGTCAGATGAAACCAAAATAGAACTGTTTGGTAAAAACTCAACTCGTCGTGTTTGGAGGACAAAGAATGCTGAGTTGCATCCAAAGAACACCATACCTACTGTGAAGCATGGGGGTGGAAACATCATGCTTTGGGGCTGTTTTTCTGCAAAGGGACCAGGACGACTGATCCGTGTAAAGGAAAGAATGAATGGGGCCATGTATCGTGAGATTTTGAGTGAAAACCTCCTTCCATCAGCAAGGGCATTGAAGATGAAACGTGGCTGGGTCTTTCAGCATGACAATGATCCCAAACACACCGCCCGGGCAACGAAGGAGTGGTTTCGTAAGAAGCATTTCAAGGTCCTGGAGTGGCCTAGCCAGATCTCAACCCCATAGAAAATCTTTGGAGGGAGTTGAAAGTCTGTGTTGCCCAGCGACAGCCCCAAAACATCACTGCTCTAGAGGAGATCTGCATGGAGGAATGGGCCAAAATACCAGCAACAGTGTGTGAAAACCTTGTGAAGACTTACAGAAAACGTTTGACCTGTGTCATTGCCAACAAAGGGTATATAACAAAGTATTGAGAAACTTTTGTTATTGACCAAATACTCATTTTCCACCATAATTTGCAAATAAATTCATAAAAAATCCTACAATGTGATTTTCTGGATTTTTTTTCTCTAATTTTGTCTGTCATAGTTGACGTGTACCTATGATGAAAATTACAGGCCTCTCTCATCTTTTTAAGTGGGAGAACTTGCACAATTGGTGGCTGACTAAATACTTTTTTCCCCCACTGTAAGTATTTGATCACCTACCAACCAGTAAGAATTCCGGCTCTCACAGACCTGTTAGTTTTTCTTTAAGAAGCCCTCCTGTTCTCCACTCATTACCTGTATTAACTGCACCTGTTTGAACTCGTTACCTGTATAAAAGACACCTGTCCACACACTCAATCAAACAGACTCCAACCTCTCCACAATGGCTAAGACCAGAGAGCTGTGTAAGGACATCAGGGATAAAATTGTAGACCTGCACAAGGCTGGGATGGGCTACAGGACAATAGGCAAGAAGCTTGGTGAGAAGGCAACAACTGTTGACGCAATAATTAGAAAATGGAAGAAGTTCAAGATGACGGTCAATCACCCTCGGTCTGGGGCTCCATGCAAAATCTCAACTTGTGGGGCATCAATGATCATGAGGAAGGTGAGGGATCAGCCCAGAACTACACGGCAGGACCTGGTCAATGACCTGAAGAGAGCTGGGACCACAGTCTCAAAGAAAACCATTAGTAACACACTACGCCATCATGGATTAAAATCCTGCAGCGCACACAAGGTCCCCCTGCTCAAGCCAGTGCATGTCCAGGCCCGTCTGAAGTTTGCCAATGACCATATGGATGATCCAGAGGAGGAATGGGAGAAGGTAATGTGGTCTGATGAGACAAAAATAGAGCTTTTTGGTCTAAACTCCACTCGCCGTGTTTGGAGGAAGAAGAAGGATGAGTACAACCCCAAGAACACCATCCCAACCGTGAAGCATGGAGGTGGAAACATCATTCTTTGGGGATGCTTTCCTGCAAAGGGGACAGGACGACTGCACCGTATTGAGGGGAGGATGGATGGGGCCATGTATCGCGAGATCTTGGCCAACAACCTCCTTCCCTCAGTAAGAGCATTGAAGATGGTCGTGGCTGGGTCTTCCAGCATGACAACGACCCAAAACACACAGCCAGGGCAACTAAGGAGTGACTCCGTAAGAAGCATCTCAAGGTCCTGGAGTGGCTTATCCAGTCTCCAGACCTGAACCCAATAGAAAATCTTTGGAGGGAGCTGAAAGTCTGTATTGCCCAGCGACAGCCCTGAAACCTGAAGGATCTGGAGAAGGTCTGTATGGAGGAGTGGGCCAAAATCCCTGCTGCAGTGTGTGCAAACCTGGTCAAAACCTACAGGAAACGTATGATCTCTGTAATTGCAAACAAAGGTTTCTGTACCAAATATTAAGTTCTGCTTTTCTGATGTATCAAATACTTATGTCATGCAATAAAATGCAAATTAATTACTTAAAAATCATACAATGTGATTTTCTGGATTTTTGTTTTAGATTCCGTCTCTCACAGTTGAAGTGTACCTATGATGAAAATTAGAGACCTCTACATGCTTTGTAAGTAGGAAAACCTGCAAAATCTGCAGTGTATCAAATACTTGTTCTCCTCACTGTATGTGTAGAAAGTGATATGTCCGCAACCGCATGGCTCTCCAGAGGATGGTGCGGTCAGCCCATCGCATCACGGGGGGCACACTGCTTGCCTTCCAGGACATCTACAGCAACCGGTGTCACTGGAAGGCCAAGAAGGTCCTCAAGGTCCTCAGCCACCGGAACCACGGCCTGTTCACCCAGCTACCATCTAGAAGACGGAGAAAGTACAGGTGCATCAAAGCTGGGACCTAGAGACTGATACACAGTTTCTATATCCAGGCCATCAGACTGTTAAACAGTCATCACTAGCCAGCCTCTACCCAGTACCCTTCCCTGAATCTTAGTCATTGTTACTAGCCGGCTACCACCCGCACGCTACCCTGCACCTTAGAGACTGCTTCCCTATGTACATAGAGTCATTGAACACTGATCACTTTAATAATGTTTACATACTGTTTTACCCCCTTTATATGTAGTTGCTGTATTCTAGTCATGGCTAATCCTATTTATACAACGGGTGGGTCTAATCCTGAATGCTGATTGGTTAAAACCGCATTCCAGCCGGTGTCTATTCCACAAGTTACCACCAGCTAAATCTATGACATTAAAATGCCTATTTACACTTTTCCATCTGACTGCCCAATCCACTGTCTTATCAACCCAGCCAGGCAATTTATAAACTTGATCTCCACTATAAAAAGCATCTAGACATTATCTCACATTTCTTTTAGACTAACATTTAGTTTAACAGCGGAGATTTGTATAAACCTTGCTGTCTGTCTCTCTGACATTTGCAACATTGTTTCAATATTCAAATTCGATCTCCAGCAGTCCCATAGTAATGAACGACTCGGGACGAGACAGGCAGGCAGCGTTTCTCAGCCAGTCGAAATCATGAATCAGCTAGCAAAATTTTCATGGATATATACAAAGAAATATCAATTGAAAAAAGGTACAACTAAACGAAGTGCAGCTAGTTTGCAGTCTTTCCAGCTTGAGTTTGAAGTGATTATTTTAGCTGTGTTGTTGGCTAGCTCCTCTGAATAACAGTGTCCTGACTAGTGAGCACATTTTCTGTGCCAGGCAAAATTGTGCCTCATTAGCTCATTGTTATGGATGTATCCAAATAAATGTCACTAGATAACAGCAAACAAATGCAAATGCAGCTACTTTTCTG
Source organism: Coregonus clupeaformis (assembly GCF_020615455.1). Taxonomy (NCBI): domain Eukaryota; kingdom Metazoa; phylum Chordata; class Actinopteri; order Salmoniformes; family Salmonidae; genus Coregonus; species Coregonus clupeaformis. The sequence goes on along the minus strand of NC_059211.1, from coordinate 49,624,264 downwards.
TTATTCTGGCTACACTTTTTGACGTGACTGTAAGTTAGCTGTAGTTGGCTAGCTAACAAGCAAGGGATAAGAACGTTGCCAGCCAGTTTGACAATGGAACATTTAGAACGAGCGACTGGGTCGCGTCCATAGATACAGAACAAAAAGACTGAACGACTGGAAACAGAACCGATAGAATGAACGACCAGCTGGCTTGGGTAGCAACCCTAGATTTGTGCCGGGACTATATCTTGTGGAAGGATGAAATAGTATGATTAAATTCATCAAAATAAAGTTTTTAATGAAAATATGTCAATCGTTATTTGAATATGTTGGTAACCCGTTGTATAAAAGTGATAATGCCTTCGAAGCCGGTGTTTGGAGGATATATTGGCACGGTTTGCCGGCCCTCGATGAACACCCGTGCCAATATATCCTCCAAACACCGGCTTCGAGGGCATTATCACTTCTGTAAACACCTTTTCTATTAATATACTGTCCATACTGTCTATACACACCATTACACTGTATATAAAAACAAAAACCTATGTTTTAAGTGAGAAGTAGGCATTGGTCTGAAGCTGAAAAATAAAGGAAATTCACATGAGCATCACAATGCCTACTCCATCAAAGCTCTACCAAGGTTTTCCAGCAAAGCTTTGAGCTACTACAGTAGCTATGTTGGTTGATTTTACTTCCAACAATATGTATGCAGGTTGCTTGGGATTCAACCCTTCTAAAAAGACCTAATTCATGCTCCTAGAGGAGGTGCTCCCACAATAATGTGATTTGTACCGCATACAAGTTACAGTATTGGATTCTTCACACACCACACTAATCCTATTCCACTACCGTTTCAAGCTTTTAAAAAAATTACATGAAGCAAGCTTTGCGTTTATACTTACAAGATCATCATCTTGATTGAGCAAGCTGTTTTGTCTTGTAGTAATGTGGTGCCTGCCTGTATTTCCTTAAACCTTTATTTTAGCAATACATGTCATTGAGCAAAAAGGTGCCCAACATAACAACAGGTTGTGGTGCGTTGTACATAGTCACTCATATATAGAGTTCTATAGAGCCTGTCTCCATTCCTGATTTATGTAACTGTTAGCTTATCTGTGGATTAGTGATATAAGCTCAGAAACACTTGTTTTGCAAACATGGTCAATTGCTGTGCTGATCAATGGGCAGTTTATTACCTCTGTCAAATGAATATGTAGCTTAAATGTATGTATGTCTGTATATTTGTTTATTTTTGCAATAAAGCTGGTGACGCTACAAAAATATACATTTAAAATAGGCCTATATAAAAAAAATACATACAGCCTAATGATATACACTGCTAAAAAAAATTAAGGGAACACTTAAACAACGCATCCTAGATCTGAATGAATGAAATAATCTTATTAAATACTTTTTTCTTTACATAGTTGAATGTGCTGACAACAAAATCACACAAAAATTATCAATGGAAATCAAATTTATCAACCCATGGAGGTCTGGATTTGGAGTCACCCTCAAAATTAAAGTGGAAAACCACACTACAGGCTGATCCAACTTTGATGTAATGTCCTTAAAACAAGTCAAAATGAGGCTCAGTAGTGTGTGTGGCCTCCACGTGCCTGTATGACCTACCTACAATGCCTGGGCATGCTCCTGATGAGGTGGCGGTTGGTCTCCTGAGGGATCTCCTCCCAGACCTGGACTAAACCATCCGCCAACTCCTGGACAGTCTGTGGTGCAGAAAGTTTCTTCAAGTGCAGTCGCAAAAACCATTAAGCGCTATGATGAAACTGGCTCTCATGAGGACTGCCAAAGGAATGGAAGACCCAGAGTTACCTCTGCTGCAGAGGATAAGTTCATTAGAGTTACCAGCCTCAGAAATTGCAGCCCAAATAAATGCTTCACAGAGTTCAAGTCACAGACACATCTCAACATCAACTGTTCAGAGGAGACTGTGAATCAGGCCTTCATGGTCGAATTGCTGCAAAGAAACCACTACTAAAGGACACCAATAAGAAGAAGAGACCTGCTTGGGCCAAGAAACACGAGCAATGGACATTAGATCGGTGGAAATGTGTCCTATGGTCTGGAGTCCAAATTCGAGATTTTTGGTTCCAATCGCCATGTCTTTGTGAGACGCGGTGTGGGTGAACGGATGATCTCCGCATGTGTAGTTCCCACCGTAAAGCATGGAGGAGGAGGTGTTATGGTGTGGGGGTGCTTTGCTGGTGACACTGTCTGTGATTTATTTAGAATTCAAGGCACACTTAACCAGCATGGCTACCAGCATGGCTACCACAGCATTCTGCAGCGATACGCCATCCCATCTGGTTTGGGCTTAGTGGGACAATCATTTGTTTTTCAACAGGACAATGACCCAACACACCTCCAGGCTGTGTAAGGGCTATTTTACCAAGAAGGAGAGTGATGGAGTGCTGCATCAGATGACCTGGCCTCCACAATCCCCCGACCTCAACCCAGTTGAGATGGTTTGGGATGAGTCGGACGGCAGAGTGAAGGAAAATCAGCCAACATGTGCTCAGCATATGTGGAAACTCCTTCAAGACTGTTGGAAAAGAATTCCAGGTGAAGCTGGTTGAGAGAATGCCAAGAGTGTGCAGAGCTGTCATCAAGGCCAAGGGTGGCTATTTGAAGAATCTCAAATATAAAATATATTTTCATTTGTTTAATACTTGTTGGTTTTCTACATGATTCCATATGTGTTATTTCATAGTTTTTATGTTTTCACTATTATTCTACAATGTAGAAAATAGTAAAAAATAAATAAAAAACCTTGAATGAGTAGGTGTGTCCAAACTTTTGACTGGTACTGTAGATGTCTGTGATTGGTTCAGATTTGTCCGGACTGGACCAAATCTGAACCAATAATAAGCATCTATGTTTCACAAGTTTGGACAGCACAGTACAGTACAGTACAGAACAGTACAGTACAGTAGAGTAGCGTTCTCAAACCTCTCCGTGGGGACCCCAGGCCGTTCCATGTAATTGATTAATTCCAGAGCTAGCACACCTGATTCAATTTGTCAGCTAATCCTCAAGCTCTTGAATAGCTAGTTCAGAGCTACAGCAAAATTGTGAAACATCTGGGGGTCCCCGAGGAGAGGTTTTAGAACCACTGCAGTAGAGCACAGCAGAGTGCAGTACATTACAGTACAGTACAAAAAAGTAGAGAAAGTCTTTTCAACAATCATTCAGAACCGAAAATGAACCTGATTTCAACGTCCTGAAAATACGTATTTTCAATGTCCGAAAAATGTTTTATTTTCAACATCTGGAAAATACATATTTTAAACTTCCTGAAAACCAATCTTTTCATCTTTCATTCAGAACCTAAAATTAACCTAACTTCAACATCTGGAAAATAGTATTATAAATGTAATTTTGCTTACTAGGTTCAGATTGTTGGGAACACACTGAAAAGTAACTTGATACTGTTGAACAGTCAGCGCAAATTTTGATTAAAATAGCATGAAGAAAATTTCATTGACAGAGGAGGATGTACTGAATTAATGTATCATAAGGTAAGGGCTGGAATTTGAAAACGAGAAAACAGATTAGCGCTACAGTGGGTTACCACTGGGCTAAATGCTTCTGAGGAGGAACAATGGAGTTTGATAGCGCATCGGGAGAAGATGAGAGCACAGATTCGGATGAAGGAAGGATGGCGGAGGCGGATGTGGAATATACGAATCGGATGGCGGTGGAAGTAAGGAAGAATGGACCTCTGTCCAAAAGAACGTGAAAATAAGCAAAGTTGGGATGGAAAAGAAGACGCCTAGTGTGGAGAGTATCTCATCATATCTGGTGGGAGTCCGGTTTATGGGAGAGTTGGGGCCCGAATTGTCAATCCGTTGGAAGTATCCAAGATGGTGGAGAGAGGTGTGGGTAAAGTGGAGTCGGTGAGGGTCAGGAGGAATGGGCTGATATTTATTTTTTGTGTTTCTGCTGAACAGAGGAAGCGTGTGTTGGGGATTAGGCAAATTGATGACCATGCTGTATCGTGCTTTGAGCTAAGAAGAGGAGCACCTGTCAAGGGAGTAATTGCTGGAGTCTCGGAGGAAGTGGGCATCGAGGAGCTGAAGAGTATTCCTGGAGTGGTTGATGCTCAGAGGATGGGGTCAATGGCAAGAGAGAGAAGATCTTGTCTATTCTTGTGTTTTTTTATGTGGAGTCCCTCCCAACCCGAGTGAAGCTGGGGTATGTGGACTTTCCTGTAAGAGCTTTAATTTATAAGCCGTTGCAGTGTAAACAGTGTAGAATGTTCGGACATGTAGAGATTGTCTGCAGGCGGAGAAATCCGAGATGTAGAAGTCACAGGAGGTTGGTGGCACCTTAATTGTGGAGGACTGGCTCGTGTTGTTGGCTGGAGCGGAATCAGTGGAATGGTATCAGCTACATCAAACAGTTGGTTTCATGGTTTCCATGTGTTTGATGCCATTCCATTTGTGCAGTTCCGGCCATTAATATGAGCTGTCCTCCCCTCAGCAGCCTCCACTGGTAGAAGTTGTGGAAAAGAAGGTCATGGTGTATGCTAAGAAGAAGCTGTGAAGTGTGGTGGAAAGCATGAAACTACATCTTTGGAGTGCCCGACGAGGGCGAAAGAGAATGAGGTTGCCGAAGTCAGGGCTGTCCAGAGGATTTCATATGCAGAGGCTGTCAAAAGGGTGGAGGTACTCTTGAGGACTCAATGGTGTTGGGAAGGCCTTCAATGCAGGCTGCAGAGTTGGTTTCCCACAACCAGGATCCAGGGATGTTACGTGTAAAGAAGCTGGACTTTGTGATTTTTATGGCAATGGTGATCAATGGCACGGCTAAAGCGGAGGGGAAGTCCAGGAAGATGGACATTATTGTGGATGCGGCAGAGCGGTTCCTGGGACTAAAAGATTTCTCACAGAAGGAATTACATGAGGCGCTGTCACGAGCAGTGATACCCTCTCAGGCCCCAGAGCCTGGGGAGGGAGATATGGAAGATTGAAGTGAGGAGTGGGATATAGGTTCTATTAAGTTATTTTTGTTGGGTTTTAGGTTATGTGGATTACCCCCCATAAAGCTAGCTAGCTACAGAATGCTTTATGGAGAATGTACACTACCGTTCAAAAGTTTGGGGTCACTTAGAAATGTCCTTGTTTTCAAAAGAAAAGCAATTTTTTTTGTCCAATAAAATGACATCAAATTGATCAGAAATACAGTGTAGACATTGTTAATGTTGTAAATGGCTATTGTAGCTGGAAACGGCTGATTTTTAATGGAATATCTACATAGGCGTACAGAGACCCATTATCAGCAACCATCAGTCCTGTGTTCCAATGGCACGTTGTGTTTGCTAATCCAAGTTTATCATTTTAAAAGGCAAATTGATCATTAGAAAACCCTGCGATAACATCTGCAAATCTGTGTACGCAACCAATAAACTTTGATTTGATTTGCCCTGTCCTGGGAAAGAAGCTTGTATGCTTTCAAACAAAATGTGACATATTTGTATTTATGCCTCACCGTGTAATCATTCATCTTCCCATGGGAACCTAGTCCCCTGCAGCATATTGGAGCCTTGCTGTCACACTGAGGGTGAGGAGTTAAGAGATTTCTCCTGGAGCATCATACTCACTGTAAAATGGAAACTGGAGCAAGAATGAGCATGTATAAACTGTGATTGATTCTCTGCCCATCATATCACATTTTAGGTAAGTATGTGGCATTACAACTACTAAGCTTCAAAGAACTCAAGTAGGTTAATGCCGAAGGCAATAAGAGGAGCAAAATATTTGAGGCGTGAAGCAATTGTCTGTTTTCTTTTTCAAATGAAATGTGTATAAAGAGTTAACGCACAGGTAGTGTGCAATGAGGTGTCCTTAGAATCATAAAAATGAAAAGTATGAGTATGAAGACATCTAAGGGGAGATTATTGATATGGACAGGTGAACAAATCCTGAATTGATAAATACATGAATATGTATGAGGCTAATAAACATTTTGTTATAATTTTTTGCTTTATTACAAATGTGAAGTTATACAAATATTGTTTTTAACATATAGTACTGATAGAAAAATACACTATATATGCAAAAGTCTGTGGACACCCCTTCAAATTAGTGGATTCGGCTATTTCAGCCACACCCGTTGCTGACAGGTATATAAAATCGAGCACATAGCCATGCAATCTCCATAGACAAACATTGGCAGTAGAATGGCCTTACTGAAGAGCTCAGTGACTTTCAACATGGCACCGTCATAGGATGCCACCTTTCCAACAAGTCAGTTTGTCAAATTTCTACCCTGCTAGAGCTGCCCCGGTCAACTGTAAGTGCTGTTATTGTGAAGTGGAAACGTCTAGGAGCAACAACTCAGCCAAGAAGTGGTAGGCCACACAAGCTCACAGAACGGACCACCAAGTGCTGAAGCGCACAGCGCGTAAAAATCGTATGTCTTCGGTTGCAACACTCACTACCGAGTTCCAAACTGCCTCTGGAAGCAAAATCAGCACAATAACTGTTTGTTGGGAGCTTCATGAAATTGGTTTCCATGGCTGAGCAGCCGAACACAAGCATAAGATCACCATGCGCAATGCCAAGCATCAGCTGGAGTGGTGTAAAGCTCGCCACCATTGGACTCTGGAGAACTGAAATGCATTCTCTGGAGTGATGAATCACGCTTCACCATCTGGCAGTCCAACGGACGAATCTGGGTTTGGCGGACGCCAGGAGAACGATACCTGCCCCAATGCATAGTGCCAACTGTAAAGTTTGGTGGAGGAGGAATAATGGTCTGGGGCTGTTGTTCATGGTTCGGGCTAGGCCCCTTAGGTCTAGTGAAGCGAAATCTTAACACTACAGCATACAATGACATTCTAGACGATTCTGTGCTTCCAACTTTGTGGCAGCAGTTTACAGAAGGCCCTTTCCTGTTTTAGCATGACAATGCCCCCTTGCACAAAGCGAGGTCCATATAGATATGGTTTGTCGAGATCGTTGTGGAAGAACTTGACTGGCCTGCACAGAGCCCTGACCTCAACCCCATTGAACACCTTTGGGATGAATTGGAACGTCGACTGCGAGCCAGGCCTAATCGCCCAACATCAGTGCCGACCTCACATTTGTTATTGTGGCTGAATTGAAGCAAGTCCCTGCAGCAAGGTTCCAACATATAGTGGAAAGCCTTCCCAGAAGAGTGAAGGCTGTTATAGCAGCAAAGGGGGGACCAACTCCATATTAATGCCCATGATTTTGGAATGAGATGTTCGACGAGCAGGTATCCACATACTTTTTCATGTAGTGTATCAAGGTTTAACAAAATAGTCATTGTAGCTTTTCCATGCATTCTGCCCCCCCCCCCCCACCTAAACATTTTTTCCATTTAAAATCCTATTTTCCCTAACCCCTAACCCTAACCCTAACCTTAACCCTAACCCTGTTTCTTATTTGACTATCCTTGTGGGGACTTTTGGGGGATTTCCGGTACCCACGAGGACGGTGAATACCCCCAATCACAATAATGCTAAGCTGCCGTGGCTCATTACTAGCAGGCACCTCATGCTAACAGCCATCTAAACCATTGAATCTCAGGTATCCTCCCAAAAGCATGTAATATAAACTCATCAAGCCAAACTGTAATATAATGAGCAATATAATGATTCACAATTCACATTCTAGTTACAGGATGATATGACTGTCCTATTTTTGGAAATTGGCATACACTGGTTGAAAGATCCTCCAACGAAGCAACTGATCAACTACATCCCCTCATTCCCTATTCCCAGGAGTCTATGGATGAAAAAAAAGGCCATAATTAGGTACTGGAAACTTGTCAAACATACATTAATTTACAAAATAATGTCGTTATAAGAGTGTACCTTATTGACAACAGTCATCAGATGCTGTACCCATTTGTGGCTGGGATTGGCACAAACAGTCTTCCCTTTCTTCAGTACGAACCTATGGATATGAGACACATGGTGGGAGATATATATGTATTTATTGATTAGACACTCATACCCAGTATTGATTCACATTCTATGAGGAGAAAAAAAGGAAAACTAAATATTTAATATTTCTCTGTCAACAAGTCCTCTTGACATGTAACTTGAGGACATTTTCATACCAGTGTCACAATGATTGATTTATGTGTGGCTTTGATTTTATTTGGACACTTAATTGTGCTAAAGGGTAGGCCTACAGAAGGTGAGGACATGTTGCAACACACTCACACAACGGCCTTGATGTTGCAGCCTCCATCTGTTTCCTGTATCCTGTAGTGTACAACGTTCCTCTTGGTGCTCTTCTTCAGGCCAGTAACATGCCTCAGACAGCAGTTCTCATACGACCCTAACAACAAGCATAAGGAAGTTAAATGGTTACAATCTCTTCTTGTGCTGAGCCATGACATCCTGTAATGTAGTGATATTTCAGTAGCAAATGGTTTGAATTGTGCAATTGTAATAGCAAAATAGTGTAATGATTACTTTCTGTAATTTTAGAAAGAATAATGAGTGAAGGTATTGCAGATGTGTGCAAGAGACATCAAAAGGACTTCATATTTAAGCTGCTTGAAGTTGTATATGAGCTATGTACACTACTGTCAAAGTGTTGTGAAATCTGGTGCCAGGCGATTTGAGACAATGTTTTGAAAGGAGGGGGAGACAGACAGATCCCAACACATCAGTCTAAAATTGTCCCATAAATAATTATCAACATTATTTTGAGGCCAAATATTCCTATTCTGGACAATGTATGGACCATTGGAAGTTTGTAAAAAAAATATACATAGAACAACCTTTCTCCATTCCAGAGGTACAATGAGGTTTACTATACCTCCAGACACAACAATGCATTAAGTGTACAAAATGTGGAGTATAGGCTACTATGTACAGTAGATTTTCAACAATATGTAAATTACAAGAAGTACTGGGAATAAATGAAAACACATGATAGGCTTGCTTTACACTGTTACACCAATTTCAGTGAACATAAACTTCATAATAATGAATCTACAGAATATGAATACCATTCCTTAGATTGTTTAATGGTGCCTACCTTGAGCCAGACTGAGGTACATGCATGCCAGGAGCAGGAGAAAGAACAGAGCCTGGAACCTCATGGTGTCACTGCTGCTGTATGGTCTGCTGCAAGAACAGGACAGGATGTAAAGCAAGTGAAACTTTCTCTTTTTAATACCTCCACATTGTCAACGTGATGTTTGTACTGAGACCACCCTTTCTACAATACCAGTATGTTCCCATTCTAGACCTCAACACTGACCCCTTGATTACAAACACTTCCTTCTTGGTACAAATAAACCAGATCCAGATGTCTTCAGCTGTTTTCTCCAGCTATCATTTGTTTGGCTGAAACTCTGACCATGTTCTAAAAAATCAACAACCAATCAGATTACGCCAAACTCTGTCTCTTGAGCCAGCTGTATAAACTCGTCTTTAATTAGTTAGAAATGTTAAAGTACATAATGTTTACAGTATTAGTCCGAAAGTTTGTGAAGTATGAATTCAGCATTAGGCAAGGATGTAAACAAGCACTAGGTCAGCATATAAACAATCCTGACAACCACTCAACAAAGAAATACACACATCAACAAAGCAGAACATGCCGCAAATAAGCTCCTCAAAACTTACAAAGTATCTCCGCAGAAATGTCCTTGTTGAGTTCCCTTGGCTGTTTTATAGCTGCTATATGATACCTAATTCACCTCGCCACCAATCCTGTTACCTCAAATCAGCCACACCTCCTCTCGCATAACAACTAGTAGTACAGTATGTTTTACAATTGCTGGGAAGAGGTACAATTTGAACACTAAGAGTCACAATCGAATGCCACTGTCCTGTTTTTCTTTGCTCAGTCCAGTGAAAAGATGAGTGACAAACTGTGGAACTGTTTCCTTCTCAAGAGGGCTTACATGGGGCCCCTCCTTCCTATTATAGAATGATCTGAGGTTCAGGGAGCCGGGCCAGCACTCAGTATACAGGATCAGGACTTGTTTTAGTCATTTACCAACTGTAAAAATCAACTACATCCTTCGAACCAAGAAAATGCAGACCACACACAGACTCCTCTTTGAATATATTTTGTACAACAGCACTGAAAGAACTGTCTGTAAACCCACTGTCTGCAATTGATTGAATACCAGCCTGTGTGTTTATGTAAGATCCAATGCCTGATCTTTACCCAAGCAATTATGTCAAAAATAGCTTACATTGTTGTTGAAGCTGCAGTGAATCACAAGTTAATTACAAGCAAATAGGAAGCATTGAATTGCAATCAAATATTGTCTAATATTACATATAACAATACCTATGGGCTGAGGCAAGAAAATTATATTTATGATGTCTTGGGTGGCAGTTTTTCTTTGTGTTGATGCACATTAATAAAACATTGCTTAGGGACTTGAATAATGTTCTGAAATGTAATTGTCCCATCAGTCTGGATTTAAAATCAATGCACCCCTTTCCTTTAGAGACCATCTTACTTGTAAAAATATATATATTGACAAGACAAGCCACAATGTGATGACCCTGAACTTGATTCATATTTCATTTTAATAGCTTCCCCACAGTCAAATGGGTAGTTGGGAAAATACTTGTAACTCCTTTTCGCAAAGTGTTATTGAGACACAATAAAAGTGTAAATATCTTCTGTTCAACTTGAAAATATGACTTCCTGCCAGTTATATGCTCTAATTCGCCCAGTCTTGTTATCTTTGATAGTTTTCTTTAAAAATGTGATTCTATGACCCATTTGCATCCATAGAAAAGTCAACACTTTACATATAGCCAATTAAATCAAATATCACAGTGGGAAATATGTTGCCATCCAATAATGTTGTTGGTATCCTTAGCCCAAAAAATTGTGCCCTAATGAACTTTAGAAACTATAAAAGCTACGCAATATACTGTACAATTCTGTATAATGTGGGAAAAGTGATGTCCATGAGAACACAACTTCTGTTTGACATATTGCTCAACAATGTCTTAGGAAGAAAAATTCCATGAACAAAAAGCATGGAGCATTTTTTTAACCCCATCTCAAAATTTGGCAGTAACTTCAGGTGTATGAGTTTCTGTTTATTGTGAAACTAAATGTTTTGTAAGAAATGATGGTAAAACAGTTGGGATAAAAAAAGTAACATGATCATTGTTCCAGGTAAATTATTAATCTTCTTGTCAAGAGTATAGGGGTCACTTTCATGTGAACCCTAGGCCTACAGTCATGATTTATAGAATGCACTGCTGGTCAGGATGTACTTTATTATAAGCATAATCATGCTTTGGTGTTAAGGCTCTGGAGCAACGAACAGCCCTTGCTGTCTCTGCCAGGCCGGTTCCCCTCTCTCCACTGGGGTTCTCTGCCTCTAACCCTGTTACAGGGGCTGAGTCACTGGCTTGCTGGTGCTCTTTCATGCCGTCCCTCGGAGGGGTGCGTCACTTGAGTGGGTTGAGTTACTGACGTGATCTTCCTGTCTGGGTTGGCGCCCCCCCTTGGTTTGTGCTGTGGTGGAGACCTCTGTGGGCTATACTCGGCCTTGTCTCAGGATTGTAAGTTGGTGGTTGAGGATATCCCTCTGGTGGTGCGGGGGCTGTGCTTTGGCAGAGTGGGTGGGGTTATATCCTTCCTGTTTGGCCCTGTCCGGGGTTTCTTCGGATGGGGCCACAGTGTCTCCGGACCGCTCCTGTCTCAGCCTCCAGTATTTATGCTGCAGTAGTTTATGTGTCGGGGGCTGGGGTTAGTTGGTTATACCTGGAGTACTTCTCCTGTCTTATCCAGTGTCCTGTGTGAATTTAAGTATGCTCTCTCTAATTCTCTCGTTCTCTCTTTCTCTCTGAGAACCTGAGCCCTAGGACCATACGTCAGGACTACCGGGCATGCTGACACCTTGCTGTCCCCAGTCCGCCTGGCCTTGCTGCTATTCCAGTTTCAACTGTTCTGCCTGCGATTCGAAACCCCTACCTGTCCCAGACCTGCTGTTTTCAACTCTTAATGATCGGCTATGAAAAGCCAACTGAGAGACCTGAGCCCTAGGACCATACGTCGGGACTACCGGCCGTGGTGACTCCTTGCTGTCCCCAGTCCGCCTGGCCTTGCTGCTATTCCAGTTTCAACTGTTCTGCCTGCGGTTATGGAACCCCTACCTGTCCCAGACCTGCTGTTTTCAACTCTTAATGATCGGCTATGAAAAGCCAACTGAGATTTATTCCTGATTATTATTTGACCATGCTTGTCACTTATGAACATTTTTGAACATCTTGGCATGGTTCTGTTATAATCTCCACCCGGCACAGCCAGAAGAGGACTGGCCACCCCTCATAGCCTGGTTCCTCTCTAGGTTTCTTCCTAGGTTTTGGCCTTTCTAGGGAGTTTTTCCTAGCCACCGTGCTTCTACACCTGCATTACTAGCTGTTTGGGGTTTTAGGCTAGGTTTCTGTAAAGCACTTCGAGATATTAGCTGATGTAAGAAGGGCTATATAAAATAAAATTGATTGATTGATTGAATCCCAAAGGAAAACTTACCTAAAATGTATGCTGTTTCTGCTTTCACTGCAGGATGATATATATTTGGAAAATTAAGCCTGTATAGGCTACTTTTTAGTGAAGGCATTTCAGGTTTCAAGTTTTATTGTCAAATGCACAGGATACAACATGTGTATAACAGTACAGGGAAATGCTTAACTTGCGAGCTCTTTCCCGACAATGCACAATAAAGGTAGTAATATACACTGCTCAAAAAAATTAAGGGAACACTAAAATAACACATCCTAGATCTGAATGAATGAAATAATCTTATTAAATACTTTTTTCTTTACATAGTTGAATGTGCTGACAACAAAATCACACAAAAATTATCAATGGAAATCAAATTTATCAACCCATGGAGGTCTGGATTTGGAGTCACCCTCAAAATTAAAGTGGAAAACCACACTACAGGCTGATCCAACTTTGATGTAATGTCCTTAAAACAAGTCAAAATGAGGCTCAGTAGTGTGTGTGGCCTCCACGTGCCTGTATGACCTCCCAACAATGCCTGGGCATGCTCCTGATGAGGTGGCGGATGGTCTCCTGAGGGATCTCCTCCCAGACCTGGACTAAAACATCTGCCAACTCCTGGACAGTCTGTGGTGCAACGTGGCGTTGGTGGATGGAGCGAGACATGATGTCCCAGATGTGCTCAATTGGATTCAGGTCTGGGGAACGGGCGGGCCAGTCCATAGCATCAATGCCTTCCTCTTGCAGGAACTGCTGACACACTCCAGCCACATGAGGTCTAGCATTGTCTTGCATTAGGAGGAACCCAGGGCCAACCGCACCAGCATATGGTCTCACAAGGGGTCTGAGGATCTCATCTCGGTACCTAATGGCAGTCAGGCTACCTCTGGCGAGCACATGGAGGGCTGTGCGGCCCCCCAAAGAAATGCCACCCCACACCATGACTGACCCACCGCCAAACCGGTCATGCTGGAGGATGTTGCAGGCAGTAGAACGTTCTCCACGGCGTCTCCAGACTCTGTCACATGCTCAGTGTGAACCTGCTTTCATCTGTGAAGAGCACAGGGCGCCAGTGGTGAATTTGCCAATCTTGGTGTTCTCTGGCAAATGCCAAACGTTCTGCACGGTGTTGGTCTGTAAGCACAACCCCCACCTGTGGACGTCGGGCCCTCATACCACCCTCATGGAGTCTGTTTCTGACCGTTTGAGCAGACACATGCACATTTGTGGCCTGCTGGAGGTCATTTTGCAGGGCTCTGGCAGTGCTCCTCCTGCTCCTCCTTGTACAAAGGTGGAGGTAGCAGTCCTGCTGCTGGGTTGTTGCCCTCCTACGGCCTCCTCCACGTCTCCTGATGTACTGGCCTGTCTCCTGGTAGCGCCTCCATGCTCTGGACACTAT